>NC_136317.1:8089179-8091679 GCF_964198595.1 Lampetra fluviatilis | reverse complement strand
TGTGTGAGCCTGCGAGTTTGTGAGTGTATGAGTGAGTCTGTGAGTGTGTGAGTCTGTGAGCGAGTGAGTGTGTGAGTCTGTGAGTGTGTGAGTCTGTGAGTGTGTGTGAGTTTGTGAGTGTGTGAGTCTGTGAGTGTGTGAGCCTGTGAGTGTGTGAGTGAGTCTGTGAGTGTGTGAGTCTTGTGAGTGTGTGAGTGGGTCTGTGAGTGTATGAGTGAGTCTGTGAGTGTGTGAGTGAGTCTGTGAATCTGTGAGTGTGTGTGAGTCTGTGAGTCTGTGAGTGTGTGAGTCTGTGTGTGAGTGAGTCTGTGAGTGTGTGAGTGAGTCTGTGAGTGTGTGAGTGAGTCTGTGAGTGTGTGAGTGAGTCTGTGAGTGTGTGAGTGAGTGTGTGAGTGTGTGAGTGAGCCTGTGAGTGAGTCTGTATGTGTGAGTGAGTCTGTGAGTGTGTGAGTGTGTGAGTGAGTGTGTGAGTGTATGAGTGAGTCTGTGAGTGTGTGAGTGAGTCTGTGAGTGGGTCTGTGAGTGTGTGAGTGACTCTGTGAGTGTGTGAGTGAGTCTGTGAGTGTGTGAGTCTGTGAGTGTGTGAGCCTGTGAGTGTGTGAGTGAGTCTGTGAGTGTGTGAGTGAGTCTGTGAGTGTGTGAGTGAGTTTGTGAGCGTGTGAGTGTGTGAGTGTGTGAGTGAGTCTGTGAGTGTGTGAGTGAGTCTGTGAGTGTATGAGTGAGTCTGTGAGTGTGTGAGTCTGTGAGCGAGTGAGTCTGTGAGTGTGTGAGTCTGTGAGTGTGTGAGTGTGTGAGTGTGTGAGTGAGCCTGTGAGTGAGTCTGTATGTGTGAGTGAGTCTGTGAGTGTGTGAGTGTGTGAGTGAGTGTGTGAGTGTATGAGTGAGTCTGTGAGTGTGTGAGTCTGTGAGTGTGTCTGTGAGTGTGTGAGTGACTCTGTGAGTGTGTGAGTGAGTCTGTGAGTGTGTGAGTGAGTCTGTGAGTGTGTGAGCCTGTGAGTGTGTGAGTGAGTCTGTGAGTGTGTGAGTGAGTCTGTGAGTGTGTGAGTGAGTTTGTGAGCGTGTGAGTGTGTGAGTGTGTGAGTGAGTCTGTGAGTGTGTGAGTGAGTCTGTGAGTGTGTGAGTCTGTGAGCGAGTGAGTCTGTGAGTGTGTGAGTGTGTGAGTGTGTGAGTGTGTGAGTGAGTCTGTGAGTGTGTGTGTGTCTGTGAGTCTGTGAGTGTGTGAGTCTGTGAGCGAGTGAGTCTGTGAGTGTGTGAGTCTGTGAGTGTGTGAGTGAGTGTGTGAGTCTATGAGTGTGTGAGTGTGTGTGAGTCTGTGAGTCTGTGAGTGTGTGAGTCTGTGAGTGTGTGAGCCTGTGAGTGTGGGAGTCTGTGAGTGTGTGAGTGAGTCTGTGAGTCTGTGAGTGAGTCTGTGAGTGTGTGAGTGAGTCTGTGAGTGTGTGAGTCTGTGAGTGTGTGAGTCTGTGAGTGTGTGAGCCTGTGAGTGTGTGTGGGAGCGTGTGAGTGTGTGAGCGAGTCTGTGAGTGAGTCTGTGAGTGTGTGAGTCTGTGAGCCTGTGAGTGTGTGAGTGAGTCTGTGAGTATGTGAGTGTGTGAGCCTGTGAGTGTGTGAGTCTGTGAGTGTGTGAGCGAGTCTGTGAGTGTGTGAGTCTGTGAGTGTGTGAGCGAGTCTGTGAGTGTGTGAGTCTGTGAGTGAGTCTGAGTGAGTCTGTAAGTGTGTGAGCCTGTGAGTTTGTGAGTGTGTGAGTCTGTGAGTGTGTGAATCTGTGAGTATGTGAGTGTGAGTGAGTCTGTGATTGTGTGAGTCTGTGAGTGTGTGAGTGTGTGAGTGAGTTTGTGAGTCTGTGAGTGTGTGAGTCTGTGAGTGTGTGAGTCTGTAAGTGTGTGAGTCTGTGAGTGTGTGAGTCTGTGAGTGAGTGAGTCTGTGAGCATGTGAGTGTATGAGTGAGTATGTGAGTGTGTGAGACGGTGAGTGTGTGAGTGAGTCTGTGAGTCTGTGAGTGTGTGTGTGAGTCTGTGAGTGTGTAAGTCTGTGAGTGAGTGAGTCTGTGAGTGAGTGAGTCTATGAACCTGTGAGTGTGTGAGTCTGTGAGTGTGTGAGTGAGTCTGTGAGCCTGTGAGTGTGTGAGTCTGTGAGCCTGTGAGTGTGTGAGTGAGTTTGTGAGTGTGTGAGTCTGTGAGTGTGTGAGTTTGTGAGTGTGATTATGTGAGTATGTGAGTGAGTCTGTGAGTGTGTGAGTCTGTGAGTGAGTGAGTCTGTGAGCCTGTGAGTGTGTGAGTGAGTTTGTGTGTGAGCCTGTGAGTGTGTGAGTCTGTGAGTGAGTCTGTGAGCCTGTGAGTGTGTGAGTGAGTCTGTGAGTGTGTGAGTGAGTCTGTGAGTGTATGAGTGAGTCTGCGAGTGTATGAGTGAGTCTGTGAGTGTGTGAATGAGTCTGTGAGTGTATGAGTCTGTGAGCCTGTGAGTGTGTGAGTCTGTGAGTGTATGAGTGAGTCTGTGAGTGTGT
>NC_136317.1:7599179-8084179 GCF_964198595.1 Lampetra fluviatilis | reverse complement strand
CACCACTCGTCACCCACCACTCGTCACCCATCACTCTTCACCCACCACTCGTCACCCACCACTCGTCACCCACCACTCGTCACCCACCACTCGTCACCCATCACTCTTCACCCACCACTCGTCACCCACCACTCGTCACCCACCACTCTTCACCCACCACTCGTCACCCACCACTCGTCACCCACCACTCGTCACCCACCACTCTTCACCCACCACTCGTCACCCACCACTCTTCACCCACCACTCGTCACCCACCTCTCGTCACCCACCACTCGTCACCCACCACTCGTCACCCACCACTCGTCACCCATCACTCTTCACCCACCACTCGTCACCCATCACTCTTCACCCACCACTCGTCACCCACCACTCTTCACCCACCACTCGTCACCCACCACTCGTCACCCACCACTCGTCACCCACCACTCGTCACCCATCACTCTTCACCCACCACTCGTCACCCACCACTCGTCACCCACCACTCTTCACCCACCACTCGTCACCCACCACTCGTCACCCACCACTCGTCACCCACCACTCTTCACCCACCACTCGTCACCCACCACTCGTCACCCATCACTCGTCACCCATCACTCGTCACCCACCACTCGTCACCCATCACTCGTCACTCATCACTCGTCACTCATCACTCGTTACCCACCACTCGTCACCCATCACTCGTCACCCATCACTCGTCACCCACCACTGGTCACCCACCACTCGTCACCCACCACTCGTCACCCATCACTCGTCACCCACCACTCGTCACCCACCACTCGTCAACCACCACTCGTTACCCACCACTCGTCACCCACCACTCGTCACCCACCACTCGTCACCCACCACTCGTCACCCACCACTCGTCACCCATCACTCGTCACCCACCACTCGTCACCCACCACTCGTCACCCATCACTCGTCACCCACCACTCGTCACCCACCACTCGTTACCCACCACTCGTCACCCACCACTCGTCACCCACCACTCGTCACCCATCACTCGTCACCCACCACTCTTCACCCACCACTCGTCACCCACCACTCTTCACCCACCACTCGTCACCCATCACTCGTCACCCACCACTCGTCACCCACCACTCGTTACCCACCACTCGTCACCCACCACTCGTCACCCACCACTCGTCACCCACCACTCGTCACCCACCACTCGTCACCCACCACTCGTCACCCACCACTCGTCACCCACCACTCGTCACCCACCACTCGTCACCCACCACTCGTCACCCACCACTCGTTACCCACCACTCGTCACCCACCACTCGTCACCCATCACTCGTCACCCACCACTCGTCACCCACCACTCGTTACCCACCACTCGTCACCCACCACTCGTCACCCACCACTCGTCACCCACCACTCGTCACCCACCACTCGTCACACTCGCATCCTCGCCCTGCTCGCTGCAGCCGTCCGCGGTGCTGGCCGCGTGCTGCCCTCGTGCTGACCTCGTGCTGCCCGCGTGCTGCCCGCAGTGCGGCGCGGCGTGGCCCTCTCTCCGCTGGCGCTTTGGGCCACGGTTCGATCCGCGGATTATCTCGAGGCGTCGCTCACAAAGTGGTCACAGGGAGGACTTTTTAATTACTGCCACCGTCGTATTTCAGGGGAAATGTGGGCGGATTGGAAGGCTGGCAGGCAACGGTGGCACCGTGACTCATCGCGCTGACCTCTGGCCAGGGCTTCGTTTCTCACGGAATTTATTTGCTGGGTCGATGTGAGACTCGAGTAGGTGTCACGTGACTGGCAGCCACAGCCATATCAAGATGCACCCTAGGTGCGGTGTGCCGAGGGCGAAAGAATATATTTGTCCGGGTCACTTGGTCGACTGCCTTGAGTCAGTGGTGGAAATTCCACATTCCTCTGGTCAGAACTAACCTAGAGCATCACTCCACGCTCACGTGCACGAGCACACACCAGCGCACGCTGTCGCAATTAAAGTGAATCTGTCTGAATTGCCGCTTGTATAATTCACACACACACACACATCTAGATGTCTCCAAGTGGCATGCATACTGGATGTGGTGTGCCGGGTGCGCGAGGAATCGAGCCGTGGCAGCAGTGCGAGCCTGCGAGTGTGCGTGGGGCCGGCGGGGCGCGTGTTAGGGACGGGTCCCCTTGCAGGGGGAGCTCCCTGCAAGGGGACCACGGCCGCCGTTCTCTAATGACCGCGCGCAATTATCCCGCTCGGCAGCAACGCGAGCCGACGCGGCGGCTGACAGCGCCGCCACAGCCGGGCGGAGAAACGTTTCACCCACGCGTAGAGGTGAGGTGGGGTGGGGGGTGGCGGCGAAGTCGGCGTTCGTGCCTCGCGTAATTAACCGCGGCTCCAACTCGCGGCGGCCTCGAGGAGGAGGAGGAGGATTTTGCGCAGCCTGCCGCTTCTCCTGCCGAGCAAGCGCATTCGTGCGTTGTTTAAGGGCTGGTTGGTTTGTTTGTTGTTGTTGTAAATGTTATCGGTGCCGCTGAAACTTTTGTTCGCGCAGGGGAGGCAAAACGGACGCCGGTGGATGTCTTCGTCCAGACGCACGCGGAACCTCCGCCCCCCCCCCCCCCGTGTCTCGTCCCTGCGGGGAGATTGCGACTCCGGTGCCGCGTGCGTCTCTCGCCTGAAGAAACGTCAGCCTGCAATTCGACATATCAAGATGCGAATGCTCTCACGGAGGGGTTTGAGCAGAGAGGAAAAACAAACGACCTCAGGTGTCATTAAAAATGCTTTACAACCGCCCCGCGCCCGCTCAACGTCGCCCGCTCTGATGAGTCCGGTGTGCCCGATGTCGTCGATGCCCTTGGTAATACGGCCCAGAGCGTCATGATGTTGCAATGTATGATGTGGGGGAGGACGTGGAATAAAAATGTATTTTATATATATTTTAAAAAACGCCTTACAACAGAAGCGGCACGATACGTCGAGGCTTCAAGCAGATGGTGGGGCAAAGGACAAATTGGTGGGGCAAAGGTCAAAGTGCTGGGCCGGCACCGCTGAGATCCTGGGTTCGAATCCAGCTTTCAGTCACCGCCCGTGATTAGACCGAGTTGTCTAAGTGTAGCCAGTTGATGGCCTCATCTCGGTCACCAATAACTGCGCAGAACAAAGCCCTGCTCACATTCACATTTGATGCTGCAATTAATTTGTCCGAATTCCAGCTGTGATCATGAATAATAATAATAATAATAATAAGACGAATGACAATGAATAAGCGTGGTGGTAAACTCTGGGCCTGGCGGGGTGATTTGACGGCGCTAAGGCCAGGCGAGGCCAGGCGCTGCACCTCACCCGGCAGCTCTCCCTCACTCCTGGAACCTAGCGGGCGCCTTTCCAAACATGGGCAATTTGCTTTTGCTTCGGCACGAGAATCGTCAGATGTTCGACGTTTGCTTTACTCGCCATTGCTGCGAGGGCCGTTCTGATGATTCCACTCGGCGGTGGCTCAGAGTTATAATGGCGTAAATAACATGCTGAAGAATATATTTATACAGACACACAGTGTGCCGAGGGGCCTGCTTCGCATCTATCAAAATGTTTATCGGAGAGTCCTTAAAATAGAGAAACACAGCCCCTAAACCGCCACGATAGATGGTCCCGTGGTAAATAAGTAAATATCTGGACGGTCTTTGCGCGGCGCCGATAGTACAGCCACCACCCCCCCCCCTCGTGATTTAAGCGTTCGTTTTTGTGAGGGGACAGGTCTTTATTAAGGGGGGCTTAAAGATGCAGATAGGGCACCAGACAAATTTCATGGCTCTGTGCGCATGGCAGCGCGAGAGCTCGGGATGCAATCATCTCAAGTGCCCTTCGCAAGGACCAATTTAACGCCATTGCTTGAAGCACAACACCGTGAAAATGCCATTCCCACAAAGAAAATTATGCATGACGCCGCGATTTTTCATCGCGTTTCTGATGCGGGTGGGGCCTCGTGTGAATAAATAAATATATAAGCGCAAGCAACCACGTAAATAAACAAAACGGAGCCGCCGGGTGCAAGGCGGGCGAGAGCTCGGAGCGTTTAGCAAACCTGAGCGCGTGAGGCCTTCGCAGCAGAGCGAGCGACAGTGGTGGGGGGGGGGGGGGGCTGTCTCTGAGCGAGGAGGAGAAGGGGGGGGGACTGTCTCTGAGCGAGGAGGAGAAGGGGGGGGGGGCTGTCTCTGAGCGAGGAGGAGAAGGGGGGGGGACTGTCTCTGAGCGAGGAGGAGAAGGGGGGGGGGGACTGTCTCTGAGCGAGGAGGAGAAGGGGGGGTGACTGTCTCTGAGCGAGGAGGAGAAGGGGGGGGGGCTGTCGCTGAGCGAGGCGAAGGGGGGGGGGGCTGTCTCTGAGAGAGGAGGAGGCGAAGGGAGGGGGGGGGGGGCTGTCTCTGAGCGAGGCGGAGGGGGGGGGGCTGTCTCTGAGAGAGGAGGAGGCGAAGGGAGGGGGGGGGCTGTCTCTGAGCGAGGCGGAGGGGGGGGGGCTGTCTCTGAGAGAGGAGGAGGCGAAGGGAGGGGGGGGGGGCTGTCTCTGAGCGAGGCGGAGGGGGGGGGGCTGTCTCTGAGAGAGGAGGAGGCGAAGGGAGGGGGGGGGGGCTGTCTCTGAGCGAGGCGGAGGGGGGGGGGGCTGTCTCTGAGAGAGGAGGAGGCGAAGGGAGGGGGGGGGGGCTGTCGCTGAGCGAGGCGAAGGGGGGGGGGGCTGTCTCTGAGAGAGGAGGAGGGGGGCGAAGGGGGGGGGGGGCTGTCTCTGAGCGAGGCGGAGGGGGGGGCTGTCTCTGAGCGAGGAGGAGGCGAAGGGGGGGGGGCTGTCTCAGAGCGAGGCGAAGGGGGGCCTCTGCACTCACTCGAGGCGTCCCACCGGGGCCTCCTGCCGACCTACCCTGCCTGGGGGACCGGGGCCCATCCCCTGGCTGCTGTGGCTCTCAAGCGCATTGTTTGATTTCAGCGTCAACAGCTCGTCATTAAAAGTCGACGAAAGAATCCCAAAGCCTCGCTAGATGTCGCTAGCAACTCCCACTTAACTTCGCAGGCTATTTGGTGTCCGATTTTAGATTGTTCTCCACCCCCACCTCCTCCCCCTCATCGATAATAATAATCGGTGTGACTGTGAGTCTGTAATTTAAATGACATAAACATTAAATAAGAATAAAAATAATAAATGTAATTTCATTTTTTTTACCTACGTGACTTTACCGAAAAAAACTAAGCGTATGAATCCTTGCAGTCACGAGAGCTTCAAATCTAGAATTAGTCTGTAATTCTCCATGTTGTGCGATGCTCAGCTGAGGGTTCACGTACTTCGTCATCGTCCATGGTTCTGATCCGTACGTCACAGCAGCTGGTGGTGCGCACCGCTTGGAAATGTTCTTCTCGGACACATTGTTGTGTTGCTCTTAGTGATGAAACGTCGTTTTCTCTTCATTTCGATCCTCACTCCTTTCGGTAATTGCCCTGGGAATACTAATTTTGGTTGTCCTATGAACATACTCGGCAGCACCATGTGAATAGGGGCCGTTCATAAATGACGTCACGCGATTTTGGACGATTTTTGACTCCCCCCCCCCTTCGTCACACGGCGTCACAAAAAGCTAAACCCCCTCAAATATGACGTCACAAAGCTCTGCCCCCCTCCCCCCAAATAAAACATGCTTCAAATCGCTTTAAACTATTGTCATTGTAGTGCGTATTTAATGTGGCGCTGCACTCTGATGTTGTAGGAGAAAACATTTATTAAAAAGTCTATTTAATTAAGCAGAACGTGTTGTCGATATTTATTTAAAGTTGCGCATTTTGATGTGACGTCCCATTTCTCAACCCCCGCCCCTCGTTACACATCGTCACAAATGTCTACCCCCCCCACCCTAGGGGCGTGACGTCATTTATGGACTGCCCCATATGGAATGTCCACCACTGGCTGAGAGCTGTAAACGGGAGATGAGCACCACCCCCAATGCCCCTTTGAGCAGCAGGATACCACTCCGACTTTACATCTCATACTCTTCCACAATTCGTAGAATTGAGTCTAGTTCACTAAAAAAAGAAAGTCCATATACGTCTTATCTTATTCTATATTTATAGAACGCCTGAGCTCAAGGCGCTCTATAGCAGAGTTAAAATGCGGCAACGAAAACCGCGTGATGTCGATGGCGAGGGGCAGTCCGAGGTGCGAGGGTGGAGGAATGAGTGACCGCAGCAGCGGGCGCGTGGGGGTCACGGAAGGGATCCAGGGGAGGGACGGAGCCTCTGGGCAGTTTCGCTCAATGGGACAGTTGATTCCAGTGGAGGGGTGCAAGGAGGGAGACAGATCGAATTCGAGATTGGGCACAGGGAGATTGAGGGACAGAGACAGAGAGAGACAGAGAGAGACAGAGAGACAGAGAGACAGAGAGAGACAGAGAGAGACAGAGAGAAAGAGAGAGACAGAGAGAGAGACAGAGAGAGACAAAGAGAGACAGAGAGAGACAGAGAGAGACAGAGAGGATTGGGAATGAGGACCATGAGGAGAGGGACGTCAACATTCGAGATGAGCAACTCACGGCCACCTCCTCTCTGTGCCGGCCCGCGCGTCCACGGACCCTCACGGACCACATGGACCCACGCGGACCCACGCGCGCGTTTGACGGACGCGCCGCTATCGACGGGCGAGCGACCCCGTGACCTTCACGGTGAATAAAGCGGACGGATTAAACACGCCGACCTCGCCGGACTCGGCACGCGGGGCTTGTAGAGGTCACGGGGACGCGGCACTCGGCCCTGGGGTTGAGAGGTCACGGGTTCCTTGATAAGAGTTATTGACCCGCGCTCCGTGTGACCAGCGCGCCCAGCCCATCGCGTCGCTCATCGTCTGACGGAGTGGTCCCGTGGGGGGGGGGGGGGAGAATAAAAACACCCCCCCTCGCCACCCCAAAAAATACCGCGCTTATTTAATTTACGACCGCGCAGAAAGGACCCAGGGCGATTAACCCGCGGGTTTGCGACGGCACCGCGCTACCCAAACATCAACAGCGGCGATTCAACGCAACGCCCCCTGACATTTCAAGCCAGCGTCGCCAATTGAGAGGAAAGCGACGCATCTCGTGCTGAGACCGCGGAGCAAACTAACCGCTGTGTTGATAGGACGCGTGAGATGGGAGCATGGCATTTGTGGGAGATTTAACTGTGGCGAATTCACGGGAAATCGCGTAGTCAAAGTGTGGGCACGCCCCCCCCCCTCACCCCCCCCTCACCCCCCCCATCTTCCTCCTGGACATCTGAGCAGCGTGTGAGAGTTGGACAAATCGCCTCTATCGAGGGCCTCTCTGGAGCTCCCTCGAGTGGAGGCCGTTCTGCCACTCGTGGTGTACGCGAGCACTTGGGGCGCTGCGCTTGTCGAGTTGGATTGTGAGTGGATGTTGGTGCCTCGTATATAAACGGTGCCCCCCCCGATGCCCCCCTTCCCCCCCCCCCTGTATGTCGCTCCGTGAACTCTCGAGCGAGTTCCACGCGGCACTGCACGGGTGTTGGGCCAGCGACCACCCCCACCTCCCCAACCCCCCCCCCCGCCGCACAACACGCGCAACATGGAACAGTCTGCTGCCTTTGCTGTCTGTAGCTGACCTCGTGGAATGTTCCACATGTTCACCGTGGAGGGGGCGGGGGGGGGGGGTTAGCTGACAAGATGCACGTCGCTGTTCCGTTGTTCCACGTGCAGTTTAAATTTAGCTGCGAGTTTTTTCACTTTAAATTCGGACGGAGAAGGTCACGTTAATTGACTGCGATGCCGGGCTTGTTTTCATTTTAACGAGCACATGCACAGCAACGTTTGGTCAGTGATCTTGGGCAAGCGGGGTAGTGGGGGGCGGGAATCCCCTACGCCGTTCCACTGCGCCCATGACCCGCTCGCTCGGGGGATGCCTCGCGGGAGATGTCCCTGCGTCTCTGCCTGCTCTGAGTTGTGGACCGGCTGCATGCGGCTCCGAGCGCAGTCTGGCGCTGGGGACCGCACAAGAGCGACGCGCTGTGTGACGGGCGCCGCACGGCGATTCGATGCGACTCGGTGACGGGAAAAGTTCGTTTTAGAGAGCGGAGTTCATCACTCGCTCGCTGGCTCAGCTTCGCGGTGCTGCACCGGTGTGGACATGCGCAGTGCCCCTTTCCCCGTGGCCAGAGCCGCGTATAACTTTGTCCACCACGACAAGAGTCGGAGAGGATTCCTGCTCACCGTCGATGCATTGGTGCTCGTCACCTTGCGCAGAGCAGCCCAGCAGAGCCAGTGGTGGACAATTGCAACATTGCCCACAGGTGCGGCCCCTGTCTCGTGGTGCCGGGCGGGTCGCGCGCACGCAAGAGGAGGCGGCCGCCGCTCACGGTTATCCCACGGGATCCTGCGCCCGTGGGATTTCCTGATTACAATCAGGTGCGCGTCGCATCGGACTGCGGCCCTGATTACATCATCACAATGCTGCTAATCGCCTGATTGGTGGGAGAGAGCGTGCGTTGCGTTGCCCAGGGTGTCCCTGGGTAATTGGCTCGGCCGCTACGATTTATAAAGCGGCCGTGGACATACTGAGCGAGGTGCCTTCTCGTGTCGGAGAGGAGCGGCAGTAGTCGCGTGCCGTCTGGGGTCTGGGTCTCTCTCTCTCTCTCTCCTCTGGGTCTCTCTCTCCCCTCTGGGGTTTCTCTGTCTCTCTCTCCCTCCTCTGGGGTCTTTCTCTCTCTCTCCCTCTGGGGGTCTCTCCCTCCTCTAGGTTCTCTCTCTGCCCTCTGGTGTCATCTCTCCTCTGAGTCCGCCGCTTCCTACACGCGACGCACAAAATAATAATCGTCAGCGTCGTGGTGGGGGAAGTAGCAGCGTAAAAAGCCGACAATTCACGTCCGTGATTTAACTACGCCACCACCTGTAATCCTATTGTTATTTGTAGACATTCCATCGGCCCACACGGCTTTTTGCGAGTGCACAAGTTCAGCCACATTGGTTCAATGGGAGTACGGTCTGGGCTGGCTTGAATCGATGACGAGAACTCCCAGATGTTCTGCAGGCAAGGGGGCCCTCGGCTCGACACGGGTCCTTGTTGGACGCAGCGCTCGAATACGCAACATAAACTGGTCACGGGGCGTGCGGCGGTGTTGAGTGACGCTGTCGGCGAAGATTGCGGGACGTGGCAGCCCCGAAGTTACAAGCAAAGAAAGCGCACAACACCCCCCCCCCCACAGCCTTGAATAGACTATTGAGGCAAGCGCTGTTAGCGAGCGCCTATGGTGGGTGGCCAACACCACGTCCGGCCATCTCTCTCCTACTCAGTTGAGGCCGAGTGGACGCACTGGAGGCCAAGGTGCTTGTTCAGATATTCGTCGCTGTTAATGATCGCCTGGATTGTAGCGCGCTCACCACTGCCACCACTGCCACCGCTCCCCAGAATCTACACGGAGCGCGTGCACGCTGCAAAGGAGATATTCTGTCATTGCCGAGTGGACCACGCCAGCCGGGGCATTACCGCCATGCACACGTAGCGATCGCGAATCAAACCACTGAATAAAAATTCCAGCCGTGCGGCGGCGATTTTAGCATCGGTTACAATTTAGCGAGTAACATCAGCAGTAGTAGTAACATCATCCTCAGCAGCATCCTCATCAGCAGCAGTAGCAACATCATCATTATCATCAGCAGCAGTAGCAACATCATCATTATCATCAGCAGCAGTAGCAACATCATCATTATCATCAGCAGCAGTAGCAACATCATCATCAGCATCATCATCAGCAGCAGTAGCAACATCATCATTATCAGCATCATCATCATCAGCAGCATCGTGTATCCGCAGATGAATGAAATCCCCCTCGTGCCTGCATCGTTATCATCGACATCATCATCGCTCATGGTTCCGCGTGACGACAGTGGGGGATAACATCGGTGGCTAATGCTGGTGGAGGGTGACGTTGACGACGGGAGCGAGGAGGCGAGGCTAATGAGGGTCCAAGTCGGTGTCGTCCAGGACGTCGGCGGAACTTCCTCCGCGCGTGCGCCGCCGGTTAATTCATTGCCGGGGCAGCTTTTATTTATTTATATTTATTATTGTTATAATTGTAAAAAAACAAAAAACCCAAAATCGGTGGCTCTTAATAAGTTATATTGGTTTGTTAATGAAGCAATTGATACTGGACCGAGTCAATAAGAGCACAGAGGTGCGGGCAGCAGGATGGGGGGGGGAGTCTAATTGCTACCGGTATCGATCTCTCCGCTGCGGCTGCGCCTCCTGAGGGAAGAGGAGCCGCTCGCAATGGGGGAGGGGGGGGGGGTCGTGCCATGGGTTGGCTGGAGATTTCGGGACTTTATATTCCACGCGGTGGGATGTTAAGTCACACACGACGACGATGGCCATGGTGGTGACGATGGGGAGAGCCGTCGCCTGGCTTCACGGTCTGACAGAGAATTGGGGACGAACCGGTGAAATATTTCCGTGCCCAGTACGCCACGGCATCACGTATACGCGTAGCCGTGTTTGTGATGATTCACGTTGCCCACCCGTTCCGGTCTCGACCAGCGGACCCCCCCCCCCCCCCCCCAACGGGAACTGTGAAGCCCCCTGCAGGAGCGCTCATTGCAGCCGGGACGCGCTACGGCCGCCGTCGCCACTGCCGCTCCCAATCACCGCTCTCACCGACTGAGCGCGGAGTTGTCGGGAATGGAGGTGGCGGAGACATCGCGTAAACAGCCTTCCGCAGTCCCAACTCCACTCGCGGCGCGGTGCTGGAGCCCGCGGCGGTGGAGGAGGCTGCCAACTCCTCTCCGGGTCTCCAGGTGATGACGCGCGCAGGTGGATCGATTGAGAAACGGGAATGCGCTTATTCATCATCCACGCCTTCTCAAATGGAGACCCAAAGACTCGCATAGAGACCCAAAGGGACACGCACAGATTCGCATCGAGAAACACACAGACTCGCACAGAGACCCATAGACATCAACGGATTCCTGAATCTGTCTGTATAAAGCTTAGAGTGTTCACCCCCTTGCATGCGATGCCTTTACATGGGTTTCCACAATAGAAAAAAAAAACATGCACCCATCAAAGAGAGTTGTCCAAACATTCCCAATGCAGGACCCTCCTGAGAAGAGTCTTGAGACTCAGTGAGGCTTTCCTGGGTAAACAAAAGGGATAACGCACACACACACAGAAAGACAAAGCAACATTTCCACCGTATCGCCTGAATAGACTGTTGGGGCAAGTGCTGTTAGCGAGCACCTATGAAGGCTGGCACGACACACGAGGGGGTGGGTGGCCAGCACCACGCCCGGTCGCCTTTGTCTTCCCAGTAGCCATGTTTTTACGCACCGCACCAGGTACTCATTTGAGACTGAGTCGACCTAGGGGAGGCCCAGAACCGGACCAGATAATCGTCACTGGTGTCGGCCGTGAGCAGGAACCAAACCCGGGTCGCCCGATTCGTAGCGCAGCGCGCTAACCGCTCCACTACCGCTCCCCACACACGCACACGCACGCGCACACATACATGCGCACACACATACGCACACACACGCATACGCACACACACATGTGTATGTGTGTAACGCTGCGAACAGCATTTCACCGTTCCCAGCTCTGAATGAAATGAATAGAGGATGGCTGAACTGAGAGGCCCTTTATTTAGTGAGGAGCGGCTGCGATCGATGCCGCTGATCAATAATTGTAATTACTGCATTCCCCAAAGTGTTCATTATTTCATAGTTCTACTTGGCAATTTCGCACCCGCTGCATGCGGCCTTCACATTTAAATAACCACAATTCGGCCTCTTCCCCGACCTAAAACAGCCACCGGGCAGCATCCACACATAGCGCCAGGCACTACCAGGCAGCACCAGGCACTACCAGGCAGCACCAGGGACCACCACGAGTCACCAGGCAGTACCAGGGCCCACCAGGCAAGACCAGGCAGTGCCAGACAGTACCAGGAGGCACCAGGCAGTACCAGGGACTACCAGGCAAGACCAGGCAGTGCCAGACAGTACCAGGGACCACCACGAGTCACCAGACAGTACCAGGGCCCACCAGGCAAGACCAGGCGCCACTGGTAGACCGCCAGAATGCACCAGGCAGTGCCCGGGCCCACCAGGAGGCACCAGGCGTTACCAGTGACCACCACGAGTGGCCAGGTAGCCGGCAGCGCAGTAAGAGCTGAGCAGCGCTCCCTCCTGCCAACGTCTCCACCGCTCCGCAGCTCTGTCCACTGCGAGGAGGCGAAGGCCTCCCCATGCCGCGTGACGGATAGCGACCGATCGTGGTCGGTGCGAGTTGATGAGAGTGGGGAGCCTAGCGGAGTACGGTACAACCAACGGTGGATATCCTCCGTAACCGCCTCTCCCATGAGCAGCGTCTCCGCACCTGTCGCTGTACGCGGGGCCTCCCGTTAATTGTCGGGTTGCGTGCCGCGTGTGTTCTTCGGGGTGATGTCCGACGTTTCGTTCCATGGGCTTGGAGCTCCTCGACACGTGTTATTGTATTTTGACCTCTTGTTTGCCCAGGAAAGCCTCACCAGGTTAGCATAGTAGGTGAGGAGGGAGGGGGGGGAGCGATGGCTGTTGCTGCTGTGTGTTTTACCAATTCGGTAATATTTCGGTGTTGTCATTGTTTCTCATTTTGACAAATGTGGACCATGGCGCTGTGCACACAGCGGCCTACTCTTGCGCGCGACGTCACGGGATCGTCAACGTCCACCGTGAAGCAGGACGGCACGTAGTGTTTGTGTTTGAATTCATCGTTGTCAACAATACACCCGCAGTGTTAATCGGGGCGGCCGCTGAGCTCGAACCGCGTGAGTCGCTGTAACAAGCCGCTCGGCCCACGCGGCTGTTGAACGCAGCGCCGGTTACAAACGCCCCCCGTGACAAAGCACAGCAGCAGCAGAAGCAGCAGTAGAAGAATAAGCAGTAGCAGCAGCAGCATCAGAATAAGCAGTAGCATCAGAAGCAGTGTCAGAATAAGCAGCAGCAGAAGCAGCATCAGCATCAGAATAAGCAGCAGCATCAGAATATTCTCAGGTTTTTTCGGTAAAGTCACGTAGGTAAAAACATTAAAATTAATGAAAGTAAAATAAAACAAAACAAAAATAAAATTTACGACGTTTCGGAGGCAACACAAGTCTCCGTCATCAGGTGGGACCGTCACAGCCGAATTAGCTGCATCAAGTGAAGCAATGATTCAAGATGTAATCCCTTATAAGCAAGTTGAAGGGAGGTGGAGAGGGGGGGGAGAGCTTATCAGGCTGTGGTAGCCAATGAATGGAAACGTATCGGGAGGGAGGAGGAGCGGTGATCAAAGACTGCACGCAGTGCTCAACACAATGAATGGAGACGTGTCGGGACGGAGGGCGAGCGGCGATCAAAGACTGCACGCAGTGCTCAACACAATGAATGGAGACGCGCCGGGACGGAGGGCGAGCGGTGATCAAAGACATCACGTAGTGCTCAACACAATGAATGGAAACGTGGCGAGCGGTGATCAAAGAACAATGAAGAGATTACTGTTAAACACTGTGGATGTTAACACTCGGTGAAGTAAATTAAAATAGTGCCTGTCAGATAAGATGGTCCAAAAAGTGTAATTAAGTCTTTTTTGCGTGGTTAATAACATCTTTCCAGTGATTACTGAGTTTGTACCCATCATCACGGTTGAAATTATGTCTGTGTTTGTATATTTGTATGGCTTCGTGTACAAACCTTTGATGGTAGCCCGGAGGTTTGCAGAGAACCTTGGTCTCGGAAAAGACAATTTCATGAGAGCCCGCCGAGTTGTAGCAATGATCGGCAACGGCCGAAGAATCAGTTCTGCCGTGTTTCAGATCTGACTTGTGCTCGCGGACACGATCAGCAACATGACGTTTTGTTTCTCCAATGTAGCAATCACCACAAATGCAACTCAATTTGTAGACTCCAGGATACTGTAAGTCAGGAACGACATCCTTCACAGATGGAATCAGATCACGGATTTTATGCACTGTACTGAATCGGACTTGGATCTTATGTTTGTTTAGAATTTTGGAGATCTTTTTGGTCACGCCTGCTATGTATGGTAACGTGATAGTTTTGGTCGGAGTTTCATGTGGTTGTTTCTGTGTGGTGGGAGAGACAGCTTGGCGGATAGTGCGGTCAGAGTATCCGTTCATCCTGAGGGCCCGATGTACATGTCTTAATTCATCAGTCAGGTGGTGTTGGTCAGAAATGCCATGAGCTCTGTGGTATAGCGTTTTGATGAGAGAATTCTTTTGAGATGGGTGGTGGTGGGAATCCGGTTTCAAGTAGGAATTTGTGTGGGTGGCTTTCCTGTAGACAGAATGTCCCAAGGATCCGTCAAGCCTCCTCTTAAACAGAATATCCAAGAATGGTAGTTTACCGTCTTTCTCCACTTCCATGGTGAATCTGATAGATGGGTGTCTAGAATTGATGTGGTCAAAGAAGTGGTTCAATTCTGGGAGGCCATGTGGCCAGATGACGAAAGTGTCATCCACATATCTCTTCCACAGGGAAGGACGCAGGGTGGATGTCTGGATGGCGTCTGATTCAAACTTTTCCATGAACATGTTGGCTATAACTGGTGACAAGGGGGAGCCCATAGGGGTACCCTCATTCTGTTTGTAGAAGGTGCCATTCCAGGTAAAATAGGTGTTGGTGAGGCAATGCCTAACCAGCACAGGTACATCAGAATTCAATCCATGTTGGACTAAGTCCTCAATTATTGTTAGGGTGTCCGGTACTGGGACTTTGGTAAACACAGATACTACATCAAAGCTGACGAGGATGTCATCAGGAGATAGTACCATGTCCTTAACCATAGAGACTAATTGGGTTGAGTTGAGTACTGCCGAAGAGGTCTTGCCTGTGAAGGGGAGCAGAGTATCTGATAGAAAACGGGCTAGTTTGTACGTCGGAGAGTTTATCGTCGACACGATGGGTCGTAGCGGGGTGCCTTCTTTATGGATTTTGGGAAGACCATAGAGTCTGGGAGGTCTTGCCGCCGATGGTTTTAGAGAGGGACGTTTGCTTGGTTCGATTAGGGAAGTCGAACTCGTGATGATACTGTTGGTTTTTGTCGTTAGGCTTTTAGTGGGATCATTTTTAATTTTGGAGTAACTCCCATCATTAAGCAGGTCCAGGATTTTGTTGTTGTATGAATCTTTATCCATGATGACCGTGGCATTGCCCTTGTCTGCCGAGAGGATGACTATATCATCTCTCTTTTTTAAATTCGCGAGTTCAGAGCGTTCGTTTTTGCTGATGTTACTAGTGGGTTTCTTAGCATTCTTAAGAATAGTAGCTATTTCAGCTCTTGCTACATCCGCATGGATGTGTCCTATGCCTCTGAGGGCTACATCAATCTGAGAAATCATATCCTCTACTGGTATATATTTAGGGGTGACGGCGAAATTTAGTCCTTTGGCCAGTACCGTTTTTAGATTGTCAGAAATTGGAATGTTACTCTGATTAATCACGGTCTTGTTAACATCCAGCTTTGCGATGTGTGGCTCTGGTTTCTTTTTAGATAGGAGGTTGAATTTAGAAATCAGGTTAGCTTTGCATTTGGCTGACATTGAGTCAGCAGAAGCAGAAGTCATGTTATCAACGTGGTTCCAATCAGAAGGTGACATTTTTTGTGTTAACATTAGATGTGTTTGTAAGAGAGTCTTGTCTAAATTATCGAGTTCAGATCGGAGTAACCTTATTCTCTCCGAGATTAGTGATAGGCTAGCTTTTCAACCTCCTATCTAAAAAGAAACCAGAGCCACACATCGCAAAGCTGGATGTTAACAAGACCGTGATTAATCAGAGTAACATTCCAATTTCTGACAATCTAAAAATGGTACTGGCCAAAGGACTAAATTTCGCCGTCACCCCTAAATATATACCAGTAGAGGATATGATTTCTCAGATTGATGTAGCCCTCAGAGGCATAGGACACATCCATGCGGATGTAGCAAGAGCTGAAATAGCTACTATTCTTAAGAATGCTAAGAAACCCACTAGTAACATCAGCAAAAACGAACGCTCTGAACTCGCGAATTTAAAAAAGAGAGATGATATAGTCATCCTCTCGGCAGACAAGGGCAATGCCACGGTCATCATGGATAAAGATTCATACAACAACAAAATCCTGGACCTGCTTAATGATGGGAGTTACTCCAAAATTAAAAATGATCCCACTAAAAGCCTAACGACAAAAACCAACAGTATCATCACGAGTTCGACTTCCCTAATCGAACCAAGCAAACGTCCCTCTCTAAAACCATCGGCGGCAAGACCTCCCAGACTCTATGGTCTTCCCAAAATCCATAAAGAAGGCACCCCGCTACGACCCATCGTGTCGACGATAAACTCTCCGACGTACAAACTAGCCCGTTTTCTATCAGATACTCTGCTCCCCTTCACAGGCAAGACCTCTTCGGCAGTACTCAACTCAACCCAATTAGTCTCTATGGTTAAGGACATGGTACTATCTCCTGATGACATCCTCGTCAGCTTTGATGTAGTATCTTTGTTTACCAAAGTCCCAGTACCGGACACCCTAACAATAATTGAGGACTTAGTCCAACATGGATTGAATTCTGATGTACCTGTGCTGGTTAGGCATTGCCTCACCAACACCTATTTTACCTGGAATGGCACCTTCTACAAACAGAATGAGGGTACCCCTATGGGCTCCCCCTTGTCACCAGTTATAGCCAACATGTTCATGGAAAAGTTTGAATCAGACGCCATCCAGACATCCACCCTGCGTCCTTCCCTGTGGAAGAGATATGTGGATGACACTTTCGTCATCTGGCCACATGGCCTCCCAGAATTGAACCACTTCTTTGACCACATCAATTCTAGACACCCATCTATCAGATTCACCATGGAAGTGGAGAAAGACGGTAAACTACCATTCTTGGATATTCTGTTTAAGAGGAGGCTTGACGGATCCTTGGGACATTCTGTCTACAGGAAAGCCACCCACACAAATTCCTACTTGAAACCGGATTCCCACCACCACCCATCTCAAAAGAATTCTCTCATCAAAACGCTATACCACAGAGCTCATGGCATTTCTGACCAACACCACCTGACTGATGAATTAAGACATGTACATCGGGCCCTCAGGATGAACGGATACTCTGACCGCACTATCCGCCAAGCTGTCTCTCCCACCACACAGAAACAACCACATGAAACTCCGACCAAAACTATCACGTTACCATACATAGCAGGCGTGACCAAAAAGATCTCCAAAATTCTAAACAAACATAAGATCCAAGTCCGATTCAGTACAGTGCATAAAATCCGTGATCTGATTCCATCTGTGAAGGATGTCGTTCCTGACTTACAGTATCCTGGAGTCTACAAATTGAGTTGCATTTGTGGTGATTGCTACATTGGAGAAACAAAACGTCATGTTGCTGATCGTGTCCGCGAGCACAAGTCAGATCTGAAACACGGCAGAACTGATTCTTCGGCCGTTGCCGATCATTGCTACAACTCGGCGGGCTCTCATGAAATTGTCTTTTCCGAGACCAAGGTTCTCTGCAAACCTCCGGGCTACCATCAAAGGTTTGTACACGAAGCCATACAAATATACAAACACAGACATAATTTCAACCGTGATGATGGGTACAAACTCAGTAATCACTGGAAAGATGTTATTAACCACGCAAAAAAGACTTAATTACACTTTTTGGACCATCTTATCTGACAGGCACTATTTTAATTTACTTCACCGAGTGTTAACATCCACAGTGTTTAACAGTAATCTCTTCATTGTTCTTTGATCACCGCTCGCCACGTTTCCATTCATTGTGTTGAGCACTACGTGATGTCTTTGATCACCGCTCGCCCTCCGTCCCGGCGCGTCTCCATTCATTGTGTTGAGCACTGCGTGCAGTCTTTGATCGCCGCTCGCCCTCCGTCCCGACACGTCTCCATTCATTGTGTTGAGCACTGCGTGCAGTCTTTGATCACCGCTCCTCCTCCCTCCCGATACGTTTCCATTCATTGGCTACCACAGCCTGATAAGCTCTCCCCCCCCTCTCCACCTCCCTTCAACTTGCTTATAAGGGATTACATCTTGAATCATTGCTTCACTTGATGCAGCTAATTCGGCTGTGACGGTCCCACCTGATGACGGAGACTTGTGTTGCCTCCGAAACGTCGTGAATTTTATTTTTGTTTTGTTTTATTTTACTTTCATTAATTTTAATGTTTTTACCTACGTGACTTTACCGAAAAAACCTGAGAATATGAATCATTGCAGTCACGAAAGCTTCAAATCAAGAAGCATCAGAATAAGCAACAGCATCATCAGAAGAAGCAGCAGAAGCAGCAGCAGAAGAATAAGCAGAAGCAGCATCAGCCGCATCAGAATAAGCAACAGCATCATCAGAAGAAGCAGCAGAAGCAGCATCAGCATCATCATAATAAGCAGCTGCAGAAGCAGCATCAGATTAAGCAGCATCTGAATAAGCAGCATCAGCAGTGTGCAGTGTCCAGAGTTTCCTTCCCACCGACGACCCCCCCCCAAGCGCCGCCCTAACTACCCCATCAGAGGCCCCGCCACGCGGCCACCGTGCCCGCTGGACTCGCACCCCCCCTCACCCCCCGACTCGCTCCCGATGCTCGACCACCGCTCGCCGGCTACCGGCACGCGGGCCGTGCCTGGCCCGCGTCCATGATGATCGGCGGCCGTAATTTGGCAGGGGGCGTGCGGGCGGCCTCGGCGTGTGGCCGTGGGCGTCCATTGATTAGCCCTGCGCTGACCCGCGAAGCCAAAGGGAGCGAACACAACGCAAAGAATGCTCGCGACTCCGCAGTGGTACAGATAACGGCTCAATCAATGCGGCCAATTATACAGACAGGCACACGCTCACACATACGGCCAATTATATATGCACACACATGCACACACACGACCAATTATATACATGCACACACACATGCACATGACCAATTACACACACACACATGCGCACGCGGACAGCCAATTACAGACATAGACACGCGCGCACGGCCAATTACGCACACACAGACACAGATCGCCCGTACAGCCTCGCACAGACTGTTAACAGACTTCAGAGGAGCGCCTATTATGGTCGGCATACGCGGGGGTCGGTGGCCAGCACCACGCCCGGCCCCCTTTTTCTCCCCAGTGCTGATGTTAACGCACCGCCACCAGGTACTCATTTAAGGCTGAGTCGACCTAGCGGAAGCCCAGGACCGGTTCGATTAATTTACACTGTTATTGGTCGTGCACACACACGCGCACGCACGTGAAAGCTATTGTGCGCAAACGTGACAGACATCAAGTGAGTCACACACGCACGCAGCCAATTAGCTACACATACACGTGACAGTGACAGACAGTGACGTTATGGCAAGCTTCGGGGCCACTTCCTGGAGTCGTGGAGTTCTTCCATTACGAGTACATTTCATAAAAGCTTGTTTAAAAAAAATGTTTTTTGTTAAAATATTACTTATTTGGGTTCCGTGTTAAAGTGAGAGTTCGTGTCGCGTTGCAATTTCTCCTCCGTTGAATGAGCGCAGACCACAGCGCGCACAGCAAGAGCTCTTGGCCCAGCGATCCAGAAGACCGCCA
Organism: Lampetra fluviatilis; assembly: GCF_964198595.1. Classification (NCBI taxonomy): domain Eukaryota; kingdom Metazoa; phylum Chordata; class Hyperoartia; order Petromyzontiformes; family Petromyzontidae; genus Lampetra; species Lampetra fluviatilis. The sequence continues at coordinate 8,064,613 of NC_136317.1, read as the reverse complement.
GCTCAGGTGGTGGTCAAATGACGACATTGCCACACATTCAGCTGAGCGCTTTCGTGCGTGCAACTCTGCGCACGTCTGCGTGCTGTTACGTCCGTTTGTCTCCAGCCTGCATTAGCTCGTCTGTTGTGGTGGAAGTTTCTCAGCATTTACAGATGAGAATGAGCCACTCCCGTCAATCCACTGCTGGATGAGGGCATCTCCCCACACACCCTGCGAGTCGTGGGGAATCGCGCCCCTCGCTCTACAGCGCCGGTCTGCGGAAGTGCCCCACATTGTAGGTTGAGAAGTATCTAGAAGAACCCCCCCTCCCCCAAACACTCAGAGCTACTCACAGATAGATTCAGGAATCTATGTCAGCCGTGGAGCGAGCGGTTACGGCTCATCCCGTGACCCCCTTAGTGGCACGGGGAAGTCTACAGGGCCGATGCTGCGCCGTTCCCTGGCCAAGGCGCGTGAACTTTGCTTGGCAGGCAACAGCCGGGCCCCGGGGTGACTTTGCGGGCGGTCAGGCGGCAGGCAGCGCCGCGGTCTCCTCGCGAGGATTTTCTCCGAGTTCCCGAGCCTCCGATTCCGCGGTGTTAATGAAACGGTTCACCCTCCATTGCGCTTTTGGCGCTTTTCGCCGATTTACCGGCCCGTGCCACCTCGCCACCGCTCCTCCGCGAGGCTCTCCGCGACTGGGCTCGCGCCCGTTGCGCGGCGATCGACGGCGAGGCGACACCGCAAGCGCCCTCGAGATCCCGCGCGTCCCTCTTGACAGCAGTCGTTTTGCCGACGCGAGGCCGCTCCCGTTCCTTACCCCCCGTGACCCCGCGACGATCGTTCCCGTCCGCTGTGGTGCCCGCGCTGGCTTACACCGGGCGCCATTGGCTCGGTGAAATCGAACGCCGCTTTGTGTGCGAATCGGGACCCTAGGATGGAATGCGCATCGCGCATCTCAACAATCATTATTTCCTCCATTTCCGAATGAAAACACAACGCTCACGTGGATGCCACTTGACATTTATTCCACCGCGACGCAGATGCGCGCAGATCCGAGATGTCCTCGTTGGCTTTGCCCCTCGCGCCGCGGACAGCGTGGAGCGTGCGCGCCCACGGAGAAGAAAATCCACCGAGCAGCGGTCCCGATAATTGAGACTCGGTGCGCTGCTGCTGCTGCTGCTGCTGAGGCTGAGGCCGTCGTGCAACAGCCGCCAGGAGCAAAGCAAGGAGCCAGGAATCGCACGATAAATCCACGCGTGCGCAACGGCCTCTTCCCCAACAGCGGAACGCAACGGGGAATCCCAGCGTGCCGTGCTTGCGCCGCTGACTACATCACCGACTCCATCGAATGTCACGGTTATAATCCACCCGCGTTGAACGCGTGTGGCACAGGCTCGAGATTCGAACGCGGCCGGCCATCCGGGGTGAATGCCGCGGGTGGATTTTTTATAACCGTGACATTCGGGTTCACCGTCTGCTTCTTTTTAAAAATAAAAAAAGAGTCTGCCATTGCGTGACGACGTCACGGTCCAACATTTTCCACATTTCAAAAATGACACCGCAAATCGCTCCATTGAGATATGCGCGTGACCAACATTGACAGAACCCTCCGGAAAATAGAGACTCGGTGAGGCTTCCCTGGGCGAACAAGCGCCTAAACGGCATAGGGACAATAATGTCAACAACAATAAGAGCAATATCAACAACATTAACGCAGTGTTCGTGCACAAGTGACGCCGCCGCGTCGCCGTGCGGGAAGTGGCTGCTTCGCTCGCGCCGTCTCCGTTGCAGGGGTCCGGCCGCGTCGTGGGGAGATTAATTAGCGAGCTGGAGGCCAGGACGAGCTCCACGAGTAATCTCCCTTCCCGTCCGCGGCGTTGTTTCAACTTTATAAGCGAGGCGGTGCCGAGCTGTCGTGTTAGCACGCGTCTCACCGGCTGGGCCTGCCACGGTCACCCCCAGTCACTGCGGCATTACTCCCTCCCCTCCCTCTCCTTCCCTTCCTCCCTCCCCACCCTCTCCTCCCCTCCCTCTTCCTCCCTCCTTTTTAATTGTTGTTTATTTTTTTATTTTTCCCCCCCGTTTTTTTAACGATCAGACGAGAAAGATGCTCGGTCTTTCGGCACTTTGCTTCGTTCATCATGTCATTTTTTTGCTTATGTGCTCCCTTTTTTAATCAAAGATATAACGCGGGTTTCCCGTGTAACATTAGTCCCATTGTGTGTTACTCTGTTCATAGACACCAACAAGAACACAAATCACCCTCAAAAACCCATCACCAGATCCCCTGCTGCTGCGCTACCAGCACCATAGCTGCGAAGGCACCTGCCTGACCTCCCCCCCTCCCCTCCCTCACCTCTCTCTCCTTCCCTCCCCTCCCTCTCCTCCCCTCCCTCCCTCTCCCTCCCTCTCCTTCCCTCCCTCCCTCTTCTTCCCTCCCTCCCTTCCTCTCGCTTTGCTCGCTCGATCGCCCTCGCTCGGTGGCGGTGTGGACGCGGCTGCCCGTGAAGCATCGGTCACTAAGCGGCTCTCCATTCCCACAGCCCGAGCAGTCGTCGTCGTAACACATGGCTGCGATTTGGCAATCAGTCAGGGGGTGGGGAAACCCGGTAGTCCACGGGGATGTACCCGGCCCACCGCCGCACTTTTGGAACGGCCGGGCACGTGGCATTTATCCATCGCCGCACTAATCGGGTACCGGGGGGGGGTATTTTTTGACCTACCAACACCACTGTCACTGCCTGCTGTCTTTTTTTTTTAATGATAACTTTGCTTTAGGTAAACCCCCACCTCTCGCTCACTCTCTCGCTCACTCTCTCGCTCACTATCTCGCTCGCTCACTCTCTCGCTCACTCTCTCGCTCACTATCTCGCTCACTCTCTCGCTCACTCTAGTTCTGCACGCAGCCCTTCTCGCAGTCCGACGGCCTCCGACGGGTAGCTCATAACTGCATGCAGAGCTCCCCGTCATCTGCCACTGAGTACACGGCCTCCTACATCGCCCACTGATCCTTGAAGGCCGGCACGGCGTGGGTCAGCCGCGCATGGCGGAACTCCAGCCACACCCTGGCTCCGACCAGAGCGCGGAAGATGCCCAGGCTGCTGGCCGGACGTTTCCCCTCCAGGGCCACCTTCCTCGCCCTGTATATGGCGAGCTTGGCACAGCCGACGAGCACGTTGACCAGCCCCTGAAGATGTTGGGGTCCGTCGCCCTTTTGGTATCCAAAGATGAGGACCGTCGGGGAGAAGTGGAGGCTGAACCTTAGGAGGATGTTTCTCAGGACCTTGAACAACAAGTTCAGGCTCTTGCACTCCACGTATTGGTGCGCCACCGTCTCCACTTTACCGCAGAACCGGCACTCCGGTGACGTATCGGTGAAGCGCGCCAGGGAGGCGTTGGTGGTGACGGTGCCGTGGGCGATGCTCCAGCTGAGGTCACCGATGCGGTTGTACGTCGGGCTGGAGTAGAGTTGCCTCCAGCGAGGCCTCTCCGGAGAGATGCAGGGCAGGGCTTTCCTCCAGGCATGGTCCTTGTGGCTCCTCAGGGTGTCCTGTTGGTGAAACCGGACCATGTAGGAGTAGAGCACCTTCCTCTTTACATTTGCGAAGGCCACCTCCGGTAGGTTTTCCAGCCGGCACAGGTTGTGATCCGCCTTCGCTTGTCGGCATTGGCGATGCAGTGGCACGACGGAGAGCTCCGGTGGAGGGGGACCGAGAGGGGCCTCGTCATCCCCAACGCCGATGGGGGGCGTTCTCCCATCCCCTTGGCTTCGGCCAGGATCCGGGCAGCCACCCGGAGCGACTGCAGCCCCTTGTCTTTGCGGCCATGTCTGCTGGTCCGAGCCACCGGGCCCATGTTCCAGGCTCCACCAGATCTCCCATCCTGGTGAGCCGCGCATTGGTGAGGCGCCTCTCCGTGCCGGGGGTGGCGGTGGTGGATGGCAGCTTTGTCTGCGGGCTCCTGAGGATCGGTTCGAAGACCAGATCTTCGGCCGATCGCGGTTGGTTTAGCCTCCTGACGGCGAGGGAGCTCCACGTCTGCAGGACGCTCCTGTAGAAAGGTGGCAGCTGCCCCAGTGGGAGGCCCTGCAGGTCCAAGTAGAATAGTTGTTTGGAGCACTGCAGACCCCCCAGCTGTTTCAGGAGGAAGGAGGCCGTGACGCTCCAGGCCGGTGCAGGGGCGGCGTGCAGGAACTTTTGTGCGGCCTGCAGTCGGAAGGTGGCCAGCTGACAGCTGACTCCGCACGCACTCCAGCCCGTGACCACCCTCGTTCAGTGGCAGGGCCAGGACCCTAGCCGCGACCCGGTGTCGTCCGCCCGACCAGAAGAAGTCGAGGACTCGCTTCTGAAGCGCGTTGACGAGGCGCATGGGGGGGGGGGTGCAGGGAGAAGAGTCGGTGCCACAGCATGGACGTCACCAGCTGGTTCACCACCAACGTCTCTGTCGCTGCTGTCATTGCAAGGGCCTGTCTATGGGTGTACACGCCGAGGTTTCCGTGTGGCCTTTCGGAGCTACGTGGGAGAATCCCCCCCCCCCGCGCGCTGTGCCGGCCGTCGCTTACACCGCAACCTTCCCCGGACATACGCAAATTCGGTCATCACACGCTGCACGCACCTGCTGATTGGTAAACACAAAATTGCGCACCGTGGTAGCCGCGATGACTGGCACCTTCAGCAGTCTTGCGCTGGTCGGTGCCGCTGATTTTGGGGACCGTCGAAGCCGACGTGGAGATGTTCGCTGAAGGAATCCGAGGGAGCGATGGTACCTCATCATCATCGCGGCACCATCGCACGCCTCTCTGCGCCGTGCGCGACAAATCTCACCAGGGGCCTCGCTCGCCAGACACTCCATCCCGTCGGACCTATCTCGTAGGGTCTAACTGAAGGAAATTAATTAAATCGAATAAAACTGAAATACTGTGAAATATTCCGCGGAAGCTATAAGGTATGATTAACATTGCTATTAAAGGCGATAATGGCTATTACGCAGCCGCGGTTGTAATGGTGGCAGCTATTAAAGGTTTAACCCTCTTTGAGAGTCGGTGAATAACGAGCCGCCCGGCCAAAATGAAATGCGACGGGCGGTGAGATGCGACGAATTCTTTGGGGGCGATCTTCTCTCTCTCGTCCCCGTCGCCCGTGAACGGCGCAGACGATTCTCGCGGTCGCAGAGTCGCCCGGGCCGCGACCGACACAGGGGTGGTGGTGGGTGGTGGGGGTTGAGGGTGGTGTGGGTTGGGGGTGGTGGGGGTTGAGGGTGGTGGGGGTTGAGGGTGGTGGGGGTTGTGGGTGGTGGGGGTGGTGGGGGTTGAGGGTGGTGGGGGTTGAGGGTGGTGGGGGTTGAGGGTGGTGGGGGGTTGTGGGTGGTGGGGGTTGAGGGTGGTGGGGGTTGTGGATGGTGGGGGTGGAGGGGGTTGAGGGTGGTGGGGGTTGAGGGTGGTGGTGGGGGTGGTGGGGGGTGGTGTGGGTTGGGGGTGGTGGGGGTTGAGGGTGGTGGGGGTTGAGGGTGGTGGGGGTGGTGGGGGTTGAGGGTGGTGGGGGTTGAGGGTGGTGGGGGTTGAGGGTGGTGGTGGGGGTGGTGGGGGGTGGTGTGGGTTGGGAGTGGTGGGGGTTGAGGGTGGTGGGGGTTGAGGGTGGTGGGGATTGTGGGTGGTGGGGGTGGAGGGGGTTGAGGGTGGTGGGGGTTGAGGGTGGTGGGGGGTTGTGGGTGGTGGGGGTTGAGGGTGGTGGGGGGTTGTGGGTGGTGGGGGTGGTGGGGGTGGTGGGAGTTGAGGGTGGTGGTGGTTGAGGGTGGTGGGGGTTGGGGGTGGTGGGGGTTGAGGTTGGTGGGGGTTGAGGGTGGTGGGGGTTGAGGGTGGTGGGGGTGGTGGGGGTTGAGGGTGGTGGGGGTGGTGGGGGTTGAGGGTGGTGGGGGTTGGGGGTGGTGGGGGTTGAGGGTGGTGGGGGTTGAGGGTGGTGTGGGTTGAGGGTGGTGGGGGTTGAGGGTGGTGGGGGTTGAGGGTCGTGTTAATGACCACGAGGGGTAAATGAAGCGACTCGCATTGCCGGGTTCCATCGCGACTTCTCTTCATTTTCCAAACTCCACCGTGGGATTTGCGACGCTCGTCAGCGTTGTGCCGCGCCGGCTCCGTTCGCCGTATCGTTATTGTCGACAACATCGTTACTTTCGCAGCAGCAGCAGTAGCAGCAACAACAACAACAGCAGCATTGACAACATCAACAACAGCGAACACCAACAAAAAAAACCCCCAAACTGTCGGAGCAATAACATTTGTGTAACATGCTCTCCGGCATATTAAACTGCGCCCCTATCCCGTGCTCCTCGTTCCGCCACGCGCGTTATGGGCAATGCTTGTTGCATGATAATGACGAAGCCTCGCAGAGGCATCATCTCGCGATGATTTAACGGACGCGGATTAGATGAGCGCGGCTTTGACAGCTTCACGGCCGAGGAGTGTCCCCGGCGCACAGCTCGTTACCCATTACGGCCGTGTCCGAGTGGCACAACAGCGGTAATCGCTCATTAGTCGCGCGTTTAAGAGCCGCGGTCGGGCGGGCGGTCGGGCTGGCGGGCGGGGCGAGCGCCTAAACACGGCGCCTGTGAGCGCGCTTTGAAACAGCGGCGGGTATCTTCACTGCCGCAATCTCACAGACCCCCCCCCCCCCCCATGCCTCCCCGCCCCGTCACGGGCAGCCCACACCGCACAGCCGGGTAGCTCTGATAAATGCCAATTTTTTTTAAAGAGCTTTATAGCTCATAGGATTCCTCCGGTATCAATGAATATTCTGATTAATCTGATCTCCCCAGCGCTCTGCTGATCGCTTAAAAGATGGGGCGTTTGATGCAGCACGTTCTACTGGACATCTGTGAAAACTTCCCGACACGGATGTTCAACTTCTGTGCGTATGTTGAACTTATTTCGCACTGTACGTAGCCAACCGTGCTAATTGGCGGTATTAAAGAGATGCATAGTTAATTGGATTCCTGCAGTATAAATTAATATTCTGACTCTGATCTAACAAAAAATTGTTTACGCTTATTTATACACAGTAAAGAGTCTCAATAATCTTGCTCAGGAGGGTCCTGCCAATTGTTTGCAGTGGAGGCGGTGATGTTGCTGCTGTATCCCGATTATAAATTCGTCCCAGAGACTCCCACAAAGGCTCGTATGGAGACACATCGACTCACACGGCGACAAATGGACTAATACAAACCCATAGTTATCGATGAGAGAGCCCAGCACTGGTGCATAATCATTACCACCACGAGTTACCTGCCGGTTCATATTGTCTTTTAGACACGAAAGACTTACACAAATATCCATAGAACAGCAAAGACCCAGAGACTCACACAAAGGTCCATAGACTCGCACAGACCCAGAGACTCACACAAAGATCCATAGACTCGCACAGACCCAGAGACTCACGCAAAGATCCATAGACTCGCACAGACCCAGAGACTCACGCAAAGATCCATAGACTCGCACAGATCCAGAGACTCACACAAAGATCCATAGACTCGCACAGACCCAGAGACTCACACAAAGATCCATAGACTCGCACAGACCCAGAGACTCACACAAAGATCCATAGACTCGCACAGACCCAGAGACTCACACAAAGATCTATAGACTCGCACAGACCCAGAGACTCACGCAAAGATCCATAGACTCGCACAGACCCAGAGACTCACGCAAAGATCCATAGACTCGCACAGATCCAGAGACTCACACAAAGATCCATAGACTCGCACAGACCCAGAGACTCACACAAAGATCCATAGACTCGCACAGACCCAGAGACTCACACAAAGATCCATAGACTCGCACAGACCCAGAGACTCACACAAAGATCCATAGACTCGCACAGACCCAGAGACTCACACAAAGACCCATAGACTCGCACAGACCCAGAGACTCACACAAAGATCCATAGACTCGCACAGATCCAGAGACTCACACAAAGATACATAGACTCGCACAGACCCAGAGACTCACACAAAGATCCATAGACTCGCACAGAGACCCAGAGACTCACACAAAAATCCATAGACTCGCACAGACCCAGAGACTCACACAAAGATCTATAGACTCGCACAGACCCAGAGACTCACACAAAGATACATAGACTCGCACAGACCCAGAGACTCACACAAAGATCCATAGACTCGCACAGAGACCCAGAGACTCACACAAAAATCCATAGACTCGCACAGACCCAGAGACTCACACAAAGATCCATAGACTCGCACAGACCCAGAGACTCACACAAAGATCCATAAACTCGCACAAACCCAGAGACTCACACAAAAATCCATAGACTCGCACAGACCCAGAGACTCACACACAGATCATAGACTCGCACAGACTCAAAGACTCACACAAAGATCCATAGACTCGCACAGAGACCCAGAGACTCACACAAATATCCATAGACTTGCACAGAGACCCAGAGACTCACACAAAGATCCATAGACTCGCACAGACCCAGAGACTCACACAAAAATCCATAGACTCGCACAGACCCAGAGACTCACACACAGATCATAGACTCGCACAGACTCAAAGACTCACACAAAGATCCATAGACTCGCACAGAGACCCAGAGACTCACACAAAAATCCATAGACTCGCACAGACCCAGAGACTCACACAAAGATCCATAGACTCGCACAGACCCAGAGACTCACACAAAGACTCATAGACTCGCACAGACCCAGAGACTCACACAAAGATCCATAGACTCGCACAGATCCAGAGACTCACACAAAGATCCATAGACTCGCACAGACCCAGAGACTCACACAAAGATCCATAGACTCGCACAGACCCAGAGACTCACACAAAGATCATAGACTCGTACAGACCCAAAGACTCACACAAAGATCCATAGACTCGCACAAAGACCCAGAGACTCACACAAAGATCCATAGACTCGCACAGACCCAGAGACTCAAACAAATATCCATAGACTCGCACAGACCCAGAGACTCACACAAAGATCCATAGACTCGCACAGAGACCCAGAGACTCACACAAAGATCCATAGACTCGCACAGACCCAGAGACTCACACAAAGATCCATAGACTCGCACAGACCCAGAGACTCACACAAAGATCCATAGACTCGCACAGAGACCCAGAGACTCACACAAATATCCATAGACTAAAATCCATAGACTCGCACAGACCCAGAGACTCACACATGGACCTATAGACTCGCACAGAAATTGCCCAGCAATGGAAAGTGGCCATCATTGGCGCCCAGTCATTCCCACCACTCGTTGCGTTTTAATTAATTTGCCGTTTCATTTTTTCGCGGGCGTCACTCGAGACTGGGGGGCTCGTGACGTGGCCGAGCGGGCCCAGCGCAAAGGTCCGTGTCCCGGGGGTTCGTGGCCCGGGGTTCGTGTCCCCGGGGTTCGTGTCCCGGGGTTCGTGTCCCGGGGTTCGTGTCCCGGGGTTCGTGTCCCGGGGTTCGTGTCGCGGGGTTCGTGTCTCGCGCGACGCCGAGGAGCTAGTGGAGGATTCCCGGCAGCAGCAGCAGCGGCAGCTCGATGGGATGGAGGGGGCGTGGGATTATGCCTTCAATTATTAACGCAGTATTTATTAGAGGCACATCCATTATTGAAATGGCGCTTTAACTTTTCCCCGTCATCTCGCTTTGCGCGCGCGGATGACAGTCCCGCATCCCTCCCAATCACCGCATTACCGCCCTTCGTCGTAGCTAACAAAGCAAATGCAAAGATCCCCCGTCCGGCCTTTAACATGCTGTCGGGGCGAGCACCTCTCTGAAGGCTGGAATAACACACGAGGGTGTGGGTGTCCAGCACCACGGCCGCCTGCTTGTGTCTGCCCAGCGCTTTCACACCGCACCAGGTACTCATTTAAGGCTGAGTCGCTATGGGGGATACAGAGGATTGGGTCAAATATTCGCCACTGGTATTGACCGTTAGTGGAAATCGAATTCGGGTCGCTGGGTTCGTAGCGCAGTGCTCTAACCACTCCGCGACCGCTGCCCCACTCACACTCTCGATTCTGTCTCACGACCAATAACGGTGGTGGCGAATATATGAACCAGTTCTGGGCCTCCCCTAGGTTGACTCAGCCTCAAATAACTACCCGGTGCGGTGTGTAAACATTCAGCACTGGGGAGACAAAGGTGGTCGGGCGTGGTGCTGCCACCCAATGTGTGCCGTGCCGGCCTTCATAAGTGTTCGCTCACAGCACTTGTCCAAACAGTCTGTTCAAGGCTATACGGGGGATTTTTTTATCTTTGCGAGTGCGAATGTTCGTCGGTCCGTCTGTCTACCGTGCAGCTGTCGATCTGTGCCGTGGCCTCGCTCGGCTCATTGCTGAGCAGTGGAGAGGGAGGTGGCACGGGTCGCCACAGCCACCACGAAAGCCATACTGGATGCGGTGTGCCGGGTGCGGAAATATTTTCCACGTGGCCAGCTCAGACGGACCCGGCCGGTCCCCCGGGAATAAATGAGAGGTGGGAATGGGTGAGCGGCGAGGGCAGTGGAAGTGAGCGGCGCTTGCTAATGAGATGGCGCGGTGCGTGCTGAGCCAGGTCTGGCACCGTCTCAGAAGATGGATCGGTGGGGAGATGTGCGTCTGAGTCTTGCGCTTCATTAGATTGTGAAGATCGCGCCTTAATGGACAGGGCTGCGGCAGGGCAAGAGCTTTGAGCTGACACCGGGGGGAGAGGGAGGGCAGCGATGCGAGAGCCTCGCCTTGTCTTGATATCGCTGCAGCCTCCACTTGATTCGGTCCTTTTGATGGTAATTGATTTAAAACCATTATATTCCATTGTACTCTATCTCTGACCTTTCACCTGACAGCTTGTTTATATCTGAAAAGCGATAACGCGCCGTAAATTGCTTGATGCGCTATCTCAAATGTAATTTATCGGCACCAGGGGGTGGCAGGGATTTCGATGCAACGGAGCGAATTAAAAACAAAAATAAAACTACCGGCCCCCCAAAATATTCATGAGCGGCGGAGGAGGGGTGGTGGGGGGGCTGCAGGGCGTTGCAGTGGTAACAGTCGCGCCTCGCAGCACACAGGACCCCGGGTTCGATCCCCGACCCGGGGTGTCGTTCTGCGTGGAGTTTGGATGTTCTCCCTGTGTTCTGCACGAGCTTGCTCCGGTTTCTCTGCTTTCCTCCCATAGCTAGAAAAAACAAAGACCCCCTCCACGCAATGTGTAATCGGTATTGGCCAAAACAAAACAAAAACCCCATCGCAATGCTGAAAAACTTCCTGCAAATTGCTCCACTGGGATAACGCAGCAGCAGCAGCAGCATCAGCAGCATCAGCAGCAGCAGCATCAGCAGCAGCATCGCCGCCGCCGGGCGACCGCACGGCGCCGAGAGGGAGGCGGCCTGCGTGCCTTTGGGCCACGCGAGGCCGCGACCGGTCGCGCGGTGCGTGGCCGGAGGCCGTCGGCGTGCCGTGCCATACCGTGCTGTGCTGTGCCATTCCGTGCCATACCGTGCCGCCCCGTGCAGTGCTATGCCGTGCCGATTCTCGGCGGGGCCCACCGTTGGTGCGAGAGACGCGGCCGCTCCAGCCAGGGCTTTGTGACAACATCTGAATTCGGGCCCAATGTCCATCGGTTAGAAATACAACGGCGCATTGTGCGCAGTGTATGAATATGAAACAGCGCGTGGCAAAACACATGGGCCGCGGTCGCTTATTACGGCGACTGTGGCTATATTTTTAAAATGTGGTCACATTTCAAAAGCAATTAATCACTCTGGCAGCAGCATTGCATCACTCGGGCTGCAGTACATCACCTCCGGGTCCTGTACACGGCGATTTGATATTAATTTTCAAATTCAAATCTTCATTTTCAGCTCCAATAATAGGGGAGGCAGATCTCGGGGGGGGGGGGGGGGGGGGCGGGTGGGTGGGGGTGTGGAGGGGGATGTTAATAAGCAGTGGAGGAGAAGGAGGTGCCGCTGACAGCAAGCGGTGGCCCAGCTGCCCCGGAATTCACGGCTGGCAGGTGGTCACGTGGCGGCTTGGACTATGGGTTGGTGGATCACGCCATGATGGGAGCCGCCGAGCCACATGTGTTTTGCTTGTTTGTTATCAAGTCTGATCAATGCCCGCACGCGTAGCCGTCTCGTGATCTCGGCGCCGCGTTACCGCAGCGTCAGCAACAAACGCTCCCTACGACCGACGGCCCCTTAAATGCCACCCGATCTCATCAGATCTCAGAAAAGCTAAGCAGCCTTGAGCCTGGTCAATACCTGGATGCTTGACCACCAGGGCTTGCCAGGTGTGGGAGCAGCGTGAAAGGACCCGAGCGAGGGCAGCGCCGTCACTCCCCGCGAATACTGAGGGCTCCCTCCGGGGTTTCCAGTATCCTCCCACACGAAGCCGAACTCTCATTGGTGGCACAAAGCGCGTCCAAAATCAGCCTCGAGTGTCCGCGGGGGCTTTGCTGGGTTAATAATCGGCGTCGTTGTCACTTTCTCACCCCCCACCACCACCACCGCCACCCCACACCGTTGCGTTGCGTCCTCAAAGCTGCAGAGGGGCAGTAAAACGATAGTAAAGGTGATAAATGAAAATGAGCCCAAATGCTCGGTGACAGCCTCCACCTTGGGGCCAGTGAGGGCCCATGTCCCCCCCCCGCCCGCCGCCACATCCACCCCTCCGCGTGTGTGCGTGTGTGAGCCCCCCACCTACCCACCCAGCACCCCACCCACCCAGCCCCCCACCCACCCAGCCACCCACCGAGCCGCGTGCGCGCGCGTTTGGTGAGAGGGGCGGCCGGGAGATGTTTCTTCCCGTGAGCGTTTGAAGAGGCAAAGAGGAGGATGAGGGGTGGGGGGCCTTATCTGTGAGTTCAGTGTCCCAAATGGTGGGGGGCCTCACGGCGAAACGGAGAGATGCCGCGATCGCCACGCGGCGCGGCAGCGATCTCCGACCACGGCATTACACGCAGATACCGGCAAATACGTCATCTCTGCTTATCGCTAAAGGCGCACCGAAAATTTCATAAATATTAATGGGCAAATACTTTATGGGTCATTCCTTATTCTAAGCCATGCGAGGGCTCGCTGTTCAATCATTGCGGGGAATGGAAAGGGCTTGATGCGGGGCCGATAGCCTCCTTTCCTCCACGATTTACATTTTGTTTAGGATTTAAACATTGACCGACTAATGAAAGCCGAGCATCGTCAGATTTATTCTCGAGGCAGCTCGTGATGCCGCCACGTGGTGGGGGGGGGGGGGGGCTGGAGGCGTCCTGCCTTCACCGGCGTCCTCCCCTCGTTACTGACAAGCGCCGCTTTGCTTCTGTTTGACGATGTTAAGGCGGCGGCGCTGCGCGCTGCGCCGTGCTCCTCGCGGCGCGCGTGCAGGAGACGACGCGGGTCCGATCCGCACGCTGCCCACGGAGCGGCGAACCCCAAAGTTCGATTCCTCGCCAGGGCCAACCAACAGCGGCGGCGAGTGAATCAAACGAAGCCGTCCCGGTATCTCACCGCTTCGCCGAACCCACGCTGACCAGTGCGGGGAAGTATGGTCAAGCGACCCCCGTCGACTGACACGGCCGTCATCCAGCAGCACATTGACCAAGGCCTGTCAAGGAAGCACTGATGATTGTGTAGCACATGCGACACGTGACGCAAGTCAGCGCTAGGCTCCGTGTATGTCAAGAGACAGAACAGGCTCGGCTCGCGTGTTTATTAATGTGAGTCCGCTGTCAATCACTCGCGTCGCCATGGAGACGCCGGGCAGTGATCCCAGCGGCAGCAGCAGCAGCAGCTGACGACCCCAGCTGAGAGACGCCTCCAGACAACGGTGCCCGGCAGTTCATCCTCGTAATGGTCAATCACCCTCTGGGAAAGTCGCGGCATCGGGAGCCCTTGACCCAGCAGTCCTTTCGACAACGGTGCTCTTAGCGATGTCAACGACAATGATGATGGTGATGATTGTCACATTGGAAACAACTTCTGAAAGGCACCGCATAGGTATTCGCAGTTGCGCTCGAGTATAGCTCACCGATGTCCGACGTTTCGCTCCACGTGCTGGGTGGCAGCCTCGTTGGGGAATGAACGTCGGAGGTCGCGCCGAACGAGACGCGGTGCGAACCGAGATCGGGCGCGTTCGGGGCGATTGTTCCATCGCAGTCGAGGTCGGTGACTCGTGTGGCTCACGGATGGCGCAGGTCCACCGGACCCAGCGGGGTCGATGAAATCCCATGGCTCGTGGTGGCCTTGTTGTGCCATCGCACCACCTCGGCCAAGCTCAAATCCCAGCAGTAAACCGGCCGGATAAACGACGTTTCAGGTGGCCCGAGTGCGCTGTGGCTCGGCTCCACGCGCGGCTGTCTGGGACGATGCCGACTGCCCTGTTGCTGTTGCCCAAGGAGTGGGGTGGGGTGCTGTGTGACCACGGCCATTCGAGGTCACTGCGGGTCTCCTGTGTACGCAGCTGCTGCTGCTGCTGCTGGAACGTTGGCAGTGAGGTGGTGGTGGTGGTGGTGGCATCATCAACGGCTTTAGCCGTGATGGCATCTCGACAGTCTGGATCTGTGGTAGGCTGTGAGTAGGTGGGTGGCACGCGTTGACGTTGACGTTGAGTCGGCAGCTCTGGGAGTCCTCTCCCCTCCGAGCTAGGGAGGCGGCCGCGTCTCCGTGCCGGGGTCGCTGCTTGACCCTCGGGGCCGGGCGCGCGCGTTCCGACCCTCGCTCGCGACATCGAAGCGCGTCCCGCGCGGCGGTGCCGTGACGTCGAGGAGGCGTGCGTGGCCCTTTAATAGAATTGACTTTGTGCGTTTTTAGGGAACACGAGGAGGGGGGGGGGAGTGGAGGGAGTGGGGTGGGGGTGCGAGGTGGAGTCAACATGGAGCGGGGTGGCCCTGTTTGCCAGCAATGGTCGCGCAGTATTACCGTAAAACAACGCGACTGCTTTCTGTCGACGCGGAGGAGAGGAGCTGTAGGAGCTGTAGGAGGAGGCGGAATGGCTGCATCCGGGATGGCCCGGGCGGTCTGCGCGATGCGGCGCGCATTTTCAATGAACGCGCTCGTGCAAGGGTCGACTGCCCCGGCAGCAGCAGCCCGTTCTAGACGGGGCACGGGGTACCCGCACGCCTTGTTCTGGGGACGCTGAGAGCCCTCACTTTTGCAGGGGACGACTCCTTGGGAAACGTGCGATGGGTGGAGGTCTGGAGGTTTGTTACGGCACTGCCTCCGCGCTTCGATCAATTGCTGGCAGCATCGTAGCCGAGGTGTGTGCGTGTCCATCCGTGGGTCTCTGTGTGAGTCTATGGGTCTCTGTGTCAGTCTATGGCTCTCTTTGTGAGTCTATGGGTATCTGTGTCAGTCTATGGGTCTCTGTGTCAGTCTATGGCTCTCTTTGTGAGTCTATGGCTGTCTGTGTGAATCTATGGGTCTCTGTGTGAGTCTATGGGTCTCTGTGTCAGTCTATAGGTCTTTGTGTTAGTCTATGGGTCTCTGTGTCAGTCTATGGGTCTCTGTGTGAGTCTGTGGGTCTCTGTGTCAGTCTATGGGTCTTTATGTGAGTCTATGGGTCTCTGTGTGAGTCTGTCGGTCTCTGTGTGAGTCTATGGGTCTCTGTGTGAGTCTGTGGGTCTTTGTGTTAGTCTATGGGTCTCTGTGTCAGTCTATGGCTCTCTTTGTGAGTCTATGGGTCTCTGTGTGAGTCTATGGGTTTCTGTGTGAGTCTATGGGTCTCTGTGTCAGTCTATGGGTCTCTTTGTGAGTCTATGGGTCTCTGTGTGAGTCTGTGGGTCTATGTGTGAGTCTATGGGTCTCTTTGTGAGTCTATGGGTCTCTTTGTGAGTCTATGGGTCTTTGTGTTAGTCTATGGGTCTCTGTGTCAGTCTATGGCTCTCTTTGTGAGTCTATGGGTCTCTGCAAGGGTCGTTATCTCAAACCAGGCACCACACTGTTACACCACTAAACGTGCACAGCCAAGGGGTTCTTGCGTGTGCACGTTTAGCTCACAGTTAGTACCACATAAACTACATTATTTTATTTTACCAGTTAAGGCCTGGCCACAAATTATAGCCCAACGAAGTGGCTTATCACGTGGACATTTATAGCAGCCAAACACTCTAAACGTGTGACGTTGATTCTAAATGTGGAGGGGAATAAACCGGAGGGCTCGGACACAAATCCACGCGATCACGGCGAGAGAGAGAGAGAGACACCGCAACCTCCAAATATACAGCAGCAGGCATCGTCAGGGTCGGCATCTAACCCACGAGGTAGTTAACATCTCCTAGCCACCGAGATGATGATTATGAGAGAGAGAGAGAGACACCGCAACCTCCAAATATACAGCAGCAGCAGGCATCGTCAGGGTCGGTATCGAACCCACGAGGTAGTTAACATCTCCTAGCCACCGAGATGATGATTATGAGAGAGAGAGAGACACCGCAACCTCCAAATATACAGCAGCAGGCATCGTCAGGTCGGCATCGCACGCACGACCCCCTCTCTCACACGAGGCGAGGCAGTTAACATCTCCTGGCCACCGTGCCGCCACCGGATGGATGCACGCGCTGCCCGCGGCCCAGCGGCGTCCCCACGATGGAGCCTCCCTGAGACCCACGCGCTCCCGGGGCTCGGGTGGCGCCAAGGCCGACACGAAGGCGCCTCCCCCCCGCCCCATCGTCGCGGATTTAGGATAGGCGGGTGGTGGTGGGGGAGGGGGGAGGGAACATTTTATTATGGCGGACTTCAATTTTCCAGGAATTGATTGGGAGCTGATTGAATCTCGGACTAAAGGGGAGGAGGAGAGGTGAGAGGGAGGGAGGGAGGAGGGTTTGAGGCAGCGTGAGGTCCGGGGGCGAGGTTTATGGAGATGAATCAGAATCGTGTTTTTTTTTTTCAAAGCAATTTGTAGATAGCCCAGCGTGGCGGGGCGCGCCGTATCGGATCGAGTCCCCGGCAAGGGACGCGCGCGGCACGGGCAGCGGAGAAGCGCAGGAGGAGAATGCGCTCCGAGGCGACGGTCCTGGCGCCGGGTCGACCACAGCAAACTCATCCCTCTAGAATTGCGCGTTGTGTTCAGTCTGTTCACCTTCCCCCGCACCTCCGATGTGCACGGTTGCCTACGTACGGTGCGAAAGACGTTCGTGCCATGACTGTCAATCACAATGTTTTTTTTTTAATCTCAGAGCTGGAATGTAGCCAAATTAAGTGCAACCCCAAATTTCAAGTGATGGATATGTGTTGGTGACCGTATGCAAACGATGCAGGTAATAATTCGCCAAATGATCCTCATGGCGGTACCCCGGGGTACCAAATAATACAAAATGGCCGAGGCAATTAAATATTTTATTTCTGGGACGCACAATTTTTTCTTCCAGGGGTGTACTTCACTCCGCGATTGGGGTACAAATACGAAATCAGTGCTACTCGACGATGTCGAAACGCCAAACATCAGCATAAAAAATATCCGTTATCGAAAAATTAAACTGGAAACTCATCCCTCTAGAATTGCGCGTTGTGTTCAGTCTGTTGACCTTCCCCCGGTTGCCTACGTACGGTGCGAAAGACGTTCGTGCCATGCGACTGCCAGGTGCCGAGACGCGCGATGGTGCCACCCCTGTCCGGGGCTCCCAGCTCCCTCCCTCGTCGCTGCCCCTCATCTCGACCCCGCTGCCGCCACTCCCGTGACTGGTTGCCGCTGCCTCCATCCCTGAACATGCCTGAACATGCCTGAACATGCCTAAACATCCCTGAACATGCCTGAACGCCTCTTAACCCTGCGTTGTCCTCTCCCAAACGTCGCTCTTCACCCCCCAATCAATACAAAGCTCCCGCTCCTCCCTGCGATCTCATAAGGCCAAGCGTCACCCTGGTCAGAATCACCCTCGCTGGTTGAAATTCCTCCCGTAATGTGGATGTGGCTTTTTTATTATTTGTGCCCCGAATTTCTAATCGCGAGATTTGCCGTACTTTGCTCTTGTCATTGTGGTGACCCGGGCGACTTACTCCCGCAAATGCGACTCGCCCTAGTCTCTCGCGAGTTCTTCGCCCAGAAAAATAAAATGAAATGTTAAAGAAACCTGAGACGCGTCTGAGATGTAGCTCCATTTAGATGCTTTGCAGATGTCACGTTGTGTTAAGGAGAGTGTGGAAGGCCAGGAAAAGCCTGAGCACGCGTGACGACGAGCGGCAATGGCAGTGCTGTCAGGCTGAGCAGCACGGGAATCCTGGGGAGGGGGGGGGGCGGTCAGGTTTGTGAGGTCAAAGCCCTGAGCAGCCCAGGTGACAATAACATCGTCGCCATCGTCGCCCTGTTGTGCTTGTGCTGTGACCAGCTCATCGCACGAGAAGCCACTGCCCGTTACGCGCATCACGCACGAGGCACGGACGCTGCACGTGAAGCAGCTTGTGATGCCATCGCATGGATGACCAGACTCAACGCGTGGCCATAGAGTTCTGTCGGTTGCTTTTCAAATAGCACACAACAGAGAGAGGGAGAGAGAGAGAGATGGTGCAGAGTCGGTGCAGCGTTGATGCAGCATCAGTGCTGTTGTCATAGCGACCTTCGTTTGGCTCCTGGGTACCGGAGAGAATGCAGCCGTAAGAAGCCGGGTCGCGGAGCGATGGAGCGCAGGTGCAGCCGATGCTGGCAGGGATCAAGAATGCAATTGACCCTCGGGGCTACGGGGCAGCGCGCGGGATGGATTTTCCTCGACGCGGTGCGAGAGGCGGAGAGGAAACGGCGCCGGACGGCCAAGGTTGGTGGAGATCACGTGGGAATCTTCGACGAAGGTGGCTCCGCGTGGCCGCCGCCACCGCCCGTTCGAGAAGACCGCGATCACCGGAGCCCGATGATCGGTGATCGCCCGCGATCAGTGGCCGAGACTCAGCAGCCGGTGGCCGGTGGCGATGAAGCGCGTGACCACTCGACGATTAAAATCGATTGTTGTTGAAATTTTCGTGTCGTCTCGCAAATTTTCGTGAAGGTCATTTCGGCGACACGTCATGAGCCAAAGTATCCACTGGGATACTCTCGCAGAGCAGTAAATAATCACGTGTTAGAGGAAGGTCCGCAGAAGTGGATATTATGGAGCTACCTCTGAGACCCCCTCCTTCAAGAGACCTCTGGTTCACACAGTAGAAGGGAGCACTTTACTATCCATGTTGCGTGACTGTCAATCACAATGTTTATTAAATCTCAGAGCTGGAATGTAGCCAAATTAAGTGCAACACCAAATTTCCAGTGATAGATATGTGTTGGTGACCGTATGCAAACGATGCAGGTAATAATTCGCCAAATGATCCTCATGGCGGTACCCCGGGGTACCAAATAATACTAAATGGCCGAGGCAATTAAATATTTTATTTCTGGGACACTATTTTTTCCAGGGGTGTACTTCACTCCGCGACTGGGGTACCAATCCGAAATCAGTGCTACTCGGCGATGTCGAAACGCCAAACATCAGCATAAAAAAATATCCGTTATCGAAAAATTAACCTTTGAATAGTGCATCGTGTACAGCTCGTCGAGATGAGTCAATTGCCGCATCGCCGATCATCAAAAGACTCAAAATGACTGCGTCACGGACATGATGCGAGAGCCGGGGTGCTCTGGTACCCCGGGGTACCGCCATAAGGTTCAAATGTAGCGATGCAACTCAACGATTGATAATTGTTTTCGTATAGTTTCTGTCCCCCCTCATTCATCTTGTCTGTTGTTTTTGTGTTGTTGTCTTCTGTGTGTGCATCGTTTTTTGATCCGTCACGTTCACTGCCAATCGAGACTTGATGCAAAGTCTCGCGGCCCGCACTTGATTTCACGCTCATTGACGAGACAAGTACTAACGGTAACAAAAAACGAAATGAGGCGACGACGAAGAATAATGTTCTTAACTCAAACCGTGACCCGCGGACTGTGACAGTCCACGGAATGGCTGTAGGGGGGGGGGTGTAGTTTTTTTTCATTAACGAGCTCCGCCTGAGCGCCGTGCTGAGTGCAGCAGCCAAACCTCGGCGGAGATCGTCCATTAACAGCACGATCAAGACTCCTCACTGCCAGCGCTAATGTCCTTCTCACCTCTCTCCTGTCAGCGGCTCCGTTGCGCGCGCCGCGCTGAAAGCCGCGAGTCGGTAATTCGCGTCGTGCCGAGCGTGTGAATCGGCCGGCTGAAAGAAGTCTGCGGGGAAGTGGGGCTGAAAGCAATGGAGTTGATGGCCGTCAGAAAGGGTCAAACGTCCTTTTTTTGGAACCCTTCAGAAGTAAGCGGGCTTCTACTTAGGAGGAGAGTATGTCGGAACACATCATGCAGAACCGTTGCCTTGCCAGAGTGGCATTAATATTGGAACGTCCTTCTGCCGGGCGCTAGTCCACCGCAGGTTTCGTGCGCACCGCTGGAGTTTCTGAGTGGATTGCCGGTGCGCTCCGCTTCGCCAGCTTCCACTTTGTGTTTTCAGTGGAAGTCTCATCGTGCAGGAGCCACTGATGCGTCTTGGCAGTGATCGCTCGCAGAGGAGCGGCGCGGGACTGAGAGGTGCTCACGCACGGAAATACTCGGAGCTGCGCGGACCTGTCCGATGACCGATGCCGGCAGTGTCGAGATCGGCCCGTGTGGGAGGTGGCCGTGGTTGGGTTTATCGCGTCACGTGGCTCTTGCCTACGAAGCCGCCGCGCATTGTGTGGAGGTGTTTGTTATCGGTGACGAGCGGCAGCTGTGTCAGGACGTGGTGGATGGAGCACGCCTGTGGTCCCGCGCTTTGCACGCGAGGATGGGTGGAAGTCATGGATTCGTGAAACTCTTAAACACGTGTTGGGCTGCAAGATAGCTGGAAGTATTATCTCCTCATTCACGTGGGTATGCCGGTGTGCATCCACATGAAGCCAAACACTCATTCAGTTGTATCGGCCAAACATCCTAAATTGCAGGACCTTGTTGAAAAACTATGCTTAAGACTCAGGCTCTCCTGGATCAACAAAGGACACGGTCGTTCGTGTCACGATGGCACTAAAATCATTGGGCAGCAGGGTGATGGCGCCGTGGTTACGCGCGTGCCTCACAGCAAGTAGGTCCCGGGTTTGATACCTGACTCGGGCACCTTTCTGCGTAGAGCTTTATGCCCTCCGCGCAGACTCGCAGCCGCGTGTCCCGTTCATGCATGTAACGTCCATTACAAATGAAGTGGCAGACGTAGAGACGACGTAGAGGCGACGGAGAGACGATGGAGAGATGACGGGGAGGCGACGGAGAGACACGCGCATGCTCCCTCCAACTCTCTTGGCCAGCGCGAGGGATCAAATTCCGAGCGATCCGTCACCTGGCTGTCACCGCACTCTACACGTGCCTGCCCGGGCCCATCTGTCGGGTTATTAGTCTGCGAATGCGCCACCGTGGTGCCCCCCCCCCCCCATTCACGCGGACGAGCTGTTAAGAGAGTGTCGCTCTTTTAACAATCGAGTTCACGCGTGATTTCTTGACAATCGTCTAAAAAAACACGATTTTTGGCAGCTTTCAGGACTTTGGGTTGGAGTACAAAGTTTAAGGCTTCAATCACGGGCGTCATTAGCATCACGCGGTAATTTTTTAAACATTTGTTTAATTGGCAGTTACGGGATAAAGTTGGATACTTTGGGCAACCGGCTTACAGGATATGTAATTTATAACCGTGTCCGGGCATGTTTAATGGCCGCTGCCAAAGTTACACTTCCGCGATTGTTTATAATTAATTTTTGTTCAGAGGCGATTCCAAGGTGAGCGATGGCAAGTCGGCCAGGAAGCGGCGAGCGGCAGGGCCCTGCACCCGGAGCGACTGCGACGGCGTCTCGCTGCCCGAGGCGCCACGCGTCCCACGAGGTGCCACAAATCCCCATCGCGCCACGCGTCCCCGCGCCGCACGCCCTAACCCCATCCCGACTACGCGAAGCGCTGTGAGGCCCTCAGGAAAAGAAAAGGTTCCGTGCCTGCCCCCTGAGATGAGCACTCTTCCCACCGGGAAATGAAAACCGGAGGCAGTTGTTCCGGCGGATGTTTACTCCCAATGGATCTCGCGGTTCCCTTCGTCAAAGCTCATTCCCATACGGAGCTGTGAGATGCAAGCGAGCGTCCTGTCGTCAGAAGAACCGACTCAATGATCCATTGCTGTGCTGCCACGTCGGGGTCACTTTGCGTCGCCAGCCTATGACACCTGACATCCCAGGTAGTCTCCAATACAATTGATAACCGAACTAAACTCCGCTTAACTTCAGAGACATGCCGAGCGTGGGCGCATTCAGAATTATTAAAAGTTTATGAATTAAGGTCTTCCGATACCGTGGGGAATTTTGGGGTTTAATGTCCATACTCTTTGGTTTTTTCGGCAAAGTCACGTAGGTAAAAAAAAATAATAAATAAAATCAGGACGTTTTGGGCGCAACACAAGCTGTCACTAAGTTGTTCCCACCTGAAGAAGGACGCTTATTTTGCGCCCGAAACGTCGTGATTTAATTCATTTAATTGTTTTACCTACGTAACTTTACCGAAAAAAAAAAGAGTATGAATCCTTGCAGTCACGAAAATTTCAATTCTAGAATTCAATGTCCATACTTCTCCATGCCGGTCGGTACGCTTCAGCTATCACTCGCCACTGATGTTAGTCGGGAAATCAAACGTGGCGTCGCTGCGGTCTTAGCACAGTCCATTAACCACTACGCCACCGCTCCACTGACCACGATCGGAACCTCCGAGTTTGCGAAAAGCGTGCGGTGCGTACTCACTGTGCGCAGACAGACACACTCCGTGGTCCGCGTGTGTGTGTGCCTGTGTGAACCTTACTCATCAATAAATGATCAAACCGGTGGAGATCTCGGGTTACCGATCGCTGTATAAATACAAACAGAATATGGAAGATCAAGCGGCGCGGGCTTCGTTTAAACTGTGGCCTCGGAGTCTGGCGGGGATCGGGAGTGCATTATTTAGACCCCCGCCCCCCCCCCCCCCCCACAGCCGCAGGAGCCGCGGTCCCGGCTCGGGGAGTTGGATAAAAGTTGCATGAGCCGGGCCGCCGTGCAGGTTGAGAGACGAGCCTCAAACTCTCCGCGGCTGCCGCTCGTGGCCTCTGAACCGCCACGATGGCAGCGACGACGACGACGACAACGACGACGATGATGATGATGATCCATAACATAGGTTTTTTTGTGGTTAAATTACGTAAATATGAATGTGTCGTTAAACCCGCCACCACCCGACGCAGCCAATTGGTAAGGTTTGCCACGTCAACAAAGAATGGCCACTTGTGAGTCAATCATGTGCGCGACATCATGATGGTGATGATGGTGGTGGTGCGTTGTGTTGGATGGAGCGCCTTCCTTTACGTCAGGGCGTCTTGCAGCGCATTACGCTACATCTCAGCATCTCAGGACATTTTAAAGGAGCCACCTCCAGTGGCAGCGCAGACGCGGGGGTGCACATCTCACGGATAACGTTTAACTCGCGTGCCGAGGGTTGTCTGCGCTATCCACGCTGCCTCTTCTCCAGGATGTCTGCAGCATCACCGGAGAGGCCACGGGGTTGCCAAGCTTCACCCGAGATGAAAGAGGAGACGGACACACGGCCACTGAGACTCGCGCGACACGTCTGAGCCATGGCATGTCAGCGGAGACCCACATGGTGGAGGGAGGCCTTCACCCAGTGGTAGATTTACCTTGGCCTGTGATGATGACGCTTTAAAATTGTTAACCGACCGGGGGTGGTTCGGGGGTAGAGCGAGTGGCTCGCAATCGTCGGTGGTGAACTCAGTCGATCATCAGCACCCTCCGGCGTCTATAAAATAGGCGCACGCTTTGCGCGTAAATCAACAGTGGTCGTCTCCTGGTGGGAACGCCGCCCTTGCCATAGAAACGTGGAATTTCCACCTCTGACTCGGGGCTGTAAACGGCGGCGAGCACTGCGAGCGGCAAGTCGCTGCCGCGGCGTCGTCGACAGCTCCCGCCTGCGGCTGCCACAACTTAGTCACCGATGCCTCCTGCTGCCTGCGAGTCGCTCATTGTCCTCCACGCGGGGAGAGGCGCGGGGTTGGGGGTGGGGGTTGGGGGTGGGGGTTGGGGGTGGGGGTTGGGGGTGGGGGTTGGGGGTGGAGGTTGGGGGGTGGGGGTTGTGGGTGGGGGTTGTGGGGTGGGGGTTGGGGGTGGGGGTTGGGGGTGGGGGTTGGGGGTGGTGGGTGGGGGTTGGGGGTGGGGGTTGGGGGTGGGGGTTGGGGGTGGGGGTTGGGGGTGGGGGTTGTGGGTGGGGGTTGTGGGGTGGGGGTTGGGGGTGGGGGTTGGGGGTGGGGGTTGGGGGTGGTGGGTGGGGGTTGGGGGTGGGGGTTGGGGGTGGGGGTTGTGGGTGGGGGTTAGGGGTGGGGGTTGGGGGTTGGGGGTGGGGGTTGGGGGGTGGAGGTTGTGGGTGGGGGTTGTGGGTGGGGGTTGTGGGTTGGGGGGTGGAGGTTGGGGGGTGGGGGTTGTGGGTGGGGGTTGTGGGGTGGGGGTTGGGGGTTGGGGGTGGGGGTTGGGGGTGGTGGGTGGGGGTTGGGGGTGGGGGTTGGGGGTGGGGGTTGTGGGTGGGGGTTAGGGGTGGGGGTTGGGGGGTGGGGGTTGGGGGTGGGGGTTGGGGGGTGGGGGTTGTGGGTGGGGGTTAGGGGTGGGGGTTGTGGGTGGGGGTTGTGGGTGGGGGTTGGGGGTGGGGGTTGGGGGTGGGGGTGGTGGGTGGGGGTTGGGGGTGGGGGTTGGGGGTGGGGGTTGTGGGTGGGGGTTGGGGGTGGGGGTTGTGGGTGAGGGTTGGGGGTGGGGGTTGGGGGGTGGGGGTTGTGGGTGGGGGTTGTGCGTGGGGGTTGGGGGTGGGGGTTGGGGGGTGGGGGTTGTGGGTGGGGGTTGTGGGTGGGGGTTGGGGGTGGGGGTTGGGGGGTGGGGGTTGTGGGTGGGGGTTGGGGGTGGGGGTTGTGGGTGGGGGGTTGTGGGTGGGGGTTGTGGGTGGGGGGTGGGGGGTTGGGGGGTGGGGGTTGTGGGTGGGGGGTGGGGGTTGTGGGTGGGGGTTGGGGGGTGGGGGTTGTGGGTGAGGGTTGGGGGTGGGGGTTGGGGGGTGGGGGTTGTGGGTGGGGGTTGTGCGTGGGGGTTGGGGGTGGGGGTTGGGGGGTGGGGGTTGTGGGTGGGGGTTGTGGGTAGGGGTTGGGGGTGGGGGTTGTGGGGTGGGGGTTGGAGGTGGGGGTTGGGGTTGGGGGTGGTGGGTGGGGGTTGGGGGTGGGGGTTGGGGGTTGTGGGTGGGGGTTAGGGGTGGGGGTTGGGGGGTGGGGGTTGGGGGTGGGGGTTGGGGGTGGGGGTGGAGGGTGGGGGTTGGGGGTGGGGGTTGTGGGTGGGGGTTGTGGGTGGGGGTTTGGGGTGGGGGTTGTGGGTGGGGGTTGGGGGTGGGGGTTGGGGGTGGAGGGTGGGGGTTGGGGGTTGGGGGTGGGGGTTGTGGGTGGGGGTTGTGGGTGGGGGTTGGGGGTGGGGGTTGTGGGTGGGGGTTGTGGGTGGGGGTTTGGGGTGGAGGTTGGGGGCTGGGGGCTGGGGGGTGTGAATATCTTTTATTTAAATTTTTTTATTCACTTTCTTTTTATTATTATAATTTTTCTATCTACGTGACCTTACCGAAAGAAACAAACAATATGAATTCCTGCAGTCACGAACGTGTTAAGTCAACATCTCCGAGTGTTCACGCCGCCCGCGTCGGCGCTGCTCCGGGGAGCGTGAATGCCAGGAGCGGTGTGCCCCCGGCCTGCCCCGGGGAAAATCCCTCGGCCTGACCCCCGCGTGCTCCCCAAAGACAAACGCCAGGAGAGTTCGGGCCTCCGCCCGTTCCAAAAAACCGCGATGCGGCCTCCGTCACTCGCACGGGGATTCCGCACCACACGAGGGAGTTCTCACAAACAGCGGCAGCAGGGCAAAGCAACCTCCTTCCTGGCCCCGCATCGTAGCGCGCGAGTTCCATTTTATGTTTGCAGCGTCATTTGTAAAAGTTCCATCTCCCAGAGGTAGCGCGTAAAGAGTAAGGCCGTTTCCAGCCAATGAATGAGTGGATATGCTACGCGTGGCAAGAGACTGGAGCATCTGGAGAGAAACCACGCGTGCGACGATGCAACACTCTATCCCGTTCATAATCAACGTTTTTGGGTCAGATCGCGTTATTTATAAACGTGTCGTACCCCTCCACCACCCGACACGGCCAATCAGCAAAAAGGTGTCACGTTCACAAAAGACAAATGGTTCACTACTTTAGCCCACCGGTGTGTTGAAGAGTGAATCCAAAACATTTACAGTTTTTGAGTACGACGTTTCGCTGGTAATTACATCCAGCATCATCGGGCAATTCGCGAAAGCCTACGTGTTAAAAACTCTATCCCGTACCAATGGGACAGGTGGAGATTAGTCCACAGGTGCTGTACCGCCTTCTCCCGGCGAACCAGGATTCGGCCCCTCTTCGAGTGCGCGCGCGACCTTTGTGCGGTGATCCACCAATCCGCACCGCTGTCTCCACAGCGCTGCGTCACAGGCAGCCCACGGTGCGGCGCGGCCACCGCCCGACGTGCATGCCACGTGATCGCCACACGGCACGTGCTATCTTCTCGGTCTTGTTCAGGCCACCAACGCAATGGAGCTGAACGCGTGGCCGTAGCTCGCTTAGGCCAGCAGTTGACAAAACGGACTCGAGAATCGAACTCGGTTTTGCTGGGTTCGTAGCGAAGTGCCCTAACCGCTGCTCTACCCCCCCCCCCCAAGGCTGCATGACCACGCGGCCCACGTGGGCTTCGTGAGTGAGCGGCCCCTCACGCTTCGCTTGGTCGGCTTCTCATCTCGTCCGCGTGGGAGCTCCTCTCGCTCTCTCTCTCTCTTCCTGCGCTGGATTTCGGAGCCCTCCGATGGGTCTCGCGTTTGTCCGCTCCGGATTTGTGCGAAATGAACTGGGTGTCTGTTTTTTTTGCTCGCCAACAAAAGATGGCCAAATGCCATGTTTGCATTCGTGTCATCCTAATCCGGCGTGGAGACAGCTTTACAATTGTGAACCCACACCGCCTACACCACACACACACACAGCCACTCAGCCACTCAACCACCTACACGCATGCACAATCGACAAATACATTCAAGCATACGTACGCCCACGCATACGTTACACCCACCCACTGGAAAATCCACTCAACCACACAAAGACGCAGACACACGCCTAAACACATGCGCGAATCGTACGCCCACGAGGCCTCATCCACACACCCACATAATGACTTACCTGCACAATCACCCATACATACACACACACATTCCCCACTATAGCCTCAACAGATTGATGGGGCAAGTGCCGTTAGCGAGCACCACACGAGGCGGTCTTTGTCTCCCTAGTGGCGATGTTTACACACCACACCAGGTACTCATTTGAGGCTACGCCGACACCCACACACTCATCCACAAACCTACACGCGCAGACACACACACACAGACACCCACCCACACCCACGCACTTCCATTGCTGGAGAATTCAAGCCACGTTCCCGATGACCAAAGCAACGCTGCGTCAATACCAACGGAAGGAGAGGGCCGCGTGCGAAAACCCGCGTAGCCTTAAACAACAACAACAGAAAAACCACCCCAGAAAATTAGAAACCCCGGCGCCAAGTTTGTAAACAAAGCAAACCGCATCGAGCGCGAGCGGAGAGCAGAGAGAGCGAATGCGGTTTTAATGAAATTCGCATCTCGCCTGCGCCGAAAAGGTCGCCACGCCTCGTCTCTGGGCCCCTTGGCGCCGGGGTGCGAGACCCCCGCGTCTGGGGGGGGGGGTTTGACCCCCGCGTCGGGGGGGGGGTTGACCCCCGCGTCGGGGGGGGGGGTTTGACCCCCACGCTGGGGGCAGCAGTGGCCCCGTCCACTCGAACAGCAGCCGAGAAGGAGCAGCTGCCACACAACAAAGACAAAGATCCCCCGTGTAGCCTTAACAGACTATTGGGGGCAAGTGCCGTTAGCGAGTAGTAGCACCTATGGAGTGCCGGCACGGCACACGAGGGCGTGGGTGACCAGCACCACGCCCGACCACCTTTGCCTCTCCAGTGGGAGCGATGTTTTTTTACGCATCGCTCCCACGACAGCATCAGAAGCAGCAGCGTTCATGGCGGGCGATTTTAAGAGGCGCAGCTTCTGAGCCGGGAGAGAGGGCATGCGTGGAGTCATCTCTTCATTTGGCGTCGTGGTTGCTGCGTCGTGTGCGAGCGGGCGTACGCCCAGGAGAGCCACAATTTAGCTGGGTGGGTTTCAAAGAGGAGAGAGATGTGTTGGGTTTTTGGGGGTTGTCGTCGTCGTCGTTGTTGTTGAATCGCAAACAGACTGGATATGGTACCTTCGTGCGCTCTCTGTCAAGGAAAATAAAAGCCAAACGAGAAGTGCCTCGCAATGTGTGGATTCCCAGCGGCGACCTATTCTCCGCTCCGTTATGTCGACTCATTAATCTGTGCAGCAGCAGCAGCAGCAGTAGGAGCAGCAGCAGCAGCAAGCAGCAGGAGCAACGCGGATATGATTATCGCGATTCCTCCGCTCTCCTCGTCCCTGCTGCCTCTTCTCATATCTCTCTCGCACCTGATCATGAAAAAATAAGCGTTTCTTTTCTGCTGCTGCTCTATTTGCATATGGGGGTTTCTGGCCTGCCCGCGCTCCTGCAATGACAAAGACGCCCCGTGTCGCCTTTAATAAGCTGTTGGTGCGAAGGGTTGTTCGCGAGCCGACACGGTACCCGGAGGTGGTGTTGGGGTGGCCATCACCACGCCAGATCATTTTTGTCTCGTGCAGTGGCGATGTTTACGCATAGCGCCAGGTCCTTATTTGGGGCTGAGTCGACCTAAGCGTCGCTGGTGTTGGTGGCCGTGAGCGCGTGGCTCGTACCTGCCACGTCGGGTCGGTGACCGCGACATGACCGCTCCCCCACCCACCCCCCGCACGCCCCAGAGGAGTTGTTCCTTTGTTTTTTGTTCCCTGGCGTCCGGTTAATTTCGCTCCAACGCCGACCGGCCGGCCGGCGGTGGGCGCCGAGAGCCCCGGGGGAGATTCGTGGGATTCGGGGCCAATCCCCTGGGGTCAGCGCAGTCGGGGAACCTGTGGCGACAGCTCTCTATGAAGGGCCATCTCGTAGTCGTCATGTGCAGTGCGGCTGTCTTGTTATTGTGGTCGCCTTTCGAGAGACAAACGACGAAACCATTCCGCAGCGATCTCGGCTTTCCGACGGAAGTCGTTCGCCGTGACACGGAGACACCCCCCCGGCCTGGAAGTCTGGGCCCTTCTCGACGGCAGTGACGTGCGGTGAGGTCAATGGCTGGGGAGGTACAGAAATGACATTCATAACACAGATCAGTGGGAAAATCTTCATATGTATTTGATTTGATTTTTTTTTTACTTTTCGTAACAGCTATTTTCATTGGCGTATGACAGATGAGGCTCTGCCTCCCCTGCCTCCCCTGAACGCACGTCTCTGCTGGACGGTGCCGTGCGGCTAACGGCACGCGCGCACCAAAGATCTCGTCGGCCTTGCGCAGACCACCAGCTCAAAAGAACTGAGGGCGTGGCCGGGGGCATTGCTGCCGTTTCGACCGCTGGGCTCGACGAGTCAGGGACTCAGGGTCGCAACCTCTGGGAAGGGTCGAGACGAGCGGAGCGCAGCATCCCGCTGACGGGAGGACTGCGTGAGTGACGCGTCACCGTGGGCGGTGTGACGTCTTCGTCGTCGTCATCGTCGTATCAAAAATAAGAATGGATTGAACCATACTCTTAGGTTTTTTCGGTAAAGTCACGTAGGTAAAAAATAAAATTAAAATTTATAAAAGTAATAATAGAAACAAAATAAAGTAATACAGTAAATCTAGCTGTGACGGTCCCACCTGATGACGGAGACTTGTGTTGCCTCCGAAACGTCGTGATTTATTATTTTATTTTGTTTCTATCATTACTTTTATTAATTGTAATTTTATTTTTTACCTAGGTGACTTTACCGAAAAAACCCTAAGAGTATGAATCCTTGCAGTCACGAAAGCTTCAAATCTAGAATGTATTGAATCCTTTCTGGCCATACAACAGGAGTTGTGTGAAGATGTCCCAAACACCATACAGAAACCCTTTTTCAAGGACTCCAGTCTGCATCAACCACGCACGGTACTTGTGGTGAACACGCAAACGAAACATGCGCTGATGATTATACCATACAAGTTGTCTTGGCCTACGCTGGAGACGGCCTTCTCTATGGCCTCGTCTCACCAGTGTCACACCAGTGAACAGTAACAAAGACAATCCACGTTTCAGAGCGTTCATAGCTCGACTCCTTGCAAATGGTATCATCTATTTGGTGTTTGAACATCTCAATACCTCCCGGTATATTGCCAGAAAAGGTAGAGCCTATTCTTACTTTTCATTTTTTGATACTGGCACACAAAAAAAAGGTCCCATGCAATCATCATCATCATCACCCCCATCGGGCACCTTCTAAGAAGCTAGACGTTGAATGTCCCTGCGGAGAC
Organism: Lampetra fluviatilis; assembly: GCF_964198595.1. Lineage (NCBI taxonomy): Eukaryota > Metazoa > Chordata > Hyperoartia > Petromyzontiformes > Petromyzontidae > Lampetra > Lampetra fluviatilis. Next base: position 8,034,127 of record NC_136317.1, on the reverse strand, counting down.
TTGACGCATCTCGCACGACGGCCACCTCGACGGGAGAACGAGGCTGGCCACGAGGTCGTTCTAACGGGCCCCTGACACACGTGGCCCTCGTTCGGCTGAATTTCGTCCGAGCCCGAGTGCTGTCCAGCTCCTCGCGTGAACATCGAGGCCTCGTCGGCTACTCCCACCCCCTGCTCACAGCCCTACAGCAGAGCCAGCGGCGGCAATCTACATCCGTATGGCGGAGATGGGTCTATCCCTAGCGACACAGCTGTTGATTTCCCCACTAAATTGATGGTTATTTAGATTTGAAGTTTTCGTGACTGCAGGAATCCATACTCTTTGGTTCTTTCGGTAAAGTCACGTAGGTAGAAAATAAATAAAATCCCGACGTTTCGGGCCCAACACAAGTGCCAGTCGTCAGGTGGAAACAACCACATCAATAAACAATTGCTGGGGCCCATCCCGGCACCGCGCAGAGCGTGCAGCCTGCTCCCCCTCCCTCCATCCATCTATCCCCCTCCTCCCTCCATCCCCCTCCTCCCTCCCTCCATCCCTCCTCCTCCGCCCGCCCTCTCCCTCCTCCCTCTCCCTGCTCCCTCTCCTTCCCTCCCTCCCCCTCCCTCCCCCTCCTCCGACCCCCTCTCCCTCCTCCCTCTCCCGACAGCTCACAGACTCCCGTGCCCTGCGCTGTTTACTTATTCATTTGCGCATGGCCGAGGGAGGGGAGGAAGGGGGGGATGACCTAGGGAGGCGAGGGGGGAGGAGGGAGGGAAGGAGGGGAGTGAAGGGAATAAAGAAATAACGATGGCGGGAGTGAAGGGAGGGAGTGAAGGGAGGGAGTGAAGAAATTGAAGGAGGGGGTGAGGAAGGGAGGAAAGGAATGAAGGCGGATGGCAGTGGCCGTAGCGGAGTGAGTGAGTGAAGGAAGGTTGGCTGGACGGGGCGGGTGATGGGCTGCGTGGAGCTGCCGGGGCTCACTCTGTCGCCAGCCACCCCCCCCCCCCGTGCTCCCTGAGAGGCGTGGAGCACGAGGTGAGGCGGCCTCCGTGAGCTTAGACTCGTACCCTGAGTCTCCCCAACACCCCCTCCCCCTTCTATCCCTCCCCCTCCATCCCACACCCCTCCCCCTTCCACCCCCCCCCCCATCGCCCCCTCTATCCCACACCCCCTCCCCCTTCAATCCCTCCACCCCACACCCCTCCCCCTTCTCCCCCCACCGCATCCTCCATCCCACACCCCCTCCATTCCACACTCCCTCCCCCTTCTATCCCTCCCCCTCCATCCCACACCCCCCCACCCTCCATCCCACACCCCTCCCCCTTCTCCCCCCCCCCCCCACCACCACCGCCCCCTAGCATTCACCGGCGCGTCAGCCCTGTTTATAACTCCGCTCGGGAGGGGGAGAGAGGCCATGCACGGATTCCCATTTCAAACTAATTTTCAGGTGTCACTTGGAACCGAAAGGTGTTTGCATATTGGCTGTGAAGCAGCCCCAGGTTTGTTATGATGACTGCCCCTGCCGCTGCCTGCAACCCAACCTCACCGCCAATGCGCACGGATCATGCCCAGCCGCTCGGCAGATGAGCAGGCCTGAGCCTGACTCGTCCATGCGGGCAACAATGCCCGGACACACCCAGGCGATGTCGCCTCGGGCTGCGAGCTGTCCAGGAGGTGGCATCACAGCGGTCGATAACACTGTGTAACACATTTTTGTTTGTTCCTGGGTAGTAAGTGTTATTTCCGCATGCTTATGCCTCACAAGTACAGAAAATGGCGATTATTCCCCACAAACTTTGCTTTTGTGACCAGGACAGTGATATTTTGAAATGTACCTATTTTCCAGAACATTCCAGATAGATTCAGTGCTGAGTAAACTTGGTACAATTTCTAGAACATTCTAGAACTTCCCAGTAATATAAATAGTAGTATAAATACAGGGGCCTTAAGGCCACCAGTTCAGTTTAGTTCCAGCTGCCTAAGTGGATACATATCTGCATTTTCCTGAGATGGCATCAAGAGGCTGCAAGCATCCGGCAGATGCAATTTGCTATGTCTGCGGCCCATTTATCAAGACAAGAGCGAAAAAGTACGCTGTGGAAGCATCTGCTAAGATGTGTGAGGCCTACAAGGCATATTTCGGTATGCCTGTCGGGGATAAAGACAAACCCTGGGCATCTAATTTCACCTGCGGGCAATGCAAAAAAGTTTTTAATTTTAAAATGTTTTGCAATTTTCAATGTTATTGAAAAAATATATCATATATGAAAAATGTTGCGAGAATCTCTTACACATTAGTCATGGGTGAAATAAATATATTTTTGTAGGATGGTACAGAGGGGAAAAGAGAGCCATGAAGTTCGCTATCCCAAGAATTTGGCGAGAACCCACTGTCCACTCAAGCAACTGCTACTTCTGCATGGTGGACCCTTCCAAACGTCGGACGGGCAAGAATGCACCTGCTATCATGTATCCGGACCTTCCTTCATCCATCACCCCGGTGCCACACTGCCATGAGCTCCCCGTACCCTCTCCTCTGGAGAGAGAGCAGCCGTCTTTAGAAGAGAGCAGCAAGTCAGAGAGCGAGGAAGACGTTGTAGATCCAGATGACAATTTCAGAGGTGGAGCTGAGGCGAGAAACCCATGCTACCCCAACCAAAAAGACCTTAACGACTTGATCAGAGATCTTGGTCTCACCAAGTCCAATGCCGAGCTTTTGACGTCTAGGCTCAAGCAGTGGAACTTGTTGGATCAAAGTGTGCAAGTCGTAGATCAGAGGAGGCGTCACCAACCTTTTTGCAGCTTCTTCACCCGTCAAGATGGACTCTGCTTTTGCTACAATGTGACCAGTCTGTTCGAGGCAATCGGAATCGCCTGCAACCAGAATTAGTGGCGCCTCTTCATTGACAGCTCATCCAGGAGCCTCAAAAGCCGTACTGCTCCATAATGGTAACACTCACTCGGTACACCTCAAAGAGGATTACAACAGCATCAAGACCTTGCTGGACGCCTTGAAGTATGATGAGTACGGCTGGGAGGTCATCGGAGACTTCAAATTGTGGCATTCCTGATGGGTCTCCAAGGCGGTTTTACCAAGTTTCCCTGCTATCTTTGCCTTTGGGACAGCAGGGACACCAAGGCGCACTACCACAGGCGGGACTGGCCACAGCGGACCGAGTTCTCTGTGGGGAGGAACGTCAAGTGGGAGCCACTGGTGGACCACCGGAAGGTGCTGATGCCACCACTGCACATCAAATTGGGCCTTAGGAAACAATTTGTCAGAGCTGTAGATAAGGAATTGGCAGCCTCCAAGTACCTTCAAGACGTCTTCCCTAAGCTGTCTGAAGCAAAGGTCAAAGCCAGTGTCTTTGTCGGACCACAAATAAAGAAGATCCTGGAGTGCAATGAATTCCCCAAGAAGCTCACTAGTAAAGAGAAAGCGGCTTGGAACAGCTTTGTCGCAGTGGTTTGTGGCTTCCTTGGCAATCACAAGGTCGAAAACTACGTGGAGCTGGTTGAGACTCTGATGAAGAACTACGGCACAATGGGCTGTAGGATGTCCCTCATCTTGATAAATTCAAGGATAACATGGGAGCGTACTCGGAAGAGCAAGGCGAGAGCTTCCACCAGGATATACTGGACTTTGAACGCCGCTACCAAGGACAGTATAACGAGAACATAATGGGAGACTACATTTGGGGGCTGACTCGTGAAAGTGATTTCCAGTAAAATCGTGAATCTAGAAACACTATTCATTTCTAAATCTCTTGTCGTAATTTTTATATTACTTTAATATAAATACATGTTCATTTTTATTAATGTTGTTTTTCCTGACTCTATATGAACGAAAAGACACATTCGCCCGTTTTCTCATTGAAAATAGTGACATTTCCAAATATCATTGTCCTGGTCACAAAAGCAAAGTTTGCAAGGGATAATAATAGCCATTTTTTCTACTTTCTAGGCACAAGCAATTACGAAAATACCCCTACTACCCATGAAAAAATATTGTGTCACATAGTATTATTATTAAATCCGTTTATGCAGAGATGTGAGTCTTGCAACCGCATCGTGTCCGCATGAAATGTATCTGCGTTCACCTGTCTCCAACTACGTGAAGTCAAACTCTCAGCATGGACCAAGCATCACAATGTAACAGCAAGACCCTCCTGGAAAGGAGAGTCAGCGAGGTTTTCCTGGTTAAAGGGCATTGTTGGTATTGCCACATTTCACCCACCCACTCAATTATATTTTCTGGAGCGCAGTCCCGAACAACTCTGGCAGAAATGTATCCTTAGTGTCGTGGTCGTTTGAAGACGCGCATCTGCGTGTGAGACACAACGACAAAGATCCCCCGTATAGCCCACGCACACTTGCGGCAAGTGAAGTTAGCGAGCAGCAACGATTTTCAAACACCGCACCAGCTACTCACGCAATGTTCCAGTCGAATTAGGGCAGGAGGCCCAGGACTGGTTCAAGAAAATCGTCACCGGTGTTGGTGGCCGGTGAGCGGGAATCGAACTCGCATGGGGTGGTCCGTTGGCCCGCTTGCCACTGTGTGTGCGTGCGTGTGGCACGCGTGTCTCGTGCAAAGCGCCCCGCTGTGTACACTACTGTACCGTGTGCATTGCTGTGTGCTCAGGAATTAACTTTGGCCACAGAGCGGTCGCTTCAGACGTCATGTAAATGTGCGTGTGCTTCAGTGGAGCACAAAATTAGCATTGCTTGGGTCCGATGTAAATTATTGCGCTGCTGGCAGATTAGCAAGGAAAATGTTTGGAGCAGGAAATTACCGCGGCTTATAAATTATGAAGGCTCTCTGCAGGTGAATTGTTTAAGCTGCCTCCAGTTAATTTAACATGTGCGTCTCCGCTATCATTAATCAGCCGGGGCTAAAGATGACTTTGAATTATTAGTGCTGTTTCGCACAGATAAACCCGCCAAAGTGGTGAATATTAGAATCGGCCGTTGGAGATTGGTCATTGCTTCCTGGGTAATTGTGCAATGGAATATATATATGGGGAGAGAGTTGTGGGCACGGTGGTAGTGGGGTGGGAGGCTGTGGGCACAGAGCTGGAATATATCGTGCGTGCCACTGCCTTGGATCTGACGACTTGACATCAATGCCACATACACAGGTGTGTGTGGCATTGCACGTACGAAAGCTCCCAGCCTTATCCAGACCACCAACTCAAAGAGTTGAGAACACGTGGCCACCCCAACCACAGGCAACAGTGAAACGGTGACGCGACTCTAGACTGGGTTGGCCCTCTCGACTCGTCACAGTGCAGTCAGTCATGTCATGTTCACTGCTGCCGCATGCCATCTGCTGCAGTGACTCTTTGCCTCGCGGTCCGCCCCCATTTGGGACGGCCCCACGTTTTCTCGACTCGTCGAGTCCAGCGGTCGAAACGTCAGCAATGCCCGGCCGCACCCTCAGTTCTTTTGAGCTGGTGGTCTGCGCAAGGCCGACGAGATCTTTGGTGCGCGCGTGCCGTTAGCCGCACGGTACTGTCGAGAAGGGCGAATGACTTCAGACGGAAAACCGGGATCGCTGCGGAAGGATGTCGTCGTTTGTGTCTCGATTAAAGTAACGAAGACACTCGACTCGTAAAGTAAAATAAAAACACACACGCGCACGCATTGCAGCGATGGATTTTTTGTCTCTTTCATTTAATTTCAAGCTCCTAGTGACCTTAATGACACCCTCGACAAACAGAAATGAGCGAGTGCGTGCGTGGGAAGTGGAATTTACCGGCTGGGTTTAATTCGGCATGAGTGATATTGCAAATGCGATCGATATCGGTGATTTAATTAGTGACGTTATGCGGTGTGCAGAGAGAGAGATGGAGAGAGAGTGAGTGAGTGAGAGGTGGAGAGAGAGTGAGTGAGTGAGAGATGGAGAGAGTGAGTGAGTGAGAGCTAAGGAGAAATGGAGAGAGAAACTTTTACTTTTAAACAACTTTTATTGCCGCCAGCAGCAACAGCACTGGAGGCGATTCCGATACGAAATACACAGTCACCAGCAAACATAACAAACACTATAAATCCTCGCCCTGTGGCGCTAAATGCGCCACAGCACGTGGTCATTGTGCGCGCCACGGTGACGAGCGAGCGCTTCAGAAGGTGAACACGAGGGTGCCGTAAACGCTGGTACAGAGAGGGGCTTGTCCGGCTCCCCAGCGTTCGAGGAAGACATGCACATCACCGGCATGTGTGTGGTACATGGCGGGCTCCAGCCGGAGCCGCGCCTAAAGCAGGCCCCTGAACACTGGAAGCACAGAGCAGCCGTCAATATCATATTCCAGCGTCTTTTTAAATCCTTTATTAAAATTTTTATATTAAGTTCGCTTGCTTGCTTGCTTGCGTGCTTGCTTGCTTGCTTACGACCGTGCAAATCTTTCGGTCGTTTTTTAACACACTTCCCGTGATCCAATCGAGCTGATATTTTGCACACAGACTCGTTGTGCGAGACAATTAATGTTCGTGAAAAAGAAAATTCAAAAATTTTACACTTTTAGGCAAACATTTTTTATTTTACATTTATTCAAATAGAACTCATTCATGGCTTTGGTTGAACGTCACAGTGTAGGAGCCCAGAGCGTAACACCTCCACAGGCCGTGGCGGAGTAGCGCAGTTGGTAGTGCCCTCGCTTCCCATGCCAAAGGTCGCGGGATCGATCCCCGCGTCCTCCACAGGTGAATATATTTTTTTATCCTTTATATTAAGTTCGCTTGCTTGCTTAGGACCGTGCAAATCTTTCGCTCGTTTTTTAACCCACTTCCCGTGATCCAATCGAGCTGACATTTTCCACACAGACTCGTTGTGTGTGACAATTAATTTTCGTGAAAATTTTTTTCCAAAATTTTACACTGTTTAGGGAAAACAAATTAAATATTTAATTACCAATTGCTTAATACTGGCAGACAATCATCTGACCCATAGGTGGCAGCCATCTCAAGCCAGAGGACGAGAAGACTCTAGCCGCCACGCATATAAAGGATTTATAGTGAAAAACCTTGTTTTTACGGGTTTATTTGTTCCTCGTTCTGTACACCGCCATCTTCGCCTGAGCACAGGCGAAGTTGGCGAGGTCATGGCGCTTGTTAGCCAGGTAAGGCACCCCGAGAGAGAGATAGAGAGAGTGAGAGCCAGAGAGATGGAGAGAGAGTGTGAGAGCTAGAGAAAGAGGCTTTTTGACTTTTAAACAACTTTTATTGCCGCCAGCAGCAACAGCACTGGAGGCGATTTCGATTCGAAATCCACAAAGTCACCAGCAAACAAATGAAATATAAACGCTACAAATCCACGCGCTGTGGCGCTACAAGCACCGCGCACAACACGAAATAAAAGTCACGTGGTGGTGGTGGTCATCGCGCACGCCACGGTGACGAGCGAGCGCTTCAGAAGGTGAACACGAGGGTGCCGTCCACGCTGCTACAGAGAGGGGCTTTTTCGGCTCTCCAGCGTTAGAGAAAGAGAGAGCGAGAGAGATGGAGAAAGAGTGAGTCACAGCCACTCTCCCCCTTGACTCAGCAGCTTCTTTCATCATCGGATCTGTCCGGTCACGGCAGATGCGGCGCTTAACGAGGTAATGAATATTAATTACGGTAAATACGAAATCCAATTAGTCACAGTTTCAACAGCAACAACAAAAAAAGACCTGAACGGAAAGTTGTTTTATTCCCCCGAGTCCATTGTGGAGTGGTCACAGTTTGCCGGGGTCAAAATGACGTCGGGGTCAAAGTGATGCCGGGGTCAAGGTGACGTCGGGGTCAAGGTGATGCCGGGGTCAAAGTTTGTCGGGGTCAAGGTGACGCCGGGGTCAAGGTGATGTCGGGGTCAAGGTGATGCCGGGGTCAAAGTTTGTCGGGGTCAAGGTGATGCCGGGGTCAAGGTGACGCCGGGGTCAAGGTGACGTCGGGGTCAAGGTGACGTCGGGGTAAAGGTGATGCCGGGGTCAAAGTTTGTCGGGGTCAAGGTGATGCCGGGGTCAAGGTGACGCCGGGGTCAAGGTGACGTCGGGGTCAAGGTGACGTCAGGTCAAAGTTTGTCGGGGTCAAGGTGATGCCGGGGTCAAAGTGTGTCGGGGTCAAGGTGACGCCGGGGTCAAGGTAACGTCGGGGTCAAGGTGACGTCGGGTCAAAGTTTGTCGGGGTCAAGGTGATGCCGGGGTCAAAGTGTGTCGGGGTCAAGGTGACGCCGGGGTCAAGGTCACGTCGGGGTCAAGGTGACACGAGATCGTGGGTGCGCCGTTCGTGCGGACGGCGACTCGCCGTTTTGCTCGTGCACTTTATTGGATTGCCGGTAAGGAATATTCGCGTGGAGCCATTCCCCTGGACTTGTTTTAGGTCGCGATTGCTGTTTTCAGACGCTGTGAGGATTTGCCGAATTGATTTGCTGCGAGCCAAACAAAAAAAAATCAACCGCGACGGCGTCATCCCCGGCTCGCGCGACGCGGCCACATCTCCAGAGTCCCGAGGGCACGGGTGGTCTCAACCGCGGGTGTCTTTGTCTTACTCTGCGCCGTCTCTCTATCTCTCTTGCGCGGACAATGCGACGTGAAAGCCCCTCTGTTGATTTTCCGTCTCAGAGGACTGAGAGGAGGCATTTGATTAAAAAAAAAACCCACCCAAAACCTCGGCAGCACGCAGGAGGGCCGCTCGTCATTTACCAGCTGCTCACGCGAGACCGCCTTCCCGCACGAGTCGTCTGATGGAATCGCGTTCTTTCACTCGGTCATATCTCGTACAGAGCGTGCAAAGTGCCCGCACGGCGCGCCCGTGGCCTGCTTCAAGACGGCGGACCACGGCTGGGGGGGAGGGGGCTACTCACGTCGAGGGTGAAATGTAATAAAATGTTATGTCGTCCTGCAAATGAACGTGTTGCGTTCTCTCGCACGTCGGGGAAAGCCACCCCGAGCCCAGGGCCCTTGCGGGCCGTGTCCAGGCGGCCTGTCCGCGCGCCCAGGGGTGCTCGTGAAGACCACGAGGGTTCGGATGCGCGGGCGTTCGATCCGTTGCGGGCGTCCGATCCATCCGCCGCGCCGACAGCCGCGGCACGCGCCGTCCCCGGCCCGACAACAGCGCGGCGCTCCCAGGAGCGATGGCTTCGCTGTTTTTGTCGCTTCCTCTAGAAACCGTGAGCGCGCGCACGGCCTCCGAGCTCGGCGCCAAGTCCTCTGGTGGCCTCAACTCGCGGATAACAAAAACAACATTTGAATCGCGCAACGAGGAGATGTCACAGAGCCCCCACTGATGAGAGCGCTGAACGAGTCTCCTCCTGTAAACGTGGCGTCGGACTCCGTGTCCACTGCAGCCAGATGCAGCACCCGCTCTCACTGTGGCTGTGACCCTAACGTGGCCCTGAGACGTGACACTCAGCTGGCCATGAGACCAAGATCCGCTATGGAACTGGATGTATGTATCATCATGGGACCTCCTTTTCCAGTGTTAAAATATAAAAATAGGTTTTCCATTTTTTTTCTGGCAACAAAACAGGCGTTAAGATCTTATGGGTGTGTGTATGTCAAACTTCTTTTTCACCGTATGTAGCCAACCGTGTTAATCAGCGGTGCGGATCTGGGAACCAGACTCGCGTAGAACCGATTCCCTGTCTGACTGTGGCCCCAGGAACCGAGCTCCACTCTGGAACGGGAAACTGGACCCGCGTCTGAATTAGGCGCGGCGATAAACCTCTGCGAGCGGTCCACAACACGCACACGCGCACACGCGAAATGTTACCAACGTTGCCAAGCGCCGGCTTGCGCTTATTGTGCAACCAGTCGATGCATCTCGCTCTGCGCTGCTTGATTTTATCGGACCTTTATTATTAAACGCAGCGCCGCGATGTAAATTACGCTGCCGCTGCTGTCAGGAGTTCAATACCAGCCAGCGCTTTATCCCGCGCGGCCCGTCACGCTGCCGGCTGGGCCCTCGCCAACGCGGACACCACCGAAGGTGCCGGGCAGGGTGCGGGCCGGCAGGTTGCGGCTCACTCCCGCACTCGCTCGGGGCCCAGGCTGCTCTCGCCCACGTCTCGAGCGCTCCGCCTGAGCGCAGACTCCTGGTTCGAGATCCCTCCATGCTCTCTGATCTTGCGCGGTTCCCCTTGCATCGATGCTCTCCGCGGATCTATCTTGAAATCGTCAAACAAAAGGCCTCCCCCTTCTTCTGTATATCCTGGCCCTCTTCGCCAGCGTCCTTCGGCCCCTGGACGATATCACTCACGTCCTTTACCCCTTTCGCTGAATGTTTGCACTCAGACGTCTCTGCTGCTGCTGCTGATCTGGCTCTAACGCGCCATGCCTCATCACTATCGCTTTCCGTCCAACTTGTGTGTACTCAGCACTCGGCAAAAGTACCGCGTGTGCGTTCGCCTAAATCGATACAGATCCGTTCACCCTCGATGGGCGCCTCGCAGCGGCTCCGGGCAGCGAGCGGAGCCAGCCGAGGCGGGGGGCTTCAGCCGTGCGGGGCCGCGGCCGTGCCACGATTCGCGTGAAGTTCGCGGCTGTCGCAAACGAACGCGGCGCGCGGCGCGAGGCAGCGGCCCCCCACGTTGCGCGGGGCCCCGCGACGGACGTCGGCTGCTGCGCGGCGCGACGTCGCCCACGATTCGCGTCAACGCCGCCGCCGCTGCTGCTGCTGCTGCTGCCTGGCGGTGACGGCTCTGCACGTGGCCTGTGGTCCAGCACTGCGGAGGCAATGCGCAGGGCTGGTGGGTCGCACAAAGGTTGCGAAACTTCCTTCCCGTGGGCGTCGGGGAGGGCGCCACATCTGGGCTCTCCACGACAAGGCAGTACGGCAAACAGAAATGAGGACTCCACTTAACATATAGAGGCACGCAGAGCTTGGGGTATTGTTGGCACCGGCTCCTGGCGTGGCTGCCTTCCCGCCTGTCCGCAGTTTCTCGTCGCGCCTCTGAGTCGTTCTCTCTTTCTCGTGACAGCAGCGAGCGCCAACACGGCGCGGCGCGTTACAAGTTGACATCATCATCGTTGTGGTTGCTGCCGCTGTTGTTGGAGGTACGCGGCTTCAGCAGCGCCGCACAGAGGGTCCAGGTTGCCCGCGGCAGAGTTCCACGTGGGGGCAACCTTGTTAGATCATCCATACGCCCGGGGTGAGGCCCTCTGTTGTGTGAAGCTCGGGAAAATGTCGCCCCCCCCTTCCCCTCCACCGCCCCCCACAGCCACGACTCCGTTCGGCAGTGCATTGTAAGTGACTCCTTTCTCGAATGACTGCAGGCATCTCGTGGCACATTGACACCCCGAGCAGCCGAGTCTCACGCACCCCGCCGTGCTCGTATCGCGAGGGTGCCGATCGACTTGCTGGACGGCGGCTGCCCGCACGGGAGTGGACACCGGTTGACATCTGCACGGCGGATGAACCAAACTCAGGAGGTGGTCGCCTTGTCCCGTGACCCCCCCGACCCGCCGTGCCCCCCCCCCCCCGCCGTGCGCGCTGTGGAAGTGGAGAGGGTCGCGTCTGGGGGCCGTCACGGGCGCGCTCACAGCGTGCGGAATGTAGCGCAGACGACAACAAAAAACCCCGAGCCGAGTCATCTTTTTTTCTGTCGTCGTTGTAAACGACTGTGCAGCTCATCTCCATTCGCGAGTTCCTCGGTGGTGGTGCGCGTCGAGACTTTTGAGTCATTTCCGCACAAATCTTGGCACGGCGCGCGGACGTCAAGAGAGGCGCCACTGAAGCTCGTTAGGGCGATAAACCAGAGGGGGGGGGGGGGTGGAGAGGCAGAGCCGCTCACGAGGAGCGCGCCACGCGACGAGACGGCTCTGTCCTCGGGTGCCTCTCTGAAACGACGGCACGACAAACGACGCGTCCGCGGTGAGCGCTTCTGATTTTGCTCGCATCGCATTCGCTGCAAAATGTAAAATATCTAAGGTTTCACCCCCCCCCCACCCGCCAACTCCGTGCAAGCGCGGCGGTGTCACACGCGGAAAAAAAGTGCCCCGATTTTGTTCCTTTTCGGTAAATAATTGCCGCGTCTCCGGCGCGAGCGAGCGGATGAGAGCGCCAAGTGTCGCGGCTAAATCACGACGCCGTGACACGGGAATCCCGGTTTATCTCGCCCAGAGAGACGGCCCCGCGCACGCCGAGATCGCCTCCTTTGTCCTCACTCACACGGGACGAGCGGGGAGGAGGAGGAGGAAGGCCGCGATCCGTCAAGATGCATTACAATGACAAGGGGCCTCTGGGACAAGGCGCTGGGATTAGTTGATCGCAGAGTGACTGTTGGCACGGCGAGGAGGGCCCGCCGTGTCGCGCCGCCTCTGGCGCAGAATCCTCTGCGTTGTCGCGCGGGCTCCGGCGTGGTGGTGGTGGGGGGGGGGGGTCCCCCACGAGGGATGGAGTTGGCCGCCGATCGAGCCGCGTTTTAAAGACGCGCGCTTCACTGATGGCTATTTGGTAGCGGGTTTTTTTTTTTGGACGATTGGCGATGTTTAATCACACTAAACAAACCTCACCCACCCCACCCCACCCCCCCAGGCTTCCGATGCGTTTAGATGAATTTAAATATCTCGCGGGGCCGGCTCGCAGCTCGTGAATTCGCAAGGTTATCACGAAGCGGGCGTTGGAGGAGGCTATTCGCACACTCCATTTTACCGCGGTGAATTTGACAACGTCCTTTGATCTCGTTTCCAAGGGAACCGCTGAATAATTTAATCACCTGTATACATTTTTTACGTTATTCACACCGCGATCGCGGTGCTCATTATTCATGTAAACTGCACCACACGGGGAATCGCGTGTGGGCACAGAGGAACTACCGTGTGGCTGGGGGGGGGGCAAATCGGCCTCCGAGAGGTCCACGACCACCATCTCAAGCCCGTCGCCGAAACGTAGCTCATCGTCGTCGTCGTCGTCGTCAGCAGCAATGCTCCATCCACCGCTGGATAAAGGCCTCCTCCTCAAGCCACACCGCCATCTCTCACCGCCACAGAGCGATGGGGAAATCGGCTCGCTGAGTGACTCGTTGCATCGAGGATCGCGAGAGATGGCGACGACTCGGGGAGGCCCTCATCCAGCAGTGGATAGACCATTACTGCTGGCGCTGCTGCTACTGCTGACGATGATGATGATGGGAATTCACCACAACAAATGACGGAAGATCCTACGCCAAGAGATGCCATTCAGCTCTGAAAATGCTAAAGTGTCCCGCCTCCCAACCGCAGAGACGCGCGCGCTGCGCTCGGCCTCCAGCGCAGCGTTCGCCGATCGTCGTCGTGTGCACGCGCACGCGGAGGAGAGTCGCGCGCGCGGCCGCCTGAGAGTCGATCGCGACTCGAGCTCGCTGGAGCCGAGCGGAGCGGCGCGTCTCGGCGTGGGGCCGCTCCTGTGACCCCACGACCCCCCCCCCCACCCCCGCCCCGCCCCCCCGCCCGCCGGTGGCTGTCCCGCTGCGCGACAGCCACCGGCCCTCGTGTGTTCCTCGGTGGTTGTTGTTGTTGTTTTGGGCGAAAGATTCGTATCCCTCGGACGATGTCCGACACACAGCACATTTTTTTCAACCTGCCTAATACGATTTCAAACCGGGTTATCCGAGCGGGATTGTGCGTGGGGGGAGGGGGTGAAGATGTATTTATTCTCTGTTTTGCGCAATCTCCGGCGGCCCGGGTCGAGCCCACGGCTCGCACCGGGCGCCGCCGGGGTTTGAGCAACCGTGGAGGAGACGTTCAGTTGACGCCGCCCGCCCGAGGGCTGCGAGCAAGCGCCTGGGGCGCGTTGAGGAGGGAGCGGGGGGTGGAGACGGGGGGGGGTAGGAGGAGGTGGAGAGACCCCGGGCCCAGGCCGACGGAGGCCGCAACCGTGGCGCGTCCCTCACCCCCGAGTCGCGCAGTGGCGGCGGTGGCGGCAGCGGCGGCGGTGGCGGCAGCGGCGGCGCTCCGCTCGTCTTGACGCAGTCACGGGGGAACTGCGTCAGGCGACGGTTGTGGCTGGTTTTTGTGTTTTTTTGCGATTAATTCCATTCGCTTCGTTGCCACACCGTTTTTTTGGGTTTCCTTTTGTCATTCTTGGAGTTGCCACGTCACCATCGCGAATGACGCGATCCCAGCTCTCGACGTCTCCCCCACGGCTGCGTGGGAGCGAGTCGGCATCATGGGACCTCCTTTGCCAACACCAAAATATGAGAATTGGTTTTCCCTTTTTTTCTGGCAACATAACAGGTGTTGAGATGTTAAAACACCAAACTGAAACCTTTTACAAGGAATCATGTCTGCATTGACCACAATACTTATGATCAGAATGTAAACAAAAAACGTCCTCTGCTAATATATGCATTGCCTTTGAAACTGATTGGTCCACACCAGAGACAGCTTTCTTTTGAGCCTAGTCTCAAAACGGTGTTAGACCAGAGGACGCAAAAATAACAAAAACCCACGACGTTTCGATCGCAACACAAGCAGACTTAAAGCTTTCGTGAATGCAGGAATTCATATTCTTTGCCTCTTTCGGTACGATCGAAGCGTCGTAGTTTTTTTGTTATTTTGCTATTTTCTCTGAACCGATCTACGTGACTTTACCGAAAGACCCAAGGAATATGAATTCTTGCAGTCACGAAAGCTTAACGTCAAGATTTGCACGGGGGATCTTTGTCTTTGGCGAAGGCCGCCCAATCCTCCGGTAATCTTCTCGTCCCGCTTGAGTCTTCTGCTCGTACAGGACGCGTGCATTCGGCGCTGCTGCATGAGTCGCCTCGGATAAAACTCATTTCCGCTCAGAGGGAGACATCAACATAGCGATCAACCTCTTATCAGTGCCCTACCTTATCACAGACCAATTCAGACCTTATTGGCCACCCCGTACTTTTATAAATCCCAACGTTAATGCTACAAAGTCCCATCACAAGGGAGAAACACAAACAAATAGAGGTATTTTGTTTCGGCTCGTATTGAAACGGCTGTACGCCGTATGGACCTGAAAACTCAATTTCCCTGTTCCAGAATACGGGCCAAATCGTACGGGTTGACCGCTATGCACACGCGTGAAATATTTCAATTCCAAAAAAAGCGTGCTTCATCTATGCATGCGAGTTTTTGTGTAAGCAAACATTTGACGATGCGATTTGTCCGGAAACCAAAGGAATGAGCGCGCAATGCCCGCAGACGGTCCCGTCTCGAGTTGGAGTCCCGTCGCCGACTTCCGCACAACCCTCGACGCGCACAAAATCGCGAGCGGCGATCTCGAGGAGATGGACACGAGACAACGGAACGGCTCTGCCACGTGTGGCGAGACGGGCGATGTCTCGCACCTTGTTTCCGGTGGTCTCTAAAGGCTCAGCTGTTTCGCCTGCCCCCCCCCCCCCCACACTTCCCACGTATGACCCAGTGAATTATGGACGTTTCCTAACTCCGTGCATGGCGCACTGGGATCCTTGGATGAATTGCGCCGTATAAATGTCAATTATCATCATCATCATTATTATTATTACGGGCACCTCGGAATATTCTGACAGAAAACAATTTGCGCGCTGTCCGTCAGGAGCCCCCCCCCACCTCCCCCCGCCGCTGACTTCCTCCTCCGTTTGGTTTGCGGTGGGAGCAGCAAGAAGGACGCGGCTCTTCTTCGTCTCGGGGAGCCGCGACTCAAATGAAGGCGCAGGGAAGACGCGCGACGGACGGCTGCGGGAACGCCGCTCGCGGCGTCGTTCCTCCAGGGGGGAGCCCTTTTGCTTAACCTCCTCCTGCCCCCCCCCCCTCCTCCTCTTCCTCACCCAAGGGCATCAAACCCTGGGCCTCTCGTCGTTGTCGCTCATCACGGGGGTTGTAGTCCGAGACCACCCCAGCCGCTCGCTTAATCCATCCTCGCCCCGGTCTTCTCGGCGGGGCTTGTGGGCCTCAAACTCCCCCCGTCTCTTTTCGATTTAAAGCTTTCGTGACTGCAGGGATTCATCTTCTTGGTTCTTTCGGTAAAGTCACGTAGAAGGGAAATAATAAAATAATAAAAATAAAAAAAGTATATTATTTTACTTTATTATTTTATTTTATTATGTTTTATTTGTATTATTTATTATTTCCCTTCTACGTGACTTTACCGAAAGAACCAAGAAGATGATCCCCCCGTCTCTGTCTGACCTTTTGGGCTTTCGTCGCCACTTCAAAGTGCAGCCCCGTTCCTTCCTCCGAGTGGTCGAGGAGGATCGTTTCCTTCCCAGCCTCTTGGCCACTTCCTCCCAGAACTTGCATCGTCGAGTTCGCATCGCCTCTGGGAACGGTCCAACTCACGCCTCTGCTGGCTTCCCTGGATTATCCGGCTCCTGATCCTGTTCTGGAACCTCCTCATTTCCCCGTCTCGTAAATATGTTTTACATCCTAGGCCACAACCCACATGGCCAGAATGCCCAGCCTCCACGTGTCTTCCTTTCTCACGTTCGAGTTTCTGCTACGCTCAGCGCTGCACTCATCACTACACTAACCACTGCACTCAGCACTGCACTCAGCACTGCACTCAGCACTGCACTCAGCACTGCACTCAGCACTGCACTCAGCACTGCACTCAGCACTGCACTCAGCACTGCACTCAGCACTGCACTCAGCACTGCACTCAGCACTGCACTCAGCACTGCACTCAGCACTGCACTCAGCACTGCACTCAGCACTGCACTCAGCACTGCACTCAGCACTGCACTCAGCACTGCACTCAGCACTGCACTCAGCACTGCACTCAGCACTGCACTCAGCACTGCACTCAGCACTGCACTCAGCACTGCACTCAGCACTGCACTCAGCACTGCACTCAGCACTGCACTCAGCACTGCACTCAGCACTGCACTCAGCACTGCACTCAGCACTGCACTCAGCACTGCACTCAGCACTGCACTCAGCACTGCACTCAGCACTGCACTCAGCAGGTTTAGCGAATCTCTGCGACAACATCGACCACTGTCCTCAATAGTGCCACCAACCCTCACAGCAACAACAACAGCAACAACGACAACAGGTACAACAACAACAGCGACTCGGGTGACGGCGTGGCTGGAGGCTGATTGTGGCTGCAGGATGACGGCAGAGCAGTGGCAACGCTCGCGGCTCAGAGCAAGGAGCCCCTGGGGTTGAGTCCCAACTCGGGCACCTCGTTGTGGAGTCTGGATGCTCTGCCCCCTGTTCCGCGTGGGGGATTTCCTCCTAGGTTCGACAGTTTTCTCGCATAGCCACACACACACACCTGGTGCAACTGGTATAGACCACACACACACACAGGGTGCAACTGGTGTGGATGACACACACACACGCACAGGGTGCAACAGGTGTAGACCAAACATCGCAATGCAGGAAAATATCCCCGCAAATGGGTCAAACGGGATCACGCAGCAGCAGCAACAACAACAACATAGCCTCCTCCACGCCCCCCTCCTATCGTGAAATCTCAGCAGCACCCTCGTGAAGGAGCGTCTTGAGTACCGGACGAGGAGCTCGTGATAAACGAGCAGAGTAACGACGAGGACGACGACGACGACGATGATGATGATGATAGATACGAGTCGAGCCCATTGCGCCGACCGCTTTAGCTCTGGCGGAGTTTCGGGCGAGTTTCGCCCTGCGGGGGGGGGGGGGATTGATCGATCGCTGCTCATCGGCCAAACGTGGCCCCGAGGTCCCCGCTTAGGGGAGCGCGCAGCCCATTCGGCAGAGCGGCGGCGGCTGCTCGATTGGGAGCACGGGCGGTAGCGTCTTGATCAATCGCGGCGGCGGAGGCGTCGTAACAACACCAACAAGACGACGCTTCGGCTCGGTTCACCTTTCGCGAGATGGATCCCGTGAGGATCTGCCCGGAGACATCGCAGCCCGGGGGGGCGGGGGGGCGGGCGGGCGGGGGCTGCGATGTCTCCTGCGTGACCTTCACGAGGCAACCAGTCGCCCGCGTGAGCTGCAACATCTGGAGGAGTCGGGGCCGAGAAATCGCGGCGGAGGGGGGCGGGGGACACATCCCTGCAGAACCCAACGCCACGCACGGTGGCATTCACTCGCAAGATGCCCTTTGCTGCTGCTGCTGTTGTTGTTGTTTTTATTCCGTGGCTCGGGGCCTCACACTCAGACTGAGTCGCGAGTTCACGTCCAGGTTGGTGGAAGGGATCATCGGCCCGCCGTCTCCCCGGGGTCGATACAAAACGAGAAACACTTTGCGGGGGGCGTGAACGGCGCTTGCCGCTCCCGCCATGGGGCCGTGGAATTTCCACCGCTCGCTCTGCATGGGGTCGTACGCGGGGAGCTGACCACCGATGCCTCGACGCGTGTTTTAGTAGCGGCGGGCCCCTGTGGCCTTCGCGAGTTTGGCCGTCGTTGATGTGGAACTTCTGTTGACGTTGAGGGCAATGGATTGACGTGCTCGTGCGCCGGGGAGCGGTGGCGCCGCGGTTAGCACACTGCGCCATGAAGCCGGAGAGCCGAGTTCGACTCCCGCTCGCGACCGACATTTAGCGACGAACATTTCGTCAAGCCGGCGGTGTGCAAGACGTGGGGCACTGGGAAGACATTGGCAAGCAGGTGCGGTGTGCAGTGCCGGCCTTCATAGGTGCTACTCGCTAACGGGCATCTACGAGTCGCAAATTGGCTGCAGTATCACGGCAAAGTATGATCGGTGTTTTGATTTAGTGTGCTGATCTTAAAGGTGCATTGAAAAATGTTGATACTCCGACTGATGCTACTGCTGTTGTGGAGTAACTCATGCAGCCAGCTATGGCTGCAGAGTTTGGTAGTACATGTTGTTGACGTCGTTTATTGTGAAAATTCGGCCACAGTTCATATGATCATTGTTTCATTGCTTTCATGGCTTTATTTTGGTGATTTTAGAAAAGTTTTTTGGTTTGGCCATGTTTGTTTGTTGTAGTACAGAGTTAGACTGATGGCCTTAATCTAAGTTGTCTTGTGGTTGTTGTTGTTGTTTGACTTGCATCCCACTGGGATTTTTGCACACAGTGTTGGTGTACGGTACTTTTTCTGCAATATTTTGCTGTCTTTTCTTGGATTTTCTGTTTGCACACAGTCACATATTCACTTTAAGATGTTTTCTTGTTCATGTTTTTGTTTTCTGTTTGTTGCGGTTGCACCCGATTCAAGGGCCGAATGGCTCACAGGGCTATACCTAATAAATGAACTTGAACTTGAACGGAGCTTGTCCCAGCGGTCTGCTCAAGGCTATGTTGGGATCGTTGTCCCATGTGCCACGAAAGTATTGCTTCGTCCTCAAAAAACTGAAGCGAATAATTTGGCGACGCCGCTGCTGCTGCGTTGACAGTTGTGCTCAGCCAACACATTCATCAATAGCACCGTGGCCTTAAGCATTAAAAAAATATACATGCAACGTTTATAACATTGTTAATTATTGAAGGGTCTGTCTGTTACTCAATAGCCGCTAATAGGTGACTTATTCATCTGCCAATTTACAAAACTCGTCATCGGGAAACAAAAATCCGATTCTCATCCATGCCCCACGGAGTCAACACGCGCGCGGTCTCCACTCCATGCCCATCAACTCTGGCGTTTCTGCCGCCTCTCTATCCCTGTGCCATGAAGAAGGTCCGTTGCCCGAAACGTGGCCTAGTTTTTTGGCAGAGTGCGGAGGCGGACAAGGCGAGGCCCGCTGGGACCACTGCTGCCTTCCTTGTAGCAATCGCTCTCCCACGCCGCTTCGCTCAGGCAAACCGGGGGGGGGGGCATCAACCTGACAGGCGCAACAACAACAACCAAAGACAAAGATCCCCTGTATAGCCTGAACAGACCATTGGGACAAGTGCTGTTAGCGAGCACCTATAAAGGCAGGAACGGTACACGAGGGGGGTGGGTGGCCAGCACTACGCCCGACCGCCTTTGTCTCCCCAGTGCCGATGTTTACACGCGGCACCAGGTACTCATTTGAGGCTGAGTCGACCTAGGGGAGGCCCAGTACCGGTTCACAAAATCGCCACCGGTGTTGGACGTGAGCGGGAATCGAACTCGGGCGGCCGGGTTCGTAGCGTTGCGTAGCGCTAACCGCTGCACCACCGCTCCCGACAGTAGCAACGCTCGCTCGCTCGCTCACGCACAGAGAGACAACGACCCCGTACCCCGCTTTGTAGAGCCTCTTAACAGACCGTGAGGGCAAATGCTGGTAGCGAGCACCCATTAAGGCCGGCACGGCGCTCCCAGCCCAGCGCCACGCACACACAGCCGCCTTTGTCTCCCCAATGCTCGTGTTTTACACACACCGCACCAGGCACTCGTTTAAGGCTGAGTCGACCGAAGGGAGGAGGACCAGGAGCGGTGCAGCTATTCGACAAAGATATTGACCCGCGAGCGGGAATCTTGACTCGGGTCGCCGGGTTTCGTAGCGGATTGTTCTAACCACTGCGCCACCGCTCCCCACTCAACAACGGACACGCGAGGTCACAGCCGCTGCTGCAGCTGATGCACGTGGTGCACAGCACGTGCACTCGATCGCTGCTGCAGCTGCTGCTGCCATGATGCACGTGTGCATTGCACGTGCACCCGATCACTGCTGCAGCTGCTGATGCCCGTGGTGCACAGCACGTGCACCCGATCGCTGCTGCAGCTGCTGCTGCCATGATGCACGTGTGCACAGCACGTGCACCCGATCACTGTTGAAGCTGCTGATGCACGTGGTGCACAGCACGTGCACCCGATCGCTGCTGCAGCTGCTGCTGCCATGATGCACGTGTGCACAGCACGTGCACCCGGTCGCTGCTGCAGCTGCTGATGCACGTGGTGCACAGCACGTGCACCCGATCACTGCTGCTGCTGCTGCCATTATGCACGTGGTGCACTGCACGTGCATCAGATCGCTGCTGCAGCTGCTGCCCTGATGCACGTGTGCACTGCACGTGCACCCGATCACTGCTGCAGCTGCTGCCCTGATGCACGTGGTGTACTGCACGTGCACTCGGTCGCTACTGCTGATCGCTGCTGCTGCTGATCGCTGCTGCTGATCGCTGCCATCTCGAGTGAGTTCTGTGTCGTGCGGCGGTGAAGCTAAGCTAATGTAAACTATTTAAAGGAAACTATTTTTAAAATATACTATGTATTTTTATTAAAAAAAAAAACTAAGCTCGACTAAGAACTACTCTAATTGCATTAGGTAAGGACCACTGAGCTATTTGCATCTATTTTCAGAGGTGACCTGGCCAGGCGTAATGACAGCTCGACGAAGTGGATCTTCGCGTGAACATGAATCGCAGGAGCCACTCGCTCTCAACGCGTGGATGTTGAGACTCAAGATCCCCTGGGCGCGAGCCACCAATACCCTGGGACTGGCTGGCGCTGCACCGTCTGTCCCCTGCGGCTCGTTGTTGTTGTGGCTGTTGTTGTTGCTGCTGCTGTTGTTGATGTTGTTGTTGTTGATTTGCCGTGGTTTCTGGGTCCCGGGCTGTGCTTTCCCTCCCTCTCTCCTACCCTCGTGTGGCTCTCATGTTTGCAAAGTCTCCTGGGATGCAATTGCATTCAGATGTTGTACACATTGAATTCGTTGTTGTTGTTGGGTTTGTGGTCTTTATTCTTAGCTAGGTAAGTGCCTGTATGTATGTGTGTGTATGGGGAGCGGTAGTGTAGTGGTTAGCACGCTGCGCCACGAACTTGGAGAGCCGAGTTCGATTCCCGCTCACGGCCAACACCAGTGACCATTATCTGAACCCGTCCTGGGCCTCTCCTAGGTCGACTCAGCCTCAAATTATTGGCTGGTGCGGTGTCTAGTCAACATCGCCACCGGAGAGATAAAGGCGACCGGGCGTGGGTGCTGGCCACCAACTCTCTCGTGTGCCGTGCCGGCCTTCATAGGTGCTACTCGCGAATAGCACTTGCCCCAATAGCCTGTCCCGGTTATACGGGGGAATCTCTGTCTCTGTCTTTGTATTGTCTTCGTGAGAGTCGGGGGTGGGGGGTGATACCCCCGGCTCTCCCACCCCGGTGCTGTGGCGTCACGCGCCAGCGAGCGGTGGTCTCTCTCTGTGCCTCCTGATGGAGGCGGGAGAGGAAATGAGTCGACGAGCTCGGAAGCGGAACGAAAGCCATCGAGAGAAGCGGAAGATTTGTTTCACTGAAACAAACAAAACACAGAAAGGGGAATTTTCGGCGCTTGTTTTCGATTCGTGATGTTTTGTTCGAACAGAAGTGGCCAATGTTCTTCGGGAATACATGCATACAATCTCCTCCAGGAATAATAATTCAAATTGATAATGCGCACCCCATCCTAGACTCCGAATGCGCAAGGCATGAAAAGCAGGAAACAAAGAAACGAGCCAGGGCAAGCGACCAGACGAAAGAGGGAGGCCACTTTAAAGAGCTGCGTTTTCAAAGGAAACTTAAATATATCTTTGGTTCTTTCGGTAAAGTCACGTAGATAGAACATGAATAGATCACGACGTTTCGATCGCAACACAAGCAATCGTCATCAGGTGAGACAAACACAGCAGGAGAACTGCCTCTATACCGAAAGAACCAAAGAGTATGGATTCCTGCAGTCACGAAAGCTTCAAATCAAGATTAAATATCTTCTTGGTTCTTTCGGTAAAGTCACGTAGAAGGGAAATAATAAAAGAATAAAAATAAAACATAATACAATACAATAATAGTTTTTTTACCCTTCTATCTGGCAACAAAACTGACACGTTTTTTTACAAGGAGTCATGTTTGCATAGACCACAATACCTGCAGTCATAATGCAAACAAAAAACATAACTGTATGCACTGTCATCTGGTCCAACCCATGTGAGTCTAGGCTCTAAGGAAAGCTGTCTCGGGTGTGGACCAATCAACTTCAAGGACAGTGCATACAGAGTTATGTTTTTTGTTTGCATTATGACTACAGGTATTGTGGTCTATGCAAACATGACTCCTTGTAAAAAAAGGTGTCAGTTTTGTTGCCAGATAGAAGGGTAAAAAACCAATTATCGTATTTTTTACTGGCAAATGAGGTTCCAACGGTATAATACAATACAATTCACAAAGTGAGAATTGAGTTTCACAAAGTGAGAATTGTATTATTATTGTATTATTTCCCTTCTACGTGACTTTACCGAAAGAACCAAGAAGATGAATCCCTGCAGTCACGAAAGCTTTAAATCGAAATATTAAATATATCTACCGATTCTGATTGCTCCGATTTCAAGTGGCAAGGCTATCCGTGGTTTGGGTGCCACACTGACAACAAAAGGGCACGACCTAGACCTGGGAGTGCTGAGCAGTTGTAGATCAGAAGTTCTTAAATACAGGTAGTCCCCGACTTACGATGGAGATGTGTTACAACGACCCCATCATCGTAAGTCTAAAATATCGTAAGTCGAAGATGGTGATAATTTAGCAAAACAGAGCAATTTACAGTACCGTACTGTATAAACTATATACTGTATGTATTTATTAATTACAATACTGTATTGCCCAGTAACATTTAAAGTAAAAAACAAGGTAAATTCTTAGCCTACCTATATGATCTGCAATTTCATAGAAAGTGTTTTCAGGAAACAATCCTATCTGCTATAAAAACTTTTAACATGCATTGAACGTATCGTATCGTGGTAACCATAAAATGAAATCGCTAAAGCTACGTATCATACATGCGTTGAACGTATCGTAACGTATCATATTGTACTGTACTCACCAAGATTCTGAAACACAAAAACAAGGAAAAAACTACACGCGCTAACACCGTGAGAACTTAACTCCGTCGACCGCTAGTGAGAGTGAGAGGCATTACCACAAAAGGCGGGAGATGCGTACAGAACATCCCGGCAGCGTCCCAACGTACAGCATCGTACACCTCGTACGCTGCTGCGTTTGCCTGCCGCGCGAAATGTAAAATATTTAACAATTTTGTCTTATCACTATCGCCATCGTAAGATCGAAATATCGTAAGTCGGACCATCGTAAGTCGGGGACTACCTGTACCTTGATGGAATATATTAATGTATTAGTTACTTGAAAGTAATGTGGGGTGAGCCCTTTTAAAGTTGTATAGGTTCATAGCAGTATGTTATAATCCACTCGGAATTTAACCGGTGGCCGACGAAGAGAAAAGTGGAGCTGGTGTGATGTGCTCACGGAATGGTGTGCGTGGTGGTGTGAGCACTCGAACAGCTGCGTTCTGAGCAAGCTGGAGTCTGCCCAATACGTCGCTCGGAATCTCGACCAGTGAAGGCGTTGCAGTAATCGAGTCGGGATCACACAAAAGCATGGACCGGTCTCTCCAATGTCAGCAGGTGACAGGAAGCGATGCAATACACACATACAATCTTATTCAGGAATACATACAATCTTATTCAGAAAAATATACAAACTTATTCAGGAAAATATACAATATTATTCAGGAAAATATACAAACTTATTCAGGAATACATCCACTCTTATTCAGGAAAATACACTAACTTCTTCTGGTTGCCGAATGAATACATGGCAAGGTCGCACTCTTTACACAAAAAGTGCTCGCCTCAAACGGGTCGCACTCTTTACACAAAAAGTGCTCGCCTCAAACGAACCACACTACCTCGCTGATCTCGTCCAGGAGCATGAATCATCAACCACGTGGACTCCGGTCATCCTCGCAGCAGCAGCGGCATTGCACGCTGTCAGATGCGCTTCTGCGGCCGTCTGGAACGCTCTTGATTTCGATATTAGGAAGCCACTGGAGCTATGCACTTTTAAATATAGATTGAAAACTCATTTTTTTCCACTGATTTTGTGTTTAGTTTGTTGTCCTTCCACCGCACGGTTGGCTACGTACGGTGCGAAAGAAGTCCAACATACATACATAGATTCATAATATAGGTTTTTGGGTCAGATCGCGTTATTTATAAATGTGTCGTAACCCTCCACCACCCGACATGGCCAAACAATAAAAATGTGTCACGTTTTTCAAAGGACAAAATAATTCACTTCTTTAGCCCACCGGTGTGCTGAAGAGAGGATCAACAGCATTTTAAATTTGAGTAGTACGACGTTTCGCTGATAATTACAATCAGCTTCATCGGGCAAGAATGGCGAAGCTCTCCTGTTGTTTCCGTTCTTAAATAGAGCAGCCTCAGGGTGACGTCATCATTTAATTAAATTCAATCTGGTGCAGTGATTCGAGGCAAGGAGGGGGGGGGGTATTGTAATTATATAGATTGGTAATCATTCAATTGTTATTCATTGGTATTTGTTTCCCTTATAAGGAATTGTAATTGTATTTATTTGATGCACACAAAAATACATACATAGACTCTACCGTTTTCTTGTGCACGGCTTGAAGAGTAGTAGCCACGGGAAGATGAACCAAGCACAGGCACGGAGTCGGCGTCGCTTTGACAACGCACCTGCGTCTTCGTGGGTATAATTTGTGACTGATTAATTAGTTAGTTAAGTAATTAGACTCACGTCGCGGTACGGACGCCAACGGGCAGCTGTGGGGGCAAAACGCACTTTCATTTCGGCAGACAGACACTTTTGCTTGCGTCTCAAAAGCCTCCTCGGGGTGGTGTAGGGGCAACGCTTCTATCGCTGTGCCAGATTTGACACTCAACTTCACAACAGCAAGTCAACTTCACGTTGAAGTATGGCTCGTTTCGGATCTTTTTTTTTATATAGAGAGTTATCGTGACCCCTCACCCCCACCCCACCCACCTCAGTGCACGGACGGATGGACAGAGCCGATGCACAAATGCTTTCAATTGATCTGCAAAGTGGCGACAATCATTGAGCGATTTGACTCTCGCGATAAAGCATCGGTAGGAGCATCGCCACTGAGACTCGGCTCTGGGGCGCCCCGTGCCCAGGCGCCGCCACCGCTGCCTGCGCGCATCTCGAGTCAAACCACGGCGGCTGCGATGCTCGCAGCAGCGGCAAGCCATCGGGCGCCCATCTCGCGCTGTTCGTCCGATGGTCACCGACACGCTCCGAGTTAACGCGGAGCGTGTCGGTGACCGCCCGATGGAAACGGCACTTGACGTAAGCGGCCCAACTCTGGGGGGTTTTAAAGCCACGCCAGAGCCAGGGATTGAAATGCCGCGCGACCTTTCACGCGGACCGAGTCCACCCAGAGGACAGCCACTGGTTACTTCTCCACAAAGTGGCGCTCGTTCCATCATCGGCCCCCGTAGCGATGATGAGTTGAGTCAACCCGCAGCATAGTAGGTGACGTATGAATGTGAAGAATATCACAAAACGCGTCGTTGGCGCTTCGTGCCACTGCACAGCGGCGCTTCTTGTCACAGCGGCTTTCAGCTGCGGCTATGTGTCACCCCCCCCTCCCCTGGACACGTGTCCACGTAGAACACGTGTGCTACGTGGACACGTGTCCTCCGATAGGGTCTCTCAGCGGCGTGCCTTCTCACCGATGATTGGCAAACAAGCTGCGTTAATACTTCTCGCGAGAGAGTGCGCCGGGAGTTCTAAATGGACTCCGTGCAGTCTGGAAAGCCCATTTCAGGGGTAGGCTTGTTGGAGAATTAATGTTGTAATATCGCTGGAAATCCTCATCTGCCGCTGGTCAGGGCTGGTAATTTGTTCGGGGGCTCTGGGAGCGCGACGCGCTGTCAGCCAGCAGCCGCGACACCCATCGGCCGCTTCGACTCGTTTTTATTTTTCTCCCTGAGAACGCGCCGCGCGTTTCGTTTGTGCTGCTCGTCTCGTTGTCATCACGCGCATTAAGCAACGTTTGATTACGGGCGTTCTTGGAGGGTCTTCCAAATACACGAACTCTCCATTATGGGTTTTAATTCGCGTTAAAACGTCTCTGTGTGTGTGTGTGGCTTTCATGCGCCTCATTATGGCCTTTCAAAGGAAGCGACGTCGCCGTTCCGCACTCCACACGCGCGCTCGTTAGACAGGCGGCCAGGGTCCGCGCATCCCGCTGCGCAGAGAGACTATTTTTAAAATATGCAACAATGCTCCCTCCCCCCTCCCCTCCCCTAGCTGTGTTGCTTTCAAATGCAATCTGCTCGCAGCGAGTGTAGGGATGTCAGTGGACAAGCAACGTTATTAACGGCTGGCTTGTGCCGGCTCTCTGTGCCATCACTCTTGAGAACTCCCTGGGGGTCACGGCTCTCGCATGGCCGTGGTAGCGGTGGTGGTGGTGGTGCCGGTGGTGGCGTTGCTGGCGGTGGTGGTGCCGGTGGTGCCGGTGGTGGTGGCGGTGCTGGCGGTGGTGCCGGTGGTGGCGGTGCTGGCGGTGGTGCCGGTGGTGGCGGTGGTGGCGGCGGTGTTGGTGGTGGTGCCGGTGGTGGTGGCGGTGGTAGTGCCGGTGGTGGCGGTGCCGGTAGTGGTGGCGGTGGTGGTGGTAGTGCCGGTGGTGGTGGTGGCAGTGGTGGCGGCCGTGTTGGAGGACTCGAGCCGGTGTTTGATCAGCGCGCTTCACAGCTCGCCCAGGGACGCCGAAATTAGGGCGCTTGAAATTCAACAAAGGTTTCCAAAAATAAAATGCAACGTGAGTTTTTTTGATGGCATTTGTTTGTTTATTTATTATTTACACGATTATCCCGCAGTCTGTGTGTGTTTTTTTTTCTGCGTCCGACCGCGTTGCAGATTTATCGTGGCAAGAAGCCAAGGTTGAAGAAGAGCAATTTCACGTCGGAATTCGACCAAATGCGAAGTACGCGGTGTTGCAGACTCTTTTTTTGTGTTTATCGCTTTGATCCGATTGAATGTTTCTTATTTCACTCCTGATTTAATTTCGACGCGAACAAACATTGGCTGTCGCTCCGTCTCGTGTTTACCGGAGTCACAGACACGCGTCCATTTGATGTATATTTCAAACGCAACGCGGGGATCCATGAGTAATATTATCGTCGGTGTGTTTTTTTTATTCTTCTGCTCGTTATGCTGCCCATTTCCCTCGATCAAGGAGGCCGTGGCGTGTTTGCCTCGACAATAAATCCTCACGAGACGGACAAAAACTAAAAACCCGAGCACCACATTTGGCCGTCGGCTGCTTTGGCCTTGAGACGGCCGCGCGAAAGTGCGACCGGGACCCAGCCAGACGGCCGGCAGGGGCCCAGTAGGGCCCAGCAGAGGCCCACTAGAGGCCCAGTAGAGGCAGGCTGGGGGCCAGTAGAGGCAGGCTGGGGCCCAGTAGAGGCAGGCTGGGGCCCAGTAGAGGCAGGCTGGGGCCCAGTAGAGGCAGGCTGGGGCCCGGTAGAGGCAGGCTGGGGCCCAGTAGAGGCAGTCTGGGGCCCAGTAGAGGCAGGCTGGGACCCGGTAGAGGCAGGCTGGGGCCCAGTAGAGGCAGGCTGGGGCCCAGTAGAGGCAGGCTGGGGCCCGGTAGAGGCAGGCTGGGGCCCAGTAGAGGCAGTCTGGGGCCCAGTAGAGGCAGGCTGGGGCCCAGTAGAGGCAGTCTGGGGCCCAGTAGAGGCAGGCTGGGGCCCAGTAGAGGCAGGCTGGGGCGCAGTAGAGGCAGGCTGGGGACCAGTAGAGGCAGGCTGGGGCGCAGTAGAGGCAGGCTGGGGCGCAGTAGAGGCAGGCTGGGGCCCAGTAGAGGCAGGCTGGGGCGCAGTAGAGACAGGCTGGGGCCCAGTAGAGGCAGGCTGGGGCGCAGTAGAGGCAGGCTGGGGCCCAGTAGAGGCAGGCTGGGCGCAGTAGAGGCAGGCTGGGGCCCAGTAGAGGCAGGCTGGGGCGCAGTAGAGGCAGGCTGGGGCCCAGTAGAGGCAGGCTGGGGACCAGTAGAGGCAGGCTGGGGCCCAGTAGAGGCAGGCTGGGGCCCAGTAGAGGCAGGCTGGGGCCCAGTAGAGGCAGGCTGGGGCGCAGTAGAGGCAGGCTGGGGACCAGTAGAGGCAAGCTGGGGACCAGTAGAGGCAGGCTGGGGCGCAGTAGAGGCAGGCTGGGGACCAGTAGAGGCAGGCTGGGGCCCAGTAGAGGCAAGCTGGGGACCAGTAGAGGCAGGCTGGGGCGCAGTAGAGGCAGGCTGGGGACCAGTAGAGGCAGGCTGGGGCGCAGTAGAGGCAGGCTGGGGCCCAGTAGAGGCAGGCTGGGGCCCAGTAGAGGCAGGCTGGGGCCCAGTAGAGGCAGGCTGGGGCCCAGTAGAGGCAGGCTGGGGCCCAGTAGAGGCAGGCTGGGGCGCAGCAGGGCCCGGCAGAGGCCCAGTAGAGGCAGGCTGGGGCCCAATAGGGGCAGGCTGGGGCGCAGTAGAGGAGCTCGGAGAGAATGGAGGGGGGTGGGGGCTGTACCCATGCCCGTGGGCTCGAGTCGCTGCGCGGCACGCTGAGACGCGCGACTCACGGCCCCCCCACCCCACCCCCCCCATGTCCTCTCGCGCGTAGCAGCCCCGCAGCGTTGTCGGCACAACACAAAGTCGCGCTCCCCAGAGTCGCGCACTTTTCACTTTGCCCCCCCCCCGCTCACCGTAAATGATCTGCGGCAGTGGATCGGCCGCAGAGAGGAACTCCGAGAGCGGATTCGGCTGCAGATCGCCCTGAGCCCCCCACCCGCCACAAAGTCACATCCCTGCGATGCTGCTGCCACTGTGGGGGGCCATACGCGCCGTGGGGGGGGGGGGGGGGGGGATCAGTGCCACAGATCCACCACTGGTCACACGAGCTGCTTTACTGCGAGAGAATCGGGTGACCACACACCACTCGTGTCCAGAGATCTCACTCCACCACCACCCACCCACCACTCGTGTCCAGAGATCTCGCCCCTCCACCACCACCACCCACCCACCCACCACTCGTGTCCAGATACCTCGCCCCCACCACCACCACCACCCACCCACCCACCACTCGTGTCCAGATACCTCGCCCCCACCACCACCCACCCACCACTCGTGTTCAGAGATCTCGCTCCCCCCCCCACCACCCACCCACCACTCGTGTTCAGAGATCTCGCTCCCCCCCCCACCACCCACCCACCACTCGTGTTCAAAGATCTCGTCCCTCCACCACCACCCACCCACCACTCGTGTCCAGAGATCTCGCCCCTCCACCACCACAACCACCACCCACCACTCGTGTCCAGATACCTCGCCCCCCCCCCCCACAACCACCACCACCCACCCACCACTCGTGTTCAGAGATCTCGCCCCTCCACCACCACCACCACCACCCACCACTCGTGTTCAGATACCTCGCACCACCACCACCCACCCACCACTCGTGTTCAGAGATCTCGCACCACCACCACCCACCCACCACTCGTGTTCAGAGATCTTGCCCCTCCACCCACGCGCCACCCACGCGGGATCCCCATTGACTCTGCCGCCTGCAGCTCCCCGCGTGCTTCCCCCCCGAGGTCACTCGTGCGGCGGTCCCGGCTCTCTGTCTGAGCAAGACCACGGCCGTCCGTCGGAGTGAAGGCATCGCAGTGCGTTGCACCCCCTTCGCCCTGCTCCATATCCATGGCTCGCGTGGGGCTCGTACAGCGCGCGTGTGTGCACAGGTAACGTGCCGTGTGAGTGGCTGTGTGGGCGTGGGTCTCTGTGTGAGTGTGGGTGTGAGTGTCTGTGTGGGTCTCTGTGTGAGTGTGGGTGTGGGTCTCTGTGTGGGTGTGGGTCTCTGTGTGAGTGTGTGGGTGTGAGTGGGTCTTTGTGTGGGTGTGCGTCTCTGTGTGAGTGTGTGGGTGTGAGTGTCTGTGTGGGTGTGTGGTGTGAGTGTAGGTGTGGTGGGTGGGTCTTTGTGTGAGTGTATGGTGTGAGTGTGTAGGTGTGGGTCTATGTGTGAGTGTCTGTGTGGGTCTCTGTGTGAGTGTGTGAGTGACTGTGCGGGTGTGGGTCTCTGTGTGAGTGTGTGAGTGTCTGTGTGGGTGTGGGTCTCTGTGTGAGTGTGTGAGTGTCTGTGTGGGTGTGGGTCTCTGTGTGAGTGTGTGAGTGTCTGTGTGGGTGTGGGTCTCTGTGTGAGTGTGAGTGTCTGTGTGGGTGTGTGGTGTGAGTGTAGGTGTGGTGGGTGGGTCTATGTGTGAGTGTGTGGTGTGGGTCTCTGTGTGAGTGTGTGGTGTGAGTATGTGAGTCTCTGTGTGAGTGTGTGGGTGTGAGTGTCTGTGTGGGTGTGTGGTGTGAGTGTAGGTGTGGTGGGTGGGTCTTTGTGTGAGTGTATGGTGTGAGTGTCTGTGTGGGTCTCTGTGTGAGTGTGTGAGTGACTGTGCGGGTGTGGGTCTCTGTGTGAGTGTGTGAGTGTGTGAGTGTCTGTGTGGGTGTGGGTCTCTGTGTCAGTGTGTGGTGTGAGTGACTGTGTGGGTGTGGGTCTCTGTGTGGGTGTGGGTCTCTGTATCAGTGTGTGGGTGTGAGTGTCTGTGTGGGTGTGTGGTGTGAGTGTAGGTGTGGTGGGTGGGTCTTTGTGTGAGTGTGTGGTGTGAGTGTGTAGGTGTGGGTCTATGTGTGAGTGTGTGGTGTGGGTCTCTGTGTGAGTGTGTGGTGTGAGTATGTGAGTCTCTGTGTGAGTGTGTGGTGTGAGTGTATGTGCAGGGGTGGGTCTCTGTGTGAGTGTCTGTGTTTGTGTGGGTATTTGTGTTGGGAGCGGTATTGCGCTGCGCTATAAATCCGGGCCCCGAGTTCTATTCCCGTTCACGGCCAACACCAGGAACGAATATCTGTTCCGGTTCTGGCCCACCCCTAAGTCGACTCAGCCTCAAATTAGTCCCTGGAGCGTTGTGTAAACATCGCCACTAGGGAGACAAAGGCGGCCCGTCGTGGCTCAGACCACCCACCACCTCGTGTGCCATGCCGGCCTTCATATGTGCTTGCTAACAGAAATTGGCTCAATAGTCGGTCAAGGCTACACGGGAGACCTTTGTCTGTATCTGTTTGAGCGTGCCTCGGTGTCTGTGTATAGTTTCATATTGTGTTTTGACTCCCGTCTCACGTGTTACATTTCATTTAGCAGAACGGCTCCGAGCGAGACGCCTTAGTCTCAATGGGCACCGCCGACTGACTTTAAACCACGAGGCATTTTGCAATCTTTGACTGACGAACGAGATGAGCGATGGGTTTTGGGGGTGACCCCCGGCCAGGATTTGAACCCGAGGCTCTGAGCGAGAATGTCCGGACCGCATCGCCACGGTTTTTATTCGTTTATTTCATTATTTTATTGTATATCACAAATCGCACTGTAAATGTCCGCGTGTTTGCCCTAACAGCTGTTTACAAGCACCTGGGTGGCTGGGCGGATTACGTTCCCGTGTCCTCGGTGCGTGCACTTGCCCCTGAGCACCTCTGCAGCGGTGTCGCGACTCCGAGAATTGATTGCTTA
This sequence comes from Lampetra fluviatilis, assembly GCF_964198595.1. Classification (NCBI taxonomy): domain Eukaryota; kingdom Metazoa; phylum Chordata; class Hyperoartia; order Petromyzontiformes; family Petromyzontidae; genus Lampetra; species Lampetra fluviatilis. The sequence goes on along the minus strand of NC_136317.1, from coordinate 8,001,999 downwards.
TTCCTGCTAACAAGGCTCTGCAATATTTGCCCTGGTGCGCACGTGTGCGTGTGTGTGATTGTAGGTGAGGAGCGGTGGTGCGGTGGTTAGCGCACTCCGCTACAAACGCAGCGGAGCCGAGTTCGATTCCTGCTCACAGACAACATTTGTGACGAATATAAGGAGCGGTCCGGGGCCCTCCCCTACGGCGACTCAGCCTGAAAGGAGTACCTATAGCGGTGTGTGAAACATCAGCATTGGCGAGACAAAGGCGGGCGAGATGTTGCTCTGGTCACCGACCCCCACGTGTGCCTTGCAACCATCATCAATAGTTGCTCGTTAGCACAACCCCCCCCCCCCACAACAGCCTGCTCAACTCTACGTGGGGAAATCGCCGTGGTGGTGGTGGTTGTGTTTATAGATATGCGCGCGTGTGCGTGCGTGTTTTTGGTTGGGCAGAGGTCTCACTCCCAATCAGTCGAGCGGCATTGTCTTTTCACGGGCCATGGAAAACATCAGCGGCGAGCGAGCGGTGGCAAATGCGCCAACAACGACCAAATAAGGGCAGTAAAGGCCACATTCAGTCGGTGCGTTATTGTTGTCGGTGTGTGTGTGCGTGTGTTATGTGTTCGCGTATGCCCGCGTGTTCGCGTGTGTACGCGTGTTCACGCGCGCGTGCGTGCGAAGCGAGTGGACGCTGTGTCGATGGCGGAACGCCCCCGTGGCTCCTGTGCCGTACAGCGGTGTCAGTAAACCAAGAGGTCTTCTTCCTCCTCCTCCTCCATCTCCTCCATCACGCGTCGCGACCCCCCCCACTCTTCCCCCCGAGTTAAGTCACCCAACATGAAGGTGACATTTTACCACATCCCGCGCTACTACAAATATTTGCACGTGGTCGCGATAACAGCACCGCGTGCATTCGCTCCGCAGCAGCAGAGGCAGCAGCAGCAGTAAAAACAACAGAAAATGATGATAATAAAAAAAAACACAATCTTATTGCGAGCACCGCTACAGTCAATAATCTAATCAGATCTATTAGCCTCAGCTGTGGCCAGGCTGCTCCAAGGCCCCGCACTAAAATCGCCGGAGAGCTACAAAAAACGGGCACAGCAGCTGCTGCGCGCTGATACAACGCCCGTAATTGGGTTCAAATGCGAGTCGCGGACACTCGGAGGGGAGCCACGGATCTTGGAGGCAGCAGCGGAGCAGGAGGAGACAGGAGCAGGGAGCGTCATCGGCGTGGGTTGCCTCTCGGGGAGAATTACTCCCAACCCCGTTAAGGGTTGGGAAGCATGAGCACCTGCCCTGCAAGGATGCTTACAAGTAATTAACAGATTTTGAATGATGAGACGGGATGAGTTAATTTATTTTTTCTCTGCCCAAATGGCTCCGTTTGGATTTGATTCTCATATTGTCAAGAAGCACTTCGTGGTGGGGCTGAGAGAAGTGGGCTCGGGATGATGGGACCCCCGTGGCCACGGCAAAAGCAATTTGGAGTTTTATTTTTTTTATTGATTTATCGATTAAAAAACAACCGCACCCCCCCCCCCCAACGTTCGCAGTGGAATAAAGAGAGGGACGCGTTCGCCCTTCGCCGCTGCGCCAGCCGCGGTCTCTGAACTCGGCAAAGGGGTTACAACGCGAGCGGAAGGCAACACAGCTCCTGTGGTTGGCAGCAGTGGTGAAGTATGACAGGAATCGACGTGGAAGTGCGTGTTGTGATGGGAAGCGAACACGTCAAGCGCGGCTTGACGTGTTCGCTCTGCCGGGTGAATCTCCGTACCTCCGATGAGCACGGTTGGTTACGTACGCTGCGAAATGCGTTCAACATGATGAGACAGTAGGAATGCGTTTGACCGTTTCTGGAAATAAGTCAACAATTGAAGCATTGCATCTTGGCCACTGGGGCGACCCCCCCCGCCCGGCCCGCACCCCTGCCAGACACCTTCACCTCTCCGCCCCTCCCTCGGCCACCATGCCCCCTCCCATACCCCCCCCCCCCACTCAAATGGCCTCCGTGCATCGCGACCAGAGCCTTCGTTCACTCGTTGGACGCGGTTCCCACGGTCGTGGCGCGCGTTGCTCTGCGTGCGGAATGTGGGGGGAGGAAGGCGGCGATCTGTCCGTGTCGCAGCCACGGCGACGGGCCACCGTCCGGGGTCAACCCGCCACGACTTGCATCTTCAATGACCCCAACTGCTCACGGTCGCCGTTAGCGGCAGCCGTGGTCAAGCCAACTGCTGGACCAAGGCCTCCACAAGCCGCCGTTAGCTATCACACATTGTTGTTGTTGTTGTTGTGAAATAACAATCCCCGAATCCGATTGTACCGCTCCATCTCCGCAGTAAACGGACTCCCCGGACAAGGTTAATGCATTGGCCGCCGTTCCGTGGTTATTCGTTCAATAGCCGTGACGCGTCCTGCCAACAAGCCCCGCTGAACGTTCTCAACAATTTGATTATTTTTCTTCAAGCTGCGTGTGTTCTCTAATCCACGCGTTCCCCCCACCCCCTTCTCTCTCTCGCTCACTCGCCAGTGTTTCGTTTCCATCTGCGGGCGGAATGAAAGCGTTCCGTGACACCGTCTCGGCAGCCACGGGCTTCGGGCTGCAAGTTGAGTTATGCCCCCTCTCGTCCATTGAGAGATACTCACAGGAGGAGGAGGAGGAGGAAGAGGAGGCCGCGCCGGGGTCAGCCCGCGGGTCCAGGGGCCGCATTGTAATTCAGTCGCGTTGCGACCCCACAGAGGGCGATTGTCCTTCCCGCGTGCGCCGCACTCCGACCGCGTTCACCCCGCGAGTTCATAACCCACAAACACACACGGGGGGGGGGGGATGCTGGGGGGCCACCACTATCTTGCCTCCCCCCTCCTCCCCACCCACCGCCCCCCACACCCTGGTAAGAGTGTCCCGTGAGGATTGTTCGGCTCTCCGCGGTGTTCGCTCTCGCAGGCGCTCGCTCCTCCGTCATCCACGTTGTGAAACCCAACACTCAAATGAAGGCGGACGCAAGAGTCAGTGACATATTTCTTTTCAAGTGCGGGGGGGGCGTTATGGCTTTGGGGGGCCCCCTGTACATTCAGTTCCTTCTCCTGACGATTGTATCACCGCTAACCTGCTGACCTGCCCATACTGGACACCAGTGAAACAAAGAGCTTCATAGCTCATCGGATTCCTCCAGCCTCAATAACGGTTCCGATACTGCTCAGCGCCCATTGCCAAGTTGGCCACCTGGACCATCACAGCCGTGTCGAGAGACGTCAGGGTCGGCTCGAGCAGAACGACGCGCTGCTGATGTCGGCACTGAGCCGGTGGTGATGCTCGAATCTCGGACTGGCCCGCGGGACTCAGTCCTACTGCAGCAGTCTTGCATCTCAACCATTGCTCAGCTCTTGGATATTTTTTGGGGGGGGGACACTAAAAAAACCGAGTGCCTGGGTGCGGCCTCCTAATCTCCTGCGTTAAGCGAGCCCCGCTAAGAATGTAAATAACAAGACGCGTGCTATGAAGAGGAAGAGCCATCGGCAGAAAATGTCACCGATTATATACGTGAGGTTGTTCCCTTTAATGCCAAAGGGCTATTGGCCACCGCGTAAAGAACAAGGGCGTTGCGTGACCGGGTAGCTAATCCGACACCTTCTGACTGAAGCCGACGGAGCGAGCTCTGCTCCAGGCCCGCTGGCATGCCGGCCGGCCGGCCAGCAGCGGGCCGCGGTCACCTCGCTGGGCTCTACCTCCTGGGCATGAATTTGAATGAACGCCGAGAGCGGAGTTGCCTTGTGCGCCAGGGAGCGGCTGATTCGCAAACGGGGGCCGCCCGCCCTCCGCGCGGAGTTCGCACGCTTGCACGTTTGTACACGCGCGTGTTCTCCCCCCTGCGCTACACGGGTCTCCTCCGGGTTCTCCGCTTTCCTCCCACAGCTAAGCGCAAACGCACACACGCACGCGATGTAAGTGGTATTGGCCCAAAAAAACCCCATCCCAAATGCTGAAAGAACAGAAAAAACCAGCGCCTGCAAATTACTGAATTGGGATCCCACAGAGCAGCAACATCGCGTTCTCTTACTGAACACACTTGGCAGGAACCCTCCTGAACACGAGCCGTGAGACTGGGCCAGGCTCTGGTGTAGGGGGGACGCGCGGCGCAGGAGACTAACGATGACCAGCCGTGGGGCTCGGTGCCGTGGGGTCGGCGGCCGGGTTGTGGGCTCCCCGGAACGAGCGGGCCCCGCCCGCCGGTGCCACCTCGCGAAAGAGAAGCTGCGGGACACACGGACACGGGGGTCGCACTCCCCACCCCCTCTGTGCCACTCCGGGGGGGGGGGGGGGGGGGGTGCGGACATCGCCACCGCGATGTTTGTCCAAGTGTGAAATGAACGCGACGGTGGAGCTGCGTGCGGACAAGGCTCCCGCCTCCCCTGGGATCCGGCCACGGCAGCTTTTATTCCCCGCCCATTACCGAGCGGTGGATACTGCCCCGTCAATATTTTGCATTTAAAAGTTGATGAAATTTAAGACGTGATTGTAAAATATTGGCCCGCAGCACCTGGGATTTACACTGAGTGAGCGGTGTGCGCGGTTCGTTTGTGCGCGTGTGTGTGTGTGCACGATGTGTGCACAGCATTGCGTGGTGAATGTGTGTGTTTGCACGGTGTGTGTAGCGTGTCTATGTGCTGACTATGCGTTCTAGGTGGCGTGCGTGTTGTCTCTGCGTTGCGTGCTCGTTGCTGGGTGTGTGTGTGTGCGTGATGAGGTGGTGTGGGTGTGTGTATACTGGGTCATGTAGCCCGCATGCCCAGCCACCGCATGGCTAAACAGCTTTTGTTCGGCCGGATAGGGCGCGGCACGGGCTAGAGAAGAGATGGAGTGACGTGGTACAGGAGGACGTGGAGCTGAGTGGACTTGCCGATGACTGGTACCAGCGGTGTCAAGATCGGCCTCTGTGGAGGAGGCTCGTGATGGACGCTACTGGGAAGTTGGAGGCAGTCGCCCTCCAACAGCAACGGAGGGCGGAGGAGCGACGCTCCTCACAACAACGAGCGGAGCGCCGGGTGGCTAAAGCACAGCAAGTTAGCACAGTAGGGGGCACATGTGGTGCATCAGCCAGTCATCTTGGTCGTCTTAGTCAGTCGACCCGTGGCATCTGGGTCTGCCCCGTGACCTCCTGCCAGCGGGCGTTCGACACTTCACGTGGCCTCAAGGTGCACATGGCCTGGCACAAGCGTCGTGGTGACGTCACCGCCACTTAGTGGCGAATGGCGGTTGTTGTTGCGTGATGAGGTGGTGTGTGTGTGCGTGACGAGGTGGTGCTGGGAATCAAATAATGAAATAAAGTCCCCCCACATCCCCTGTCTAATTGCATCTCCCCGCCCCCACCATTTTTCAAAGCCCACCACGTGCGCGTCACGTGCTGAGCGGTGGTCGACCCGCGTCACGTGCTGGGCGCTGTGCTGAGCGCTCGGTCAAGCCCGCGGCTCGCCGCGTGGGCCGCCTCCGCGAGTGAACCGCGGCAGCGGCCGTGTCGCTCGGCTCCCTCCACGAGCAGCTGAATGATCGAGTCCTCCTCACTCTGCTGGGCCGTCGTTATTCCTCGTGCGTTAGAGGGGGGGGGGGGGGTGAAGGGGGTGGTGGGTGGCGGGGGGACGCGTTTAACTCTCGCGGCGAGCGTCACCGTAGCTGGCAGCCGGCGTTGTCACCGCCTGTTGCGATGGAGCTTTGCTGGCGACGAGTCAGCGCACGAGTGTCCGCGGGTCGCGTGGGGTCGCCGTGCCCAGGGGCTTGAAGCGATGCTGCCGCTGCTGTTGCCGCCGCCGCTGCTGCCGCAGGGACCCTGGCAATGACGCGGCCCCTGCGGCGAGGTGCTTACTGTAGCGCACAGGTTGGCGGTTCGAATCCGGCTGCCACCCTGGTTATTACCGCGAGTGTGTTAACCGTTTAAAAAAAATACAACTCACCGTCTGCTTCAGAGTGGGCGTTAATTATCCCGTGGTGGCATTCGCAAGAGTAGGCGAGTGTGTGCGCGGGCGTCATGGTACACATTTGCCAAATTTGAAAAAATTCCCGCAAATTTATTCCATAAAGCGATAAGCAGTCCAACTCCCCTCCGACTGCGAAAATTTGGCAGGACCCTTCTGAAAAAGGGTTTTGAGGCTCAACGAGGCTTTCCTGGGCAAGCAGGCGGAATCAAAATAATGGTGCAATACACCGCGTGTCTGACGTTCACGGTTTTCCGTACGTCCAGAGGCGCCGGAGACCACGACAGACGAGCGGGTAAGGCAGCCGCGGCACGGCGCGACAACAATTGTCCAAGCGCTGGGGCCTCTATTGGCCGGGTGGGTCGCTGGCTTTGATCTTCCACCCTAAGCCACATCCGCACAAACCACGGCAGATGCGGATACCCGATGCACAAATGTAAAAAAAAAATATCCAGCGCGGTGCGAGTTCCGGTCATCCAGAGCACACAACGTATAACGACGCAATTCCCAACCCACAGATACGAAGAAGGAGACATCATCACAGCGATGCCACCCCGCCTCTCCCGATGCGGTTAGCTGGATTGACCACCTGAACGTGAAATTGTTGTTGATGCTCTCCATATACATCACCGGCCATACGGAAGAATAAGAAGAGGAAGAAGACGAGGAATAAGAAGATAACGGTGTGGTTCGATTGAAAGCTTTCGTGACTGCAGGGATTCATCTTCTTGGTTCTTTCGGTAAAGTCACGTAGAAGGGAAATAATAAAATAATAAAAATAAAACAATAAAATAATTCTCACGACGTCTGACGCTGTCAGACAGCGTCTGACGCTGTCTCCCCCACAGACCTGTTCTTCACATGAGGACGGCTGCTTGCGTTGTGGCCGAAACGTCGTGAGAATTATTTTATTATGTTTTATTTTTATTATTGTATTATTTCCCTTCTACGTGACTTTACCGAAAGAACCAAGAAGATAACGGTGTGTGTGTTTATACGTGCGGGAGGAGACCGCAGAATCACGGAGGCCTACCCACGGGTGATCCGCTCCGCTGGCCCAGCGCGGTGACCAGGCGGAGCTTGAGACGCTGAGGCCATCGGGCATCCAGCAGCGAGAGGGGCCGTCCGTGACTGCTCGTCTCGCTCGTTACACGCCCCTGGGCTGAGTTCAACATTCACCTTCACCGCGTCAGCAGACAAAGTAGTCCCTTTGTCTCTTGGAATGTAATTAATGTCACACGCTATTATCAGTTCGTCTCTCTCTCTCTCTCCCCTTGCAGTTTATAATTTGCGCTCAAGAAATTATGCAATTTACAATATGTGCAGAAGGGAAATGATTACAATGCAGCGGAACTCCCCATTTTACCGACTTAGCGATGCCAATCATGAGCTCGGCTGTGATATTGCCATGCCGGGAGGCACGTGGTTGGAACGCACTCACCCTGGACAGAAGCACTTCCCAATTGGGAATCGAGTGTTGTCACTGTGCCGCACAATTGCATTGAAACTCATCTCTGCCAGCCCGCCTATTATCCTCTCTATTACCGTGCTGTTTGACGGTTGATGCCATGGATTGATCCCATGGATTGATGCTGTGGGTTTGATCTTGTGGGATTTATGTTGTGCGTTTGATCTTGTTGAACTAATCCCGTGTGATTGATCCCGTGGGATTGATCATTGGGAGTGATGCTGTGGGTTTGATCCCGTGGGACCAGTCCAGGGGGATAGATCCCGTGGGACATATAGTATCCCGTGGGATTGATCTCGTTGATGATGGCTTGGATCCGTGGATCTCTGCCATCGTGCAAGGGGAAGACGGCACCTGAGCAAATTCTTGCGTTGCATCCACGCGCGTCAATGAACGACGTCTGGCTTGGTGACCACTGACACTACTATGCGACGCACACACGCGCGCATCTGGGAGCGTGTGTGCTATTTAAATAATGTGATTTCATCTTGGGCGAGATTTTAACTACCTCGCCTGGTATACAAGAGGTGCGTGGGTTCGATCCCGGCCCTGATGAAGCCTGGATGTTCTGAGTTTGCGTGTTCTCCCCATGGTCGCGTCGATTTTTCTCCGGGTTCTCCCGTTTTCCCTCCACATTTAGAATCATGCGTTGAGAGTGATTGGCTGCTGTAATTTCCACGTGATGAGCCACTTTCGTTGTCAAGTCGCTTCCGAAATAAAACTAGACAGCTCAGTGGACCTTTCCTGGTAAAATAAAGAACAGTATAGTGTTTGACTTTCGTGACTGCAGGAATTCATATTCTTCGGTTCCTTCGGTCACGTAAATAGAAAAAGAATAATAAAAAGAAATTAAATAAAAATATAACAATATTTTTGTATTCACCTTATTTTATATATTTTTATTCACTTTATTTGTATTATTATTTTTTCCATTTACGTGACTTTACCGAAAGAACCAAAGAATAACAATGATATAGTTTTAGTTCATGGGATTATTAGTATCATTATCACGGCAGGCAAGAAGCCAGCCCCTCTCTGGCGCTTGCTTTCACACAAATGTCACGCGGCGTTTCATGTGGAGATGGGGGTCGAGATGTTTTTTTTTTAAATCTCACAATCAAAGCTTTCGTTTCATTCCCAAATGCACAACAGCCGAACGAGGGAGAGTGGCCGCTTACTTCTAAATGTCAGCGGCACAAAGACTTTAACCAAAAAAAAAACAATTCAGAAAAGTAAAGCGGCATCTGCGATGAGATGCCGCTTGGTCTAACCCTCCCGCCCATGGGGACCGGGGCGACCCAATGGGGTGGGGGGGTCCGAGTGGCACTACCCGAGATGCAGCCGTCGCTTTGTTTAGCCAGGTAGGGAATTCGAGAGGGCGGTGGGGTCTCTTCTACAAGCTTGGCCCTGAGATGCCGGGCACGCTGGCGCGCATCGCCGGTTAGCGCTGTAACTCACCTGGGAATCACACAAAGCAGAAGTCATAGCCCCCCCCCTCACCCCACCCCACCCACCGTAACCTGCAGGCTCCTTCCCACGTAGGCTTTCGCGACCAATATCAACCATAACACAGGTTGTTTTGGGTTGGATCGCGTAAATATATAAATGTGAAACAGGTGGACTTCTCCACAAATCTGGCTGTCGTCTGATGAAGCTAGTTGTAATTACTGTGCGAAACGTCGTACTCAGATTGTAAATGTTGTGGCTTGGCTCTCCAACACACCGGTGTTGCTGTACTAGTGACGAATTGGCACGTTCTGTTTACGTGACAACCCTTACTAATCGGCTGCGTTTAAGGTGGTGGCGTGTTTAACGACACGTTTATATATTTACGCGATCTCACCCAAAAGAAACTTCTATTATGGAAACTCGTTCCCGTTTGCAGGCCAAGCGCTTCGTCACCTTGTGGAACTTGACGTGACACCAGGGCCGGGCCTCAACCTCGCCTGCTGGGCCAGTCGCTGCCCAGGCAATCGGAAGGTCTGTGTCCCAGTCCTGTAATTGCTGTGACCGTGGGATTAAGGCTGCGGTGGCTGTTATTGCCCGTGATCATTGGGAGTTGGGCCCCATGCGGTGGTTCTGATACTGTGGCATTAAGGCTATAACGGTTGTGTTATATTTTGATGATTGGGTTCCGTGTCCCGCGCTGTGATTCCGTCGCCGTGGGATTGACGGTCTGTGCGCACTCACTTCGTGCAGAAGTGAACAGGTACCGGCGATGCCATGAATTGTCACTCTTCAGGGCCATGATTTGATTCAAGAATCGATGTGTGTGTGTGTTTTTTTCTTCTGTCCGGTTTGTACTCACCGTCTGGCACATGCCGTCTTGTGTTGTACCATTTGTTATATCAGCCCAGAGATGGCACGAAGCACGTCGCTTGTATTAAATTGAAATCGCCGGACTCTTAGGCACACAATTTGATCCATCTGCAGGCAGCGTGCCTTGAGAGCAAAATCACTCCCGCCGTCGCCATTCGTGCCTGCCTCTTGATTCCTTCATTCCGTGGTCAATAGCTGATTCCGCTTATTTGATGTCTCCACCGCCAAGCTGACCCCCCCCCCCACCACACATACACTCCGTGTAACCGGCATCGGCCAAAACATCACGATTCTGGAAACGTTAACCGGATGTTACTCGATCGGGATTGCAAAGCAAGCCGTAGTCACACCACCCGCCCCTTACGACGACGAAAACTTGACAGGACCCTCCTGAAATGTAGTCTTGAGACTCTCAGTGAGGCTTTTGTATGGTAAACCAGTGGAATGATAATCGTCATCATAATAATAATGATTGCATTGGCCTGCGAGATTTCCTTTTTTTTTAATCCTTTATATTAAGTTCACTTGCTTGCTTGCGCGCTTACGACCGTGCAAATCTTTCGGTCGTTTTTAACCCACTTCCCGTGATCCAATCGAGCTGACATTTTGCACACAGACTCGTTGTGCGTGACAATTGATTTTCGTGAAATTTTTTTTCCAAAATTTCAAACTTTTTTGAATTTTTTTTTTATATTTAATTACCAATTGCTTAATGGTGGCAGGCAACCATCTGACCCATATGTGGCAGCCATCTCAAGCCAGAGGACGAGAGGACTCTAGCCGCCACGCATATAAAGGATTAATAGTGAAAAACTTTGTTTTTACGGCTTAATTTTTTCATGGTCAACAAAAGTGCCTCGAATTGGCACGAGCAGCGTCAGAGAATGTGTTCTTACTAGTCCAGCCCTCAACTCTCTGGCCATGACAATGTTGTCCGTGTCTTTGTGTTCCGTGTCTTTGTGTTCCGTGCCTTTGCGTTCACGTCTTTGCGTTAATGTCTCGTTGTGTTCATCTCTTGCATCATTTTTCTTCTCTCGGGATGTGCACCTGTTGCGCTCGAACGACCTACAACATCTCCCGGCCTCCTGGAGATGTTCCCCAACGAGAGAAGGTTTCAAACGGATCCATAATCACACAAAGCTCCCCCGTATAGCCTTTAACAGACTGTTGGGGCAAGTGCTGTTAGCGAGTAGCACCTATGAATGCCGGCACGGCACACGAGGGGGTGGGTGGCCAGCACCACGCCCGACCACCTTTGTCTCCCCAGTGGGGATGTTTACACACGCCGCACCAGGTACTCATTTGAGGCTGAGTCGACATAAGGGAGGCCCAGGACCGGTTCAGATAATCGTCACCGGTGTTGGTCGCCAGGTTCGTGGCGCAGGCGCGCTAACCGCTACACCACCATAATCACACACGCGCAGACATACACACACGCAGACACACACACACGCAGACACACACACACAGACACACACACACACACAGACACACACACACGCAGACACACACACACGCAGACACACACACACACGCAGACACACACACACACGCAGACACACACACACGCACACACACACACACGCAGACACACACACACACGCAGACACACACACACGCACACACACACGCACACACACACACGCAGACACATACACAGACACAACAACAACAACCGCCATTCGCCACTAAGTGGCGGTGACGTCACCACGACGCTTGTGCCAGGCCAAGTGCACCTTGAGGCCACGTGAAGTGTCGAACGCCCGCTGGCAGGTCACGGGGCAGACCCAGCAGGTGCCACGGGTCGACTGACCGAGATGACTGGCTGATGCACCACCTGTGCACCCTACTGTACCAACTTGCTGTGCTTTAGCCTCCAGGCGCTCCGCTCGTTGTTGTGAGCGTCGCTCCTCCGCCCTCCGTTGTTGTTGGAGGGTGACTGCCTCCAACTGCTCAGTAGCGTCCTTCACGAGCCTCCTCCACTGAGGCCGATCTTGACACTGCTGGTACCAGTCATCGGCAAGTCCACTCAGCTCCACGTCCTCCTGTAGCCCGTGCCGCGCCCGTTTAGCCCCCTCGATCCGGCCGAACAAAAGCTGTTTAGGCATGCGGTAGATGGGCATGCGGGCTACATGACCCAGCCAACGCAGCCTTGCCTGCCGGAGGAGCTCACCGATGGGACTTTGCCCAGATCTTTCAAAGATTTGTGAGCTCCTCACACAATCCAGCCTGGTTAAACCCAGGATGGATCGTAGGCAGGCCAGCCTAAATGTTTCCAACCGGCGAAGACACACACACACGCACACACACACACACGCAGACACACACACGCAGACACACACACGCAGACACACACACGCAGACACACACACGCAGACACACACACACGCAGACACACACACACACATACACAGACACACACACACACGCAGACACACACACACGCACACATACATACACATACACACACGCACACACACACGCAGACACACACACACGCACACACACACACGCGCAGACACACACGCAGACACACACACACGCGCGCAGACACACACACACACACACACGCAGACACACACACACGCACACACACACACACGCACACGCACACACACACGCACACACACACGCACACACACTCAGACACACACACAGACACACACACACGCGTGAAACACATGCAAGAGCTCCGTGACACGCGTGTGCCTTCTGGGAGCTCCGCTAAGAGACAGTTTTTTTTTTAATAGGGACATATGGATCACAGGACCACCTTGACATGAGAGAGACGTTTTGTTCATTCTCCTCGGGCATGGCGCATCGCTCGACGGCGTGACATGCGATGTGGAAGGCTGGTGACAGAATGTCAGCTAAAGGTGGGGGCCGGGGAGCCTGCCTAGAGGGCGCATTCCGTGGAGACGGAGCGAGGGGGATCGGCTCGTGCGCAGAAGCGAGATGGATTTTGGGGCATCGCAACACCCCGAGATGTGGAGACAACGTCGGGTAGGCCTTCATCCAGCAGTGGAGAGATAATTGCTGCTGCTGATGATGATGGTGATTGACGACTCTGAAGTTGTAAGCGGCCGATGTACACACGAGGGAGGGCTGAGATACATTCTGCGGTTATCTCCTGCGGTAATTAAGCAATCTACTACATTTTAATGATCCTTGTAAATACACAACGGGTAATGCGCAATGCAAATAGGGGTATCTAAATTGTTACTCGGCTGCGAATGACTCCGAGGAGGAGGAGGTGGTGGTGGTGTTGGTGGTGGTGGTGTTGGTGCGACCGCGAACGAGATAAGGGCCGAGCCGCGCACACTGCAGGGTGACCTCTGAGCGAGTGCGACATCGGACGAGCAGCTGCAGCTGCAGCAGCAGCAACAGCAGCAGCAGTTAATCACGGCTCCTAACCACAGGAGGCACGGAGAGAGACTCCGCGGTTTCCTCTTCGAGGGACACCTCGGACTACGCCGGCAACGCAGCGCGCATGCGAATTATATCGAATGTACAAACGACGAGAAAACCCAGCGCAGTAGAGGCATTAGCGCAGGCGGGAGACACCCAGATCCGACAGACAGACACACACACAGACACACACACACAGACACACACACACAGACACACACACACAGACACACACACACAGACACACGAGCACAGTTGCCTGCAGCGCCGCAGCTACACAATCTCCCAGCCAGTTCCAAAAAAAACTGAACACGTGGCTGCGTTGTCGTTGAGACCAGCGGACTCGAGGATTTGAGAAAAATCGTGGTCGTCCTAACAACGGGCGGCGGCGGTGTGGCGATGAACTCCTCTCGATACGCGGGGGCTTCCAGCGGCGAGCGGCAACCTCGTCACCGGCGCTGCGCTCGTCACGTGCCGCGCAGCGCGACGCGGACTCGCAGAGCGGCCGCGCGTCGCACGGCGCTCGACAGAAACGGCGGCGCGGGGTTCGCGCTGCTGCAGCTCTCGCCCGAGAGGCGGGGGAGCCACGGGCGGAGGGGAAAGACGGAGGTCTCGAGACTCCATCTGAACACGGGCGCAGCACGGGTGGATGGGGGAAGGGAGTTGGAGACTGGGACCCATGCGGCGCGGCCATGGGGTGGATGTGGAGGAGCAAAAAGGGGCCCTCACATAATGGGCAATATAATAATACGCAATGATATTGATGATGCTGCTGCTGCATGGCGTACCCTCCGCTGTGAATTTCAAAGTGAAACGGCTCGGCACGGCTGGTCCCTCCGGGCGCAGGTCGGGCGCCGTTACTCAACGTTCGACGCGAAGGGAGAAATCGCGCCCCGCCGTCGATGTGGACGCAACGAAGAACGAGGCGCTCCACGCAGGCGAAGGGCCCGACCCGCGGGGCCCCCAGGGGCTCGTCCGGGACGCCGAGGGACGGGGCCCCGGGACGAGTCCCGGAACGAGCCTCGGGCGAGGAGGCGCGTGGGAGAAACGCGTCCCCAAGATGTCCCCGTCGTTCATCAGAGCCGGGTCAATTACTCCGGACGGTGATATCACAATTACAATTACGCCTTCTCGACGGCAAATACGGGCAATTAGGAAACAAAGCGAGTGTAATTGGTTTTAAAGTGACACACAAATTACTCGGCACTACAAAAACCCCATTTACAATCATAGGGAGTTCACAAATTGCGATTACTGTAATTGCAATTATCATTATTCAGTGGCTGTTTATCGTGCCGGCAATGATTGTGTATTGTGCTACGCGGCGCCCACCACTGCCACTCCAACATCTTTGGCGCCTGCAGCGTGGCTCTCTCTCTCCCTCCTCCTCCTCCTCACCGATCGTTACCCCCGTCAGCTCCACCGCCATCAAGCTCGTGATGCCCTCTTGGGCTGTGCCCCGTGACTCAGCAACGGCACTCGCGAGCGGCACGCGGGCCCCCACGCGGGAGTGGTCACCTCGATGGCGCCGCTCGCGACAGAGAGGGCTGCACGGTGGTGGCACCCGTGTCTCGCGACAAACAAGGGCCCTGGGTTCGATTCCAGACTCGGGCGTTTGTCTCTGTGCGGCGTTTGTGTGTCTCCTCTCCGCCTCTGTCTTGCGTGGGTTCCCTCCGGGTTCCTGGTGTTGGTTAAACATTCCAATATTGATGATATGTTGGCAGATGACTCAAATGGGATGACACAGCGACTTCACCCCCAACTGTGAAAATATGGCAGAACCCTCCTGAAAAATGTTGAGACTCAATGAGGTTTTTATTGGAGAGTAACTGTCAAATTATCGCAGTAGGGGAGGGGGAAATGTTACTGCCGCTGTTTGACCCCGATTGGGATGTTTGGCCAACTCCAGTTACATTCTGTGAATCTTTTTGGTTCTGGAAGGACACCAAAGCACCCAAAGGGAATCCATGCAGAACGGGGGGGGGGGGCGGGGCGGGGGATATATAAACTTCACACAGAAAGGCATCCGAGTTGGGAATCGAACCCAGAAGCTTTTATTTTACTGTGAAACCCGAGTGTTACCAACGACCTAATTCAGTCCATATTCATATTTTTCATTGAAACCCACCCTCCTCCCTCCTCCCTCCTCCTCCTCCGACGTGCCAAGAGCCAGGAGGAGGAGGAGAAGGTTTCATGTCCGTCCCAAACGGCGTCTTAGCCACAATAAGCGCTCCGAGCGCCACGGAAGCTGCAGGTGCAGCGGGTGTCGCGTTCATTGGAGGGATGCGCATTCAACAGCGACGCAGCAGCAGCTGCAGATGCAGCAGCCGCTCCTCCTCCACCGGGGCGAGGGGCGAAGCCGAATCGAGCGACGTTCGGCCCCTTTTGTCGATCCACTGCTGGATGAGGGCCTCGCTCACTCGCTTCCCACTCCACGCGTGTCCTGTGCGTGCTCTGCCCGCTGCTGACTTCCGTGCAGCCTATAGCAGCCTGCTGTACACGGTGGTCGTCTATCTCATTCCTTGTGCCAGGCCCACGCGATGCCACACTGTGGGATGCCACATTCGGCTCGGGATAGCTCAGAAGGGGCCCACGGTGTCTCCCAAATCCACGGTTTCTCCCAACTCCACGGTGGCTCCCAACTCCACGGTGTCTCCCAGCTCCACTATGGGTACACTGTGGCTCCACTATGTCTCCACTATTGCTCCACTGTGGCTCCCAACTGCACGGTTTCTCGCAGCTCCACGGTGGCTCCCAACTCCACGGTGTCCCCCAGCTCCACTATGGCTCCACTGTGGCTCCACGGTGGCTCCAGGGTGGCTCCCAACTCAACGGTTTCTCGCAGCTCCACGGTGGCTCCCTGGTCCGGAGAAGCGCGGAGGCCCAGGGGGAGACTGCGCCGTGAGCCCGGGGGGCGGGGGGGGGGGGGAGCGACAGCTGGGGCCGCGCACGCCGAGCAGCCGGTAAATCTTGGATTATTGCTGCATTATATACACGCCGAGCGGCGTTATTGTGGCAATTAATGTCGTTGGGGCGCGGGTGGCTCTATGCAAGACGAATCGTTTTACTTTCGCGCTGAAGTGTTATTTCTGCCGGGCGTGTATTTATCGTAGAAATGCCTTTTCCCCATTTCAGCGAGAATGCGTGATCAGTGGCGGGGGGGGGGGCGCTCCGTGCGATTGCTGCGCGCCTCCTCGCACGAGAGCCCCCCCCCCCAACGCGATCGCTCACCGCGGCCCAAATTATTGCGCCTCGCGATGCCCCTGCGCGGGTGACGGCGGCCGCGCCGCTAAACGCCGCGTCGAGCAGCGACCACGCGGCCACCTCGTCCACACGACAAACAATCCGCCGGTGGAGATTATATTTATTTATCCGTAACGACTGATGCTTTTTTGTTTTTACGCCGGTTTCATTTTAGTGCGACGGGGTTGGGCCGGGCACGGAGGAAACTCGTGACATCACGGAGCGAACGCTCGGAGGGGGTGGGGATGATGGAGGGGGAGTGGGGGCGGGGGAGGGGGGCTCGACTCGCCCGGCCCCCTCCGGGGGGGGGGGGGGCAAGGATGCACGAGGCAGACCGGGGGTGGCAAATTTGAGACGCGCAGTTCGCAACGGTGACCTCCCGGAGTTCGAGCTCAGGGATTGCGGCCGCCTGCGGATGAACCCGGGAATTCGAGTGCGGCGACTTGGTGCTGTCCGCCAGCCCGGTCGCCGGTGCTCGCACGGGGAGCCAATTATAGGCAGCTTGGTTTTCCATTTTGGGGAAATTTCAGCTGTCAGCGTGACACATGTTGCGCTCGGTTGCCATGAGGCACACACGTCAGTCGCAGGGCGGGCGGGAAGGACAGGGCCCCCTATTGTGGCGAGAGGCAGATTAAGGCATCTCAGCAGTGGTTCTGCGACATCAACTTCCCGAGACCGATCTCTCATACTGGGGGGGGGGGGGTGCCTCACCGTGAGTTCCGAATGGAAATCATTGGAGCGCAATTTTGTTTTCGAACCAACGCCAACCGGGCCACGGGTACCAGAAGCAATGCACCCGTCTCTCTTAACGACACATTCCGCACATTTTCCACTTTCAGGTTTGTTGTGTTCACCCCCCCCCCCCTCTTTCATTTCTGCGGGGAGCCGTGGAGAGGCTGCGCATCTCACAACTCGTGATTGACTTGCGCGTGAGATCGCATTTCATTAGCGAGGCGAGGAGCCCGCGGCGCGTCACCCGGTGTGGAGTCGAGTAATGACTCTGCGGATGCGCGTGCAGGGAACGCCGACGCCGCGGAACCAGCAGCAGCAGCAACAGCAGCAGCAGCAACATCAGCAACAGCAGCAGCAATAGCAACAGCAGCAACAGCAGCAGTAGCAGCAGCAGTAGCAACAGCAGCAACAGCAGTAGCAACAGCAGCAACAGCAGCAACAGCAGCAGCAGTAGCAGCAGCAACAGCAGTAGCAACAGCAGTAGCAGCAACAGCAGCAGCAGTAGCAACAGCAACAGCAGTAGCAGCAGCAACAGCAGTAGCAGCAACAGCAGCAGTAGCAGCAGCAGTAGCAGCAGCAGCAGCGACGTGTCCGTGTGACTGCACCGTCATTCTTACTCATTGTGATGAACGCTTTGCATTTAATTGTTTAAGCAATGCCCGTGCACACGTTGGGGGGGGGGGCGGGGCGGGGGTGGTGAGTAGGTGACATTTCTAAATCAATTAAATTTCCTTTTTTGAATTCGTTGTCGAGGTGTGGGAGCTGTGAACAAATCCCGCCAGATCTTCGGAATGTGTCGGGGGTTGAGTGGTGCGGCGCGGCAGGGCGGTGGTGGCACGCGCGCGCGCCTCCTCGCACCTGCAAGGGGCCCAGGGTTTATTCCCGACGCGGGCTTCTCCTAGGTGAGGACCTTGCATGTCTTCCCCCGTTTCTGCATGGGGGGGGGTCCCTGGGGGGGCAGGAGGGTGGTTCCCTCCGGCTTCTTCAGGATTTATTCCGTAGCTTTAAAGAAAACAAATCTCACGCGCATCTCCGATGAGCACGGTGGGCTATGTACGGTGCGAAAGAAGTCCAGCGTGCACACGTACACACGTGGCCGTTCGCCACGCACACACACAGGTTGCCATAGTGCTGCCGGGCCACGTGGCGGACAGCAGAGGGCGGTGTAATCCATTTTGCACGCCTCCGCATCTGCGCTGCCCGCATTCGCCAAGCCGCAGTGACCAGCGTGGTGAAGTATGGTCAATTAGTCACCCCCAACGACCCGCGACGGCGCGGGGAGGCCCTTGTCCATACCAGGTTCGACAAAACAGGCTGTGCACGTGGCTGTGGGCGTTGTGGTTGTGACCGTCGCATCTGATGCTAGTAGCTGGGACTTGTGCTGGCGAAACCGGTTATTGGAAGGGCAAAGTGCACCTAGCCTGGCACAATCGCTGCGGTGACGTCACCGACCATGTAGCAGTGAATTTCGGCCGTTGCTGCGTTTGCGGGTTGTTGTCTGGCGGCGTGAGTGTGCGTGTGGTGAGTGCGCGTGTGGTGACTGTGGCTGCAGGTGGTTGTAGCAGGTGATGCCAGGGGGTGTGCCGTCGTGATGCTGTGAGATTGTGCAACGCTCCTTCTCATTCTGATTCGCCTGGGTGCGACGGGTCGAGTTGGAATAAACGCGATCTCGTGTTCCCGATTCAGTGTGTTACCCTGAGAATGGATGTAATTGGCGTCCGGGGGAAGTGCCAACGCTTAACGAGCCTCGATCGCGATGTCCTCGGCTGGGCGATTCATCACTTGCGTCTTCGTGACGCGGCGCGGGAATCGCGTCTCGAATCTCGCTCCCCGCGGCACCCCGCGCGAAACGATGGTCGGTGACGGTCACCGCGGGACCGCCCATCCGGATGGAAGCAGAGTTCGCGACGCGTCGCTCCATTGTCCGACGAATCTCGCTGGGCCCGTGTGTGTGTGTGTGTCATGGACGAGCTGCGGCTCCGTGGCTCAGCATCGACACGCGTTTGCCAAATATGCCACGCACATTCGTCTCACGCCGCCGACGGCTGCTCAATTATTCATTTCGCTCTGAAGGCAGAGCACATGCTCTGCCTTGCGTGATAATTAACATATGGCTCTGGCAGTATCAGACTGGGCATCTACAAAACAAATTCAACGATCGGGGTTATTGTTTTAATTATTCATTTTGGATGTTTGGGGATGATGATGATGATACAGTCGTGGAAGGTATTTCACGAGGCCTGCTTTTGAGTGCGGTGCCTGCCTAGCAGAGACGCCCCACGTGGCACGCACAGCATGACACGGTGACACGAGATGTGTGTGTGTGTGACGCGTCGATGTCACCCCACGTATCGGCCACGTGCAATGACGACACTGTTAATTGCGGATTTCCAAGGTTCGCGTTTATTTTGTGTAACCAGCGCGATAATTCGAGAGGGAGAGGCCAAGGACAGAGGCTCGTTTGCAAGAGTCACCTGCGTCACCAACACGTGAAAGAGCAAAATGAACAAATACAGTTAAGTACGGCGAGGAAGCGAATGTAACGTCGGTGCAAAAACAAAAATAACAACCGTGTCGCGTGAGCAATAGAACATATTTCACAAACATGAACCCACGTTTCACGATGCGTCAGTCGGCTTCGTGCCGATGAATGCGAGGCCAACAACGCGATCAATCGCTGACTACTAGACTACAATCGATTCTGCAGATAACGGGAACAACAGTGCAGGCCCGACAACCACAAGGTTCGAACAAGGCACACAGAAACTCGTGCAAATACCACTCGGCCCTCGGAGCATTATGGAAACACCGTCAGCAGATCGCGAAAAACTGCGCTGTGGTCATCATGTCTTGGATCGCCATCAAAATAAATGCAAGCGAATGTAAACTAAAAACTCAGCTACAGTATGAAACTATTTCTTCTTATCTTACCAGGTCAGGCTCACTGAGCTTTGCAGATCTTTTTCGGAAGCGACGTGGCCACAGATGGTAGCTCAACGAAGTGGCTTACCACGTGGACATGTACAGCAGCGAAACACTCTAAACGCGTGATGTTAATTCTAAATAGGGACGGCAATGCGGTAATTTATATACATATATTGGGGGAGGGACACATCCCCCCCACCAATATTGAAATATGCTCAAAATGTCCCCCCCAATATATTGCTATAAAATCGATTTCTGTTTATATGATTGTGGTTATGGTTGTACTTTATTCATCCCTAATCTCTGCCATTACATACAATGAAACAGAGCAATGTAATACAATACACTATTAGACATTATTGTAAAAATTAAAAAAAGTTCATCCTATGTGTTAGTGAATGTTTTAATATTTTAGGCAGGAAATGGCAGGAAATTCGTTTTCAAATTAAGATTTTTTTTTTCTTCTGGAAGACCCCCAGACCCCCCAATGTAGACTCCATGGTTACGGCCTCGATGGATGGAAAACCCGGAGGACCCGGAGACAACTCCACGCGCCGCGTGCGTCGCCTCGGCGGCCTTGCGACGGCGGTGGCGACCCGCGCGCCACGTGGAGCCGCCCCGACTCCAGGGGGCGACACCACAGCACGCGGAGCCCTCGTCTCGCTCGCTCCGCGGCGAACATCACGACCCCCACCCCCACACCGCACTGCAACAACACGGAGCCACACGGACGCGCCGAGACAAACACCGCGCACCGGCGAGTCGACCCCGAGCTCCGCGTCTGCAGAGGAGCGCGGCGCGGCCGCCGACCTCCCCCGTCGACCCCCGACATTTCAGTCGGGGGTCGACTCAGCCCATCGACCACCACCACCAACATCATCTTCACTGTTAACATGAATACAGCACCACTTTGTGGGAGGCCATCGGTGATGGCCACATGGGTGGACTTGGTCCCCGCCCTGAGAATGTGGAATAATGCATCGCTAACTCGCTCGAGGCTACCAGCGAAGATGAACGCCGCTCGAGACTGCGATCGTCGTTGTGACGTTGAGTTCGGTGTGCGCGAGCGCGTGACAGCGCGTGGGGAGCGGGGCGTAGTGGGTAGCGCGCTGCGCTACGAGATCAGTGTGTCAATCACGCTCACGGCCAACACCGGTGACGATTATCTGGACCAGTGCCCGGTCACCCCGAGGTGAACTAAATCTCAATTGAATATCTGGCTCGATTTGGAAAAATCACCACGAAGGAGACAAAGGCGGCCAGGCGTGGTGGTGTTGGCCACCCACCCACAACTTCGTGTGTCGTGTCGGCCCTCAAAGTTGGTCGCTAAAAGGACTTGTCCCAACGATCTGTTGAGGCCGCACAGGGGAATCTGTGTCTCTGTGCGCGTGTCACCGCGGGGCCGTGCCCAGGGGCTGCACTCACAACCGCGAGGTTCAGAATCCGCAAACTCCTCCTCGTCATCATCTGCGTCCCGCTGTCCCCTGAGCCACGGTGCCACCTACTCCTGGAGACCACTGGAACTTGAGACACCTGGCCCAGAGGACAAATAGACCCCGAGCTTCATCATCACCATCGTCACCGGCCATGAGCAATCGGCTGCTCGACGGAAGCCTCCACAATCAGTCGCAAATCTCTCAAAATCCGGCGATGTCCAAATCCACCGAGCATCTATCCGCAACGCGAGCTCCGTCTCTCCGACGGACGTCCTCTCGGACGCGTTCCATTCCTCGGCCGTCACCCCGCCACTATCCTCCACCCTGGGCTCTGGTGCTGCTTCTTCACATGCGAAGCGATCGGTAATTGACCCCGACATGAGATTATATTTGTGTTGCTCGTCGTTGTCGTAAGGAACCGGCTCGTCCCGTGAGAGTGTGTCCTTCTCGACACCTGTGACCCCGGGGACAGCTGACCCACGTAGCCGAAAATCTGCGAGACGCCTCGCACGTGGGGAGACCTCCCTGGCCCTGGGTCCAGAACAGGGGACCGGGTCTCGCTACGGGCCCCCCGTACGCGAGACGCAGCCGAGACCGCGCGCGAGATGCGGGGACCGGGATCCAAAAGGCGGCCCCTCGTCTCTTCCCCTTCCGAGCCAATGACGCTGCGCCTCCTTGTCAGAGCTAGAGACGGCGAGGGAGAGGGGGAGGGGAGAGAGGAGGAGGGGGCATCTCTTCACGAGTTCTCCCTCGTGAGGAGCGCCGCTCTCGCTCCCTTTGAGATGCTAATGCGCAGAGGAGCGCGCAGCGCGCTTTGAAGGGATCGGGAGAGCGGCTCTCCGGACTGGCGACGGCTGCGCGAAGAGACGAGGGCTAGGATCGCGAGGAGGAGATCACGACCACGAAGAGGAATAAGACCGCGAGGAGGAGGAGAAGGAGGATCGACGAGGAGAGAGGAGGAGGGAGCCCGGGCAGTGCGGATTCGCGCATCGCTGCCGGGATCCGAGCGAGGCGAGTGGAGGCGGCTTCGCGCGCGATGCCGGCGATGCTGCGGCTGATGGTGATGATGTAGATGACGACGACGACGACGACGGCGATGATGGCGACGACGTTCCAGGGCGATGATCATGCGCCGCGAGTGAGCGAGCCGGAGAGAGCGGGCCGTGACGTCACGCGGGCGCGGTAACGCGCGGCGCTGTTCGCCGAAGGCTCCAATCTGACGCGACGCGGCGGGCGGGGAGCCGGGACCAGCGCTGAGCGCCTCCCGCACTCGGCGACCTCCCTGCTCCCTCCCAGCGCGCCTCCGCGGGCAGCAGCAGCGGCAGCAGCAGCAGCCGCCGCCGCTCCGTAGCGCAGCTCGCCACCGCCGTCGCCTTCCTGCCGGGGTGAGGGAGAAGGAGAGAGGGAGGGAAGGGAGAAACATTCACCGAGCAAAGATGCGCGGCGCGGAGGCGCGGAGGGAGGCGCCGCGCCGCAGGGAGTCTCGGGACCCCACGGGGTCTCCTCCTCGGCTGCCTTTACCTCGGCTGCCTCCACGGCCGCCACCGCTGCTGCTGCTGCAGCTGCTGCTGCAGCTGCTGCTGTTGGGGCTGCTCGCGGCCGCCCCCGCCGCCGGGCAGTCCACGTACCCGACCATCACCACCAACTTCGGCAAGCTGCGCGGCGTCCGCATCGTGCTCAACAACGAGATCCTGGGCCCCGTGGACCAGTTCCTGGGGGTGCCCTACGCGGCGCCCCCCGTCGCTGAGCGACGCTTCCAGCCCCCCGAGCCCCCCGCGGCGTGGCAGGGGGTGCGCAACGCGACGCACTTCGCGCCCGTGTGCCCGCAGACGATCCGCGGGGTGCTCCCCGAGGTGATGCTGCCCGTGTGGTTCACGGCCAACATGGACGTGGTGGCGCCGTACATGCACGAAATGAACGAGGACTGCCTCTACCTCAACATCTACGTGCCCACGGAGGACGGTGAGGGACACGCGCGCGCGTGTGTGTGATGTTCACGCGTGTCCGTCGCGTAGACGTCGTTCACGATGCACGCGTTCATGATGTCCACGCGTGTCTGTGTGATGTCCACGCGTGTGTGTCGTGTACTCGCTCACGATGTTCACGCTCGTGATGTTCACGTGTGTGTGCCGCGTAGACGTCGCTCACGATGTTCACGCTCATGATGTCCACGCGTGTGTGTCGTGTACTCGCTCACGATGTTCACGCTCATGATGTCCACGCGTGTGTGTCGTGTACTCGTTCACGATGTTCACGCTCATGATGTCCACGCGTGTGTGTCGTGTACTCGCTCACGATGTTCACGCTCATGATGTCCACGCGTGTGTGTCGTGTACTCGCTCACGATGTTCACGCTCATGATGTCCACGCGTGTGTGTCGTGTACTCGCTCACGATGTTCACGCTCATGATGTCCACGCGTGTGTATCGTGTACTCGCTCACGATGTTCACGCTCATGATGTCCACGCGTGTGTGTCGTGTACTCGCTCACGATGTTCACGCTCGTGTGTGATTAATAGGCGCGCAGGTGATGGTATAGGTGAGCCAACTGCGATGTACACGTGCGAGAGATACATGCAGGGGCCATCTACACGTGGCTGATGATGCACACGCGTGTGTGTGTAATACATACATGGGGCATGTACAACGTGTGTGTAATACATACACGGGGCAGGTACACGTGTGCGTCTGTGATTAATACACGGGGCATGTACAACGTGTGTGTGTGTGTGATACATACACGGGGCATGTACACGTGTGTGTGTGTGTGTAATACATACACGGGGCAGGTACACGCGTGTGTGTGTGTAATACATACACGGGGCATGTACACGTGTGTGTGTGTGTGGAATACACGGGGCAGGTACACGTGTGTGTGTGTGATTAATACATGGGGCATGTACACGTGTGTGTGTGTGTAATACATACACGGGGCAGGTACACGCGTGTGTGTGTGATTAATACACGGGGCATGTACACGTGTGTGTGTGTGTGTGGAATACACGGGGCAGGTACACGTGTGTGTGTGTGATTAATACATGGGGCATGTACACGTGTGTGTGTGTGTAATACACGGGGCAGGTACACGTGTGTGTGTGTGATTAATACACGGGGCATGTACACGTGTGTGTGTGTGATTAATACACGGGGCATGTACACGTGTGTGTGTGTGATTAATACACGGGGCAGGTACACGTGTGTGTGTGTGGAATACACGGGGCATGTACACGTGTGTGTGTGTAATACATACACGGGGCATGTACAACGTGTGTGTGTGTAATACATACACGGGGCATGTACAACGTGTGTGTGTGTGATTAATACACGGGGCATGTACACGTGTGTGTGTGTGATTAATACACGGGGCATGTACACGTGTGTGTGTGTAATACATACACGGGGCATGTACAACGTGTGTGTGTGTGATTAATACACGGGGCAGGTACACGTGTGTGTGTGTGTAATACATACACGGGGCATGTACACGCGTGTGTGTGTGGAATACACGGGGCATGTACAACGTGTGTGTGTGTGTGCTATGTACGTGACACACTCGCGCGCGTTGTGTGTTGTAGTCGATACTGAGCCCGTATCGTGTTCACGCGCATTCTGTGTGTGTATTGTGTGTGTGTAGTGTGGGAGTATTGTGTGTGTATTGTGTGTGTGTAGTGTGTGTGTATTGTGTGTGTGTCCATTGTGTGTGTATTGTGTGTGTATTGCTTGTGTGTTGTGTGTGTGTATTGTGTGTGTTGTGTGTGTATTGTGTGTGTAGTGTGTGTGAATTATGTGTATTGTGTGTGTTGTGTATGTATATTGTGTGTGTATTGTGTGTGTTTTCTGTATTGTGTATGTATTGTGTGTGTTGTGTGTGCATTGTGTGTGTGTATTATGTGTATATATTGTATGTGTATTGTGTGCGGTGTGTGTATTGTGTGTGTATTGCGTGTGTGTATTCTGTGTGTGTATTCTGTGTGTGTATTGTGTGTGTATTGTGTGTTGTGTGTGTATTGTGTGTGTGCATTGTGTGTTGTTGTGTGTGTATTGTGTGTGTATTGTGTGTGCATTGTGTGTGCATTGTGTGTATTGTGTGCATTGTGTATGTGTATTGTGTGTGTATTGTGTGTGCGGTGTGTGTTGTGTGTGTGCATTGTGTATGCATATTGTGTATGTATTGTGTGTATTGTGTATGTGTATGGTGTGTGTGTATTGTGTGTGCCTTGTTGTGTTTGAGCTGTGTGTGTGAGCGAGTCAGCTTCTTGATTTATGTTCGGCGGACCGTGTTACGTAGCCTCTGCATTGTGTGTGTTGTGTGTGGGTGGTGTGTGTGGGTGGTGTGCGTTGTGTGTGGTGTGTGTTGTGTATGGGTGGTGTGTGTGGGTGGTGTGCGTTGTGTGTGGTGTGTGTTGTGTGTGGGTGGTGTGTGTGGGTGGTGTGTGGGTGCTGTGTGTGGGTGATGTGTGTGGGTGGTGTGTGGGTGGTGTGTATTGTGTGTGGGTGGTGTGTGTGGGTGTTGTGTGTTGTGTGTGTTGTGTGTGGGTGGTGTGTGTTGTGTGTGGGTGGTGTGTGTGTGGGTGGTGTGTGTTGTGTGTGGGTGGTGTGTGTGTGGTGTGTGTTGTGTGTGGGTGGTGTGTGGGTGGTGTGTGTTGTGTGTGGGTGGTGTGTGTTGTGTGGTGTGTGTTGTGTGTGTGTGGTGTGTGTTGTGTGTGTATGGTGTGTGTGTGTGGTGTGTGTGGGTGTTGTGTGTGTGTGGTGTGTGTTGTGTATGGGTAGTGTGTGTGGGTAGTGTGTGTTGTGTGTGGGTGGTGTGTGTTGTGGGTGGGTGTTGTGTGTGGGTGGTGTGTGTTGTGTATGGGTGGTGTGTGTTCTATGTGTGGTGTATTTGTGTCTATTTGTGTGTAGTTGTGTGAGTGTGTGTCTCTGCGTGTGTGGTTGGTTAGTATGCGTGTATGTATGTATGTGTCTTTTACTTGTGCGATGCCCCTGGGGAGACAAAGGCGGCCGGGCATCGCGCTGGACACCCACCCCCTCGTGTGCCGACCTTCGTAGGTGCTCGCTGACAGCACTTGCCCTCAACAGAGTGTTGAGGCTACGCGGGGGATCTTTGTCTTTGTGACATTGGCCGTCTAAATGAACGAGTTGCATCTCTGTGTGTGTCTGTGTGTGTGTGCATTTCTGTGTGTGTCTGTGTGTGTGTACATCTCTGTGTGTGTCTGTGTGTGTGTGTGTCTGTGTGTGTGTGTGTCTGTGTGTGTGTGTGTCTCTGTGTGTCTCTGTGTGTGTGTCTCTGTGTGTGTGTCTCTGTGTGTTTGTGTGTGTGTGTGTCTCTCTGTGTGTGTCTCTGTGTGTGTGTCTCTGTATGTGTGCGTCGCGTGTATGTGTGTGTCTCTGTGTGTGCGTTGCGTGTGGGTCTGTGTGTGTGTGCTGTGTTGTGTGATTGTGTGTGTGGTTGTGTACGATCGTTGTGTAGATTGTTGTGTAAGCTGTTGTGTTTGGTTGGTGTGTATTGGTTGTTGTGTATGGTTGTTGTGTTTGGTTGTTGTGTTTGTTACCTCATCATCACCACTGTAACACCCTCACCACCGTTACCTCATCACCACGGCAACACACTCACCACCGTTACCTCGTTACCACGGTAACACCTTCACCACCGCTACCTCATCGTCACAGCATTTTTCATCTCAGAACTATGGGCTAATTAATCACATTATCCCCATTGCACATCTCATGTTGCCATTGTCCCATCACGTGACGCAGTGAGTCACTTGGTCACTTGCTGTGCACTGCATTGTCTCAGTGTGCTCCATTCGCATTGTGTTGTTACCGCTGCTGCTGCTGTTACTGCTGCTGCTGCGTTATCGTCACCGTAGTGTAAGAGAGTGGAGGTGTTTTAACTCGACCACTGTGCGCTCTTGTGCGGCTTTTGGCGCGCCTGAGTGCCGACAAAGTCGCCGGTCGTCTCAACGCGCGCGACCGTGTGATGTCTTTACTGCTGCTGCTGTTGTTGTTGTTGTGGATGTTGTTGTGGATGTTGTTGTGGTGCAAGGGGGAGAGTGAGGGATGTGTGGACTGCTGATGTGGATGTTGTTGTTGTTGTGGTGCAAGGGAGAGAGTGAGTGATGTGTGGACTACTGTTATGGATGTTGTTGTTGTTGTTGTGGTACAAGGGGGGAGAGTGAGGTATGTGTGGATTGTTGTTGTGGTCGTTGTTGTTGTTGTAGTACAAGGGGGGAGAGTGAGGGATGTGTGGACTGCTGTTGTTGTTGTTGTGGATGTTGTTGTTGTGGTACAAGTGGGGAGAGTGAGTGATGTGTGGACTGTTGTTGTGGATGTTGTTGTTGTTGTTGTGGATGTTGTTGTTGTTGTGGTGCAAGGGGTAGAGTCAGCGATGGGGAGCTGGAGTTAGAATCCCGTGTCGCTGTTTGCTGGACTCAAATTCATCGTGTAGCCAAACTGCAGCAGCCGCAGCAGCAGCATTAGTTGCAATGGTTATCGACGTTACAGCAGCAGCAGTAGCAGCGGCATGAGTAGCATTGTTATATGCAGAAGTAGCAGCGTTCGCAGCAACAGCTGATACTGCATCAGCTGTAGAAGCAGCAGCAGCAGCAGCATGAGCGACAGTAACATTTGCAGCAACACTAGTATCTGCAGTATTCATATAATCTGCAGCAGCAACATCGGTAAGAGCTTTAGCGGTATAAAAAAAAACCCAGTATTATCAGCTGTAGTAGCAGCAATTGAAGCTGCAGCATCACCAGTAGCATCAGCATGAGGCATAGAAGCGCCTGCAACAGCAGTAGCTGCAAAATCCGCATCAGCAGCAGCTTCATCAGCAGCATTAGCAGCAGCTGCAGCAGTAGCATCATTAAGAGTTGCAACAGGAGTAGCAGCAATAGTAGCTGCGGCATCTGCATCAGCAGTATTAGCAGCATTAGCAGCAGCTGCATCATTAACCGGTGCAACAGGAGTAGCAGCAATAGTAGCTGCAGCATCTGCATCAGCAGCATTAGCAGCAGCTGCAGCAGTAGCATCATTAACAGTTGCAACAGGAGTAGCAGCAATAGTAGCTGCGGCATCTGCATCAGCAGCAGCATCTGCAGCAGCTGCAGCATTAACAGATGCAACAGGAGTAGCAGCAATAGTAGCTGCAGCATCTGCATCAGCAGCATTAGCAGCATCTGCAGCAGCTGCAGCATTAACAGATGCAACAGGAGTAGCAGCAATAGTAGCTGCAGCATCTGCATCAGCAGCAGCATCTGCAGCAGCTGCAGCATTAACAGATGCAACAGGAGTAGCAGCAATAGTAGCTGCAGCATCTGCATCAGCAGCATTAGCAGCATCTGCAGCAGCTGCAGCATTAACAGATGCAACAGGAGTAGCAGCAATAGTAGCTGCAGCATCTGCATCTGCAGCAGCAACAGTCGGGGGCAAGCGAGGCTAATGGGGCAGGCTCGCCCCGTGTGCATCAGCGGCACGGCGCGCGAACTGCAGAGCGGTGTCGGATGGAGCTTCCGCGGATTTCTTTTGTTTTCTTCATCTTGGAAGGTGCCGAGCGCTGGCGTGGGGGAGAAGGGCGCTTGTGTCGCTCGGCGGCGATGATCCCGTGCCCAGGGATTCATTTCAGCCGGGTCTCCTCGGGGTCTGCGCTCGAGTCTTGCAGTGACATTTTGCTTTCCGTGGAGTTTTGGCGGCGAGGGACCCGCAGAAGCCATAGAGTGAGCGAGAGAGGCGAGAGAGAGAAGAGTCGTGGTAATTGAGTTGAGATGATGGCAACCCCGGTAGTTAGCCCTGCAGGGTGACCTTGGTGAGAGGGGTGGCGAACGGACTCAGGGCGGAGGCACGGCACTTTAAACACGAACTCTGAACGCGCGTTACACGCTGCACCGAGTGTGAGTGATGATGATGACACGATGTGCTCTCGTCTGGGGGTCTCTGCTCTGGCTCTCTGCACCCCCCCTCCACCCCCCCGTGAGTGGGGGGGGGGGGCTGGGACCACCCGCGCCCCCCTTGACCTCGGTTGCACGTGGAGTCGACGGACCTTTCCCACTGCTGCACACAGCCTGTACACTATCAACCATTAATACCAACACCACCACCATCATGCATTCCAACATCAGCATTGATAAAACCATCATTATTAATACCACCATCATCATTAATACCACCATCACCACCGACACCATCATTAATACCATCACTATCACCACCACCACCAACATCATGTATACCAATATCACCATCATCATTGATAATACCATTAATAATACCACCATCACCACCGTCATCATCATTAGGATATCACCATCATCATTGATAGCACCACAATAATTAATACCACCATCACTATCATCATTGATAGCACCACAATTATTAATACCACCATCACCACCATCATCATTAACACGACCATCACCATGGTGATTGGTTGTGTTGAGTGGTGAATGTGTTGAGTGGTGGCTATGTTGAGTGGTTGTGGTGAGTGGTGGCTATGGTGAGTGGTGGCTATGGTGAGTGGTTGTGGTGAGTGGTGAATGTGGTGAGTGGTGGCTATGGTGAGTGGTGGCTATGGTGAGTGGTTGTGGTGAGTGGTGAATGTGGTGAGTAGTGGCTATGGTGAGTGGTGGCTATGGTGAGTAGTTGTGGTGAGTGGTAAATGTGGTGAGTGGTGGCTATGGTGAGTGGTTGTGGTGAGTGGTGAATGTGGTGAGTAGTGGTTATGGTGAGTGGTTGTGGTGAGTGGTGAATGTGGTGAGTAGTGGCTATGGTGAGTGGTTGTGGTGAGTGGTTGTGGTGAGCGGTGGCTATGGTGAGTGGTTGTGGTGAGTGGTGGCTATTGTGAGTGGTGAATGTGGTGAGTAGTGGCTATGGTGAGTGGTTGTGGTGAGTGGTGGCTATGGTGATTGGTTGTGGTGAGTGGTGAATGTGGTGAGTAGTGGCTATGGTGAGTGGTTGTGGTGAGTCGTGGCTATGGTGAGTGGTTGTGGTGAGTGGTAGTGGTGAGTGGTGGCTATGGTGAGTGGTAGTGGTGAGTGGTAGTGGTGAGTGTTTGTGGTGAGTGGTGAATGTGGTGAGTGGTGGCTATGGTGAGTGGCTGTGGTGAGTGTTTGTGGTGAGTGGTTGTGGTGAGTGTTGACGGCAGAGACTCAGCAGCTCTTCGACGCGCAGCTCCCGCCACCAGAGTACGTCTTCATACCCGAGAAAATCCGACGAGCTATGAAGCTCTTTTTCACAGATGTCCGCAGATGTTCCTCCATCGGCACGGCGCCACTGCGTGAAATCCGTCACAGCATGTCGCGCGTGACGCGCCGTGGGCCACGGCTGCGCAACGCGGCAAGTGTCCAGGACATCTTTGCCCGGGAGATGACGATACAGCGATGGATTCTTGAATCTATCCGTGCGTGCGGAGCGTGCGGAGCGTCAGCCCCCTCGGGTGCGCGTGTGGGGGTCATCTCCACGTCGCTTCCGGTTTCCTCCCACGTGGAGAAAACCGCTCATTCGTGTCACGGGACAAGCACCGCGGTGTGTCAGGACCCCCCGTGCACAAACGAGCCTGGAGAAGCCATCAACCGCGGCGGCGCTTTGAGAGGCGTCCGTGTCGGGCGGGAGTCGCTGGCGAGCGAATCGGGCCGCGTAAAGGGGGACGCCGCGCCAGATGGGCTGCAGGCCCCCCCCCCCCCCTTTTCCGCCCCCATTCGCTCCACGTCGTCTCGCCTGTTAATGCTCTTAATTAAATTACTCAATAAGCGCTCGAGTTAATGAACGACAAAACACCCGCGCGGCAGACACGAGAGGGCCGCAGGTGCAGCGCGTTCCAGCGGCTCCGCGCTCCGGTGTTTGCGGAGGAGGCCACAAACTGCGGCTCGGGCCGTGCAGTCCCGGGGGGCGAGAGGGAGGAACGGGGCGCTCCTGTGGGAGGGTTTCGGGGGCGCCGGAGGCCCTCGAAGCGATTCGGCCTGGCAAGCTGCAAGGGGCAGCGTGCGCGCGCCCGTCTGGCGGAGAACGTGCCCATACCACGAACACCGCCATCGTCATTGTTCATCGACAAAAGCCTCGCTCGCTCTTGAAACTACTTTGCAGGAGACTCCTGCATTCCTCTGTTTGGTCAATGAATGTTCAATGAGTCGACCCACCCACCCCCTCCCTCTTACCGCGAGTTACTCAACCCGCACTGGGTCGCCTCCTCCACCCGGAGCTCGTGCACCGTCACCGACGCAAAGTGCCCCTCCTCGATGCATCAACACCGGAGGGAGAGATGATGGGCCGAGTCAACCCCAGGGCAGGACTTGAACTCGCAACCTCAAAGATTGCGAGCTGCGAGCTCTACCACCCATCTCACGATTGCCGCGGGCCATGTGATGGGGATTCTGGCCAGCGGGTTTTTGGTGGACGTGGCTGGAGGTGGTGGAGGACCCAGCGGGTGACTCGCTCGGTCGACACCGTCCGTGGTGTCGTCACTCTTGGCCTGCGGGGCATCGCCAGCGGTCGGAGTTTTGTTTCGAGCGAGCGGCAGTCGGTAAACGAGGAAGCGCGTCCCCTTTTATAATGGCAAATGGACCTAAATGCATTATCTAATTTTACACACTGCTGAATAGGACCAAAGTGAATTAGCATACAAATGCGCAGTAATTCAGCTTATCTTTAATGGTGTGATTGCCACGGTAATGGTAGCAGTGGAATCGGAGACGCTGGGCACCTTTAATGCCGCAAAATCGCATTTGTATGGAAATGGTGTTTGCGACGGAGACGCGTTTATTGTGCAAACGCCGAGAATCAATATTGGTTACGATACTATTTATATGAGCGCGACAATAGAGTGACGCGAAGTCGGGGACAATGCCCTGTAATGGATTCTAATCACATCACAGCGAGCTCGGTTATCGCACGTGGCAATGATTCCACGGCCATCGTGCCTCGCCACGCGGTGACGTGAAGGACTGGGGCCCAGCCGAGCAAGGCGCTCGACTCGCTACCCGGGAAGAGCTTGGAGAGGGCAGCCGTGTCCGCGGGGCCCATAACCCACAGTATCATTGTCAGAATGAGAATATTTATTTTTTGTTTCCACCGGAGAAGTCCGATGAGCTACAATGCGAATGTGTTTCACTCCTCTAGATATGCGCCGCCGATCGGCGTGTTTCTCGGGTCATTCATCACTAGATCGAGCTTTGCTAATGATACAAATAGGACTCTACAGTCGCGGATGAGCCCTGTTGCCGTTACATCGTCGTGTGTAATTGTTCACAAATGGAAACCGTAAAAATGTGACGTCAGAGCAACGTCGCCATGACGACGCGCTGGCCAATAACTTTAGATTTTTGTTTTCCTCGGCAACGACACCGAAATGTCTTTTCACACACCCAGAGACGCGGCCTCAATTGGCTTTCGTGCTGTCACCTGTAGCCGAGACATCCATCAGCCAAGTCACCCATCAATATATTAATCCATCCATTCACCCATCAGCTGAGTCACCCATCAGCGAGTCGCCAATTTGTCTCGTCAATCGTCAGTCACGTCACCAATCAGCTGAGTTCTTCATCAGCTAAGTCGCTCGTCGCTTTATGCACCCAACTATTCCCTCACCGGACTAGGCAGCCATCAGTTGAGTCTCCCATTGTGTCAGCTACCCATCAGACCGGCCACCCATCTACTCACCGTTCAGCTGAGTCCCTCTCCCATCAGCTGAGTCCTCCATCAGCTGACAGTGCAAAGCACCAGCGGGAGATGAATGGAGGCGGTGAATGGGAACGCGCCCCTGGGATGATGGGGGGGGGGGGGGGTCTCACTGTGAATGGGAACGCGCCCATGGGATGATGGGGGGGGGGGGTCTCACTGTGAATGGGAACGCGCCCCTGGGATGATGGGGGGGGGGTCTCACTGTGAATGGGAACGCGCCCCTGGGATGATGGGGGGGGGGGGGTCTCACTGTGAATGGGAACGCGCCCCTGGGATGATGGGGGGGGGTCTCGCTGTGAATGGGAACGCGCCCCTGGGATGATGGGGGGGGGTCTCACTGTGAATGGGAACGCGCCCCTGGGATGATGGGGGGGGGGGGTCTCACTGTGAATGGGAACGCGCCCCTGGGACGATGGGGGGTGGGGGTCTCACTGTGAATGGGAACGCGCCCCTGGGACGATGGGGGGTGGGGGTCTCGCTGTGAATGGGAACGCGCCCCTGGGATGATGGGGGGGGGGTCTCACTGTGAATGGGAACGCGCCCCTGGGATGATGGGGGGGGGGGGGTCTCACTGTGAATGGGAACGCGCCCCTGGGACGATGGGGGGTGGGGGTCTCACTGTGAATGGGAACGCGCCCCTGGGATGATGGGGGGGGGGTCTCACTGTGAATGGGAACGCGCCCCTGGGACGATGGGGGGTGGGGGTCTCACTGTGAATGGGAACGCGCCCATGGGATGATGGGGGGGGGGGGTCTCACTGTGAATGGGAACGCGCCCCTGGGATGATGGGGGGGGGGTCTCACTGTGAATGGGAACGCGCCCCTGGGATGATGGGGGGGGGGTCTCACTGTGAATGGGAACGCGCCCCTGGGACGATGGGGGGTGGGGGTCTCACTGTGAATGGGAACGCGCCCCTGGGATGATGGGGGGGGGGTCTCACTGTGAATGGGAACGCGCCCCTGGGACGATGGGGGTGGGGTCTCACTGTGAATGGGAACGCGCCCCTGGGACGATGGGGGTGGGGGGTCTCACTGTGAATGGGAACGCGCCCCTGGGATGATGGGGGGGGGGGGGGGGTCACCCCCGCGATGTTTACACGCGAGGGCCAAGATGTAAATGCGTCACATATTTACACAATTTTACACGCGCTCGTGTAAGTTATGATTCAATTTAAAATATTTGCGCTTGAACACACCCAGAGCTCTCTGACGCCGCTTTTTTTTATTGACCTTATCTTTTAAGAATATTTATATATCCGCATGTAAAAAATATATTTATATATATATACGCACACACACAACCATATAGCCTCACACGGCCATAGGCGGATTATTTATTGTAATGAGTGATGGCGCTGCGCTATCGGCGCCGGGGGCTGCCACGGACTCGGCCCCTCCCCTCTCCCCCCGCCCTCCCCCCGCCCCGTCCGCCGGTGGCTCGTGTACCCCCCCCCCCCCCGAGTGTTCGTGTGTGTGGGGGGGGGGGGAGCGGTGGCGCAGTGGTTCGCGTGCTGCGCTACGGACCCGGCGACCGGAGTTTGATTCCGTCTCACGACGACCAATAGCGGTGGCGAATAATTTGAATCGGTGTTGAGCCCTCCGCTAGGTAGACTCGGCCTTAAATGAGTACCTGCTGCGGTGTGTAAGCATCAGCTCTGGGGGAGACAAAGGCGGTCGGGCGTAGCTACTGGCCGCCCACGCCCTCGTGTGCCTTTCCGGCCTTAATAGGTGATCGCGAACAACACTTGCCCTAGCAGTCTGGTGAAGGCTATACGGGGGATCTTTATTTCTGTGTGAAGATCACCAGGAGCTCCGTGTTCACGTGCGGTTCGGCTCCCACGCTGGGTGTGATTCCCGACTCGAGCGCGTCTCTGCGTGGAGTTTGAATTCTCTCCC
The DNA here is from genome assembly GCF_964198595.1 of Lampetra fluviatilis. Classification (NCBI taxonomy): domain Eukaryota; kingdom Metazoa; phylum Chordata; class Hyperoartia; order Petromyzontiformes; family Petromyzontidae; genus Lampetra; species Lampetra fluviatilis. The sequence continues at coordinate 7,966,954 of NC_136317.1, read as the reverse complement.
CCCCCACCCCCGTGTTCTGCACGGGTTCCCTACGCGTTCTCATGCTTGAAAAAGAAAGGCCACACACGCAGACGCACAATGTCACTGTTATTGGGATTCATGTGGCAACGTCGTCCCCCGACTTCGAAGACTTGGCAGGACGCTCTTGAGAAACGAGCTGAGACTGGGCGAGGCTTCCCTGGGTAAAGCAACCGCGGTGGCGATAATCGCAGTTAAATAATCACGCTTGAAGCACCCACTGCAGTCACTTGTGTCAATGCCACAGGCTGTGGCGCAGCGGCTGGGCTTGACGCTATATTTAGAAACGGCGTCGTTGCCAAATTGAAAATGATGCAACCCACCCCTACTCTAGTAACAGATTAGTGCAGATCAAATACTGGCAGCGATGGATGAAGCAAACAAAATTCTAGATTTGAAGCTTTCGTGACTGCAAGGATTCATATTCTTAGGTTTTTTCGGTAAAGTCACGTAGGTAAAAAATTTTAAATTAATAAAAGTAAAGTAAAAAATAAAATAAAAATCACGACGTTTCGGAGGCAACACAAGCCTCCGTCTTCAGGTGGAACCGTCACAGCCACGATAGCTGTATCAAGTGCTGTGACTATCGTGCTGTGACGGTTCCACCTGAAGACGGAAGCTTGTGTTGCCTCCGAAACGTCGTGATTTTTATTTTATTTTTTATTTTACTTTTATTAATTTAAAATTTTTACCTACGTGACTTTACCGAAAACAACCTATGAATAGCAAACAAAATAAAAATCGTTTTACTCAAAGCTGTAAACAAATACTTCCCAGTGCTCGGCCCCATGTGGCCATGGACCTGCGTAAAATTAAGTCACGGGCCCGGGTATTAGGGATAATCGATTAATTGATTTCAAATCGAAATCGCAATTTGAAACAATGCGATTAGCAAATCGCAAAGGCTGCGATTTTTTGCGATTTAAAAAGTCCTATTCCTTTCTTATTGGAATTGTTTAATTTTGTATTATTATAACTATATTTATTTAACCTAACAAAAGCTCCATGTTTGATTGTTCTATTTCAATTAATTTTTTTATAAATACATGTTGGAAGCAATTAATATCTTTTAAGTTCTCATCCTTGCATGATAATTTTTAGAGCAGTTCATATTTTGATGGTATCATGTGGCAATGCTCCATCACATGTTTTAAATCTATTACACAGTGAATATTGAACTGAAGCTTGACTTAAAAAAATATAATCGCAAATCAAATCGCAATATCTGTCAGAAAAATCGCAATTTGATATTTTCCCAAAATCGTTCAGCCCTACCGGGGGGTATCGGCCGTGAGCCCGTGGCGTTGGCGAGCCTCGCTCGGTGTGCTGGGGTGTGGACACGGGGCCACGCTGGGCGCAGGGAGGCACCTGTGGCTGGCTGGCTCCAGTCGCAGTGGATGTCATTTATTATCTTAGGTTTTTTCGGTAAAGTCATGTAGGTAAATATAAAAATTTATAATAAAAATGATAAAAAAAATGGTAATAGAAAAAAATGATAAAAATGATAATAGAAATAAAATATTATTGTATTCCTATTATCATTTGTATCATTTGTATTATTTATTTTTATATTTACCTACGTAAGTTTACCGAAAAAAACCCAAGAGTATGAATCCTTGCAGTCACAAAAGCTTCAAATCTAGAATGTAATTTATTTATTTAAAATTGTGTGTGTTTTTTATTGTTGCTGAGCTCATTCACAAAGGTCCAAAAATGGCAAGCGGCCAGCACCAAACTGCTCTCTTAAAGTTGTGGTAGATAAGGGTGCAACGCTTTTGTTGAATTGAGCGAGGTCATTTACAGAGCTTGGAGAAAAGAGGCGATCGGAGGGAGTTCCGAGGTGGAGCGGTGCGAGTGAGGAAAGCAGAGAGAAGTGAGATGACCTGCAGTGTGGTGAGTGCGTGGATGAGTTGGGCGAGTGAGTTGGTGAGTGGTTGGATTAGTGAGTGTGTTGTTGTAACCTTTGGTATGAGTGTTGGGTGAGTGATTGGATGGGTGAGTGAGTGAACGAGCCAGTAAGTGGGTGGGTGGGTAAGTGAGCGCTTGAGTGTGTGAGTGGGTGAATGAGCGAGTGAGTGGGTGTGTTTCTGTTATCGGCAGTGTGGTGGTTAGTGGTGGTTGAACGAAGTGGGGATGACACGAAAGGGTCTCTGGGAGACCGCGTGCTCGACACAAGCCGAGGAATGCACGGGGGCAGTCGTCATGCCAGTAGCAGCAGTCACCACGATGGCAGCGGATTCGTCAACACCACGCGGTTTCCCATGGCGGTGTCGAGCGGCCACTCCTGGGCTCCATGTCGCATCGTCCCTGGAGAGAGGACAACAACTTGCATCGCGACCGCGCTGCTGCGGCCCGGCAGGACGAGGCTGCCGACTTGCCGCCGCCCCGAGCGCGCCCGCCAAACGCCGAGTGACAGTCGCGGTGTCACGAGCGGCTCTCTGGCGCGAAGGTCCCCTGGGGGACCCGTGGCTAAACGCTGCAGCAGCTGCTGCTGCTACTGCAGCCGTGAGCGCCGCGTGTGTCTCAAGCACCTGCCACTCACCGGCGTGACCGTGTGGCCGACTGCCAACGCCACCACCGCCCCGACTGGCTGCGGCCAATTGGGTGTCCCCTGGCTTCGCCCGGTGACACGGAATAGATTTCGCCGACCCAGAAAATGTTTCTGCACCCGGAACACGACGCCCAGTGTAGAGCCACTCGCTACGGCTGTGCTCGTTGTCTACTCCTCCAGTCGACCAGAGGCACGCAGAATGAAGCTCTTCCTGGTTGTGAGCTCTGCAAAGTTCGAAGTAAAAGCAAACGGGCCGGATGACTCACGGTCGTTTGAAATCAGTTTGATTGATGAGCGTCTTCAAACCTGGTGAGAACCCCTCAGCATTTACGGCGAAGACGTCACGTCGAGTGGATGAGCGCGCGGCGCCTTCGCGCCAGGGCCAAGAAGGGACGGATGGTGGCCGTGGTCGAGACTCACGGCGGAGTGGCAGCCGAAGGAAGGAACGCGCACGAGAGGGGCGTCCGCCGCGGAGATGGAGCGACGAGGTCGGCTCCTGTCCATGAGCCGGTTGGATTCTTACATCGCAGGGATTGTGACAGATGGTGACAGTTTGGGTAGGCATTCATTCAGCAGTGGATTGATCATGGCTGCTGCTGCTGATGATGATGATGAAGAGCTCATTGGAGAAAACATATCTGTGTCAAGGGACACGTGGGTGAACATGAAAACTCTCAAAAATCGAACCAGCAAACCTCACTTGAGAAATTAAAGCAGCAGCAGCAGCAGCAGCGATGCTCGGCGTTGCTCCTCTAATTATATCCGGGCTTTCCACCACCCAATTGCCAGGAGACGAATACACTCGTGATTGTAAAGCTGCAGCCAACAGCGAGCAGTGCATCCACCCGGTGACAGAGAACGACCGGCGAGGTGATGTCACACAACTGCTTGTGACGTCACCTCAGTCGGCTTCTCTCTCCACGCGTGGCTTATCGAGCGCGTCGACCAATCCGATGCCTGGTGGTTTTCTCAGAGCCGGATTTTTTTAATTCTAAAAAATCCAATTGATTACGATGGATTTATTTTGTGTGTGTGTGCGGTCATTGGATGATCGGGCTGATGGCGGTCGACTCGCTGTGGTTCAGCCCCGGCTGGGAGGCTTGAACCCGGGTTCAGGCTCAGGATCGCAGCCGGCTCAGGGCTCTCCCACCCCCACCCCCCACACGTGCTTATGTCGATGAGAGAATCTCTTGGGGAATTCGCGTTTCGCACTGTCCATGCAGTGGCACGGGGCAGGGGCGTGCGTTGTCGTCCCCTTACGTCAACGAGCGGCGTCACTCTGTCCGCATGAAGCAGTCACGGCCAGTCCTGGCACGCGCGGTGACGTCGCATCTGCTACGGGAATTGCTGCCTAACTCGGGCCATTGGCTCCCGACGGTGTTCATTTCAGGACTTAAATCTGTTGTAATCGAAAACTTACGCAAGAGGTGTTCGTCGTTGTTGTTGTTGTTGGTGGTGGTGGCAGTGACGATTATTTGAACAGGTCCTGGGCCTCCCCTAGGTCGACTCAGCCTCAAATGAGTACTTGGCGCGATGTTTAAATATCGCCACTGGGGAGACAAAGGCGGCGTATTGCTTACCACCCACCCCCGTCGTGTGCTGTTCAGGCTTTCATAGGTGCTCGCTAACAGCACTTGCCCCAAGAGTCTGTTAAGGCTATACGGGGGATCTTTGTATTTTGTGATAAGCGAGAGGTCCACGCTGAGGCACGTCTCGTTCAGCTCAGAGTTTGGGCCATTCGAGGTCCCAGTGACGAGGCTCCCCGGCTCGGAGCGGGGTGATCCGGGCGCCCCCCTCGCTGGGCGGGGTGGCTGGCGCGGGGGGGGGGGGTGGAGGGGCTCCTCCTGATGGAGCCGGCGGCAGAGAGCTGAGCTCGGGATGCGGGTGCAGGCAGCGGGACGCTGGGACACGTGGGGACATGGAAACACAAGCGAGAATTTGGCCAAAAGTCTCAATTGAATGTGCGAGTGGGTGATCGTGGGTGCGTGAGTGGCTCTACCGACATCTCCTCCGCGAGCCACCAATGAACCTTTGTTCGCGAAACCTAAAAAAAATATCTTAAATTGACTTCCAAGATTGCGTTACAGTGACATTGAGGTGACCACACGCCGCCATCGCTTCCTTCCTTCTGCCAGATCTGGTCGTACCCTACGGCCGTCGCCCCCCCCCGCCCAAGGTCCGCTCTAAGAGCCTCGTGCAGCCCCCCCCCTCCTCGCTCGTGTCTCACGAAGCCGGGAGGAGTTCGTGTGGCGCGGCGCTGGTGGTGCTTTCACGCGGAGGTTTCCACGGGATTACGAGGTCGCTCCCTGGAGACGAGAGGGGGGTCGGGGGTCGCGGGTGCCTTGCGAGGGGCACCCCCGTGCGCCATTCATTCACTCGCCCACTCACTCACTCACCTACCCACCCACTCACCCACCCTCTCTTTAACCCACCCACCCCCTCATTCACTCACTCACCCACCCACTCACCCACTCACTCACTCACCTACCTACCTACCCACCCACCCACTCACCCACCCTCTCTTCAACCCACCCACCCCCTCATTCACTCACCCACCAACTCATTCACCCACCCACTCACCCAACAACCCACCCACCCACTCGCCCACGTACTCACTCACTTATCCAACCACTCACCCACCCGTTCACTCACCCAGCCTTTCTTTAACTCACCCACCCCTTCATTCACCCACCCACTCACCCAACAACCCACCCACTCACCCAGCCGTTCACTCACCCACTCACTCACTCATCCACTCGCTGATGAGCTGTGTGTGAGGAAGCCGTGCAGTGTGGTAGTGGGCTTGCTGATGAGCTGTGTGTAGAGGAAGCCAGGCAGTGTGGTGGAGGGCTCGCTGATGAGCTCTGCTGAGCACGATGTTTGAATTCCACAAATCGGTCTGGGCCGTTTCGACGTTGAAAATGTTCAACGCGGGTATCGGAAGTCGAGAAGCGACCGGGAGAGAGAGCGAGGGGCAGAGACGACGCGGGGGAATGGAGCGTGGGGGGTGGGGGGGGCAGAGAGATGATGAGAGCTAGAGGGGGAGAGGCAGCGCGTGAGAAGTGGAGTCGGAGGAGATCAAAGCGAGAGGAGAGAGAAGCTCGCGTGAGCGCCGCTGGACGGATGGGGCGATGCTGAATGCGGACGAATCGCTGCCCCAGCGCCGGGCGCTAAGGGGGGCAGGAGGCAATGATGGGGCGGGAGGGAGAGCAAGCATGTGGAGGGGGGGGGGGTGGTCAGAGGATAGGGTGGGAGAGAGGTAGAGAACACAGAGAGAGGGAGGAGAGGCAGCGACAGGGAAAGAGTGGAGAGAGCAATTGCGAGGGAGAGAGTGGGATAGGGTCGAGGGAAGGATGGAGAGAGGGTGAGAGGAATGGAGGCAGAGGAGAGGGGGGGGTCAAAGGGAATAGCAGAGAGAGGAGAGGGTGGGATGGAGGGAGAATTGAGAGGGTGAGAGGGTCAAAGAGAATAAGAGAGACAGAGTGAGAGGCGGGGAGAGAGGGACGGTGAGAGGGAATAGGAGAGAGATACTGGAGGGAGATGTGCGCTGAGTGGCTGGCTAGATAATAATTAGATGCGAAATGTCCCCCGTAACTTGCGCATTTCCTTACACAAACCCCCTACGTGGGGGGGGGGGGGGGGGGTACACTCCAGATGGGTTTGCTGCGCCGATTCCTGGGGGGCTCATGCCGTGAATGAGCGGTGGGAGCCTCAAGCTCCTGTTTCAGGAGGGTCCTGCTACTTTGTTCGCAGTCGGGGTGCAATGCTGCTGCTGTGTGTGTGTGTGATCCTAATTGAGTGGTTCTCGAGTGACGTTTCGGCATTGGGATGTTCGTGGCCAATAGCGGGAACATTGAGAGTGCGGGGAGCGGTGGTGCAGCGGTTAGCGCGCTGCGCTATGAACCCAGGGACCCGAGTTCGATTCCCGCTCACGGCCAACACCAGTGACGATTGTCTGAACCGGGCATCCCTTATGTAGACTCAGCCTCAAATGAGTACCTGGTGCGGTGTGTAAAAACATCGTCACTGGGAAGACAAAGGGGGTCGGGCGTGGTGCTGGCCACCCACCCTCACGTGTGCGTGCCGGCCTTCAAAATGTGCTCGTTAACAGCACTTGCCACAACAGTACGTTGAGGCTATAAGGGTGATCTTTGCCTCTGCACATTGAAAGTGTGGGTTTAGTTGCAGCGACGTCACCTGTGTGACTGGAGGGGTTTTCGGGGAGGGGGGTATTTGACGAGTAACGGTGAAGCAGCTGAGTCATCAATTCGAACCGAGCTCCGTGAGTCGGGACGCAGTTGCGACGCTGCTGCACCACGTGGTCTTCCTGTGATCCAGCTGTGGAGGCACCAGCGAGGGTTGGTGGATCACCACACAGAGGGTGTGAAAATCTCTTCCCGTGGGCGTCGTGGAGGAGCCGTGCCCTGGCTCGCCGCGAGAAGGCAGTACAGCAACTGGACTAATCGCCTTCTTTTTTCACCACCACGTGGGGGATAGAGTGTTTCCCCCTCTCACAAGGCGTGTGGTCACTTGTAGCAGCAGCAAGACGTTCCTGAAAATATGCCTACGACTCAGTGTGGCTCTCCTGGATTCTAAGTAATACTCTAAAAACTATTGAAACTATATTCTTTGGTTCTTTCAGTAAAGTCATCACGTATATATAAAAAAATAATAAAAAAATTAAAATTAATAAAACCCAACAACTCACTACGTTTCGATCGCAACACAAGCGGTCGTCCCCCCTTTTTCTCCGCCTGATGACGACCGCTTGTGTTGCGATCGAAACGTCGTGAGTTGTTGGGTTTTTATAATTTTTTTAATGTTTGTATTATTTTTATTATATAATTTTTTATCTATGTGACTTTACCGAAAGAAACTGCAGTCACGAAAGTTTTAAGTCAATATTAAAACTATCTTGACTTAAAACTTTCGCGACTGCAGGAATTCATATTATTTGGGTCTTTCAGTAAAAGTCACGTAGATAGCTTCAAAGAAAACAGCAAAAAATAATAACGACAAAAAGTAACAACGTTTCGATCGCAACACAATCGTTCGTCATCAGGAAGACGAAGGCTTGTGTTGCGATCAAAACGTCGTAGTTTTTTTGTTATTATTTCTTGCTGTTTTCTTTGAAGCTATCTACGTGACTTTTACCGAAAGACCCAACGAATATTAAAACTCGTTTTGATTTTACCAGGTAAGGCCCCACCGAGCTATGTAGCTATCTTTCAGAAGTGACCTGGCCACAAATAATAGCTCAACGAAGTGGCTTATCACGTGGAAATGTATAGCAGCCAAATACTCTAAACGCGTGTCGGGATCGAACCCATGACCTCCTGCATACCAGGCGAGGTAGTTAACATCTCATAGCCACCGTGGCGCCCATGAGGGTGATACACGCATCGGGCTAACGCGTGTCAGACCACGATACCGATTTCCGCCGTGTAATCGCGTCAACAACTTTGACAATGCAAACCAGATTGGTCAACAAACAAGAGCGATGACTCGTACCAACGAGACGCGACAAACGGCATCGTGGCCGTCAATCGCAGCAGAGGTGTCACGCGGCCAACGAGTGCGTGCGTGCATCGCACCCAGAGACAAAGACAAAGCCCCCCCCGTATAGCCTACAATAGGCTGTTGGGGAAAGTGCTGTTAGCGAGCATCGAATAAACTAAACTATTTTTAAATGATTTATATTAAGTTCGCTTGCTTGCTTAGGACCGTGCAAATCTTTCGGTGGTTTTTTAACCCACTTCCCGTGATCCAATTGAGCTGACATTTTCCACACAGACTCGTTGTGCGTGACAATTAATGTTCGTGAAAATTTGTTTCCAAAATTTTACACTTTTTAGGACAAAAATATTATATTTAATTACCAATTGCTTAATGCTGCCATGTAATCATCTGACCCATAGGTGGCAGCCATCTCAAGCCAGAGGACGAGAGGACTCTAGCCGCCACGCATATAAAGGATTTATAGTGAAAAACTTTGTTTTTACGGGTTATACTTGTTTTAAATGTATTTTATCAGGTAAGGCCCACTGAGCTGTATAGCTCATTTTCAGAAACGACCTGGTCACAAATGATAGCTCAACGAAGTGGCTTATCGCGTGGAAATTTTTAGCAGCCAAATACTGTAAACGCGTGTTTCTAAATGTGGAGGGGAAAAACCGGAGGACCTGGAGAAAAATCAACGCGACCACGGGGAGGGAGACATGCAAACTCCAAATATACAGCAGGCGTCAGGGTCGGGATGGAACCCACGACCTCCTGCATAGCGGGCGAGGTGGTTAACATCTCGCAGCGATGCCCGACGCTCCTGATGAGACGCTGAGTGCTGAAACCGGCCCAGAGTTCGACTTGTTTAGAATCAACGCTGCCGACGTGTTCATACACTCCGAGAAGGAAGGCCGCGTGGCTTGTGTAGAAGCGTCAGGAACACTTTTGTGTTGTTTGTGCACGTGGAGCGAAGGATGAGCGAGGGAGGCACTGCACGGTTATTGTGTTATATATCTTCTTTATTTATCTTAGTTATTTATCTTAGTTGTTTATCTGAGTTATTAATTTTAGTTATTTATCTTAGTTATTTATCTAAGTTATTTATCTTCGTTATTTATCTTAGTTATTTATCTTCGTTATTTATCTTAGTTATTTATCTTAGTTATTTATCCTAGTTATTTATCTTAGTTATTTATCTTAGTTATTTATCTTAGTTATCTATATTAGTTATTTATCTTAGTTATTCATCTTAGTTGTTTATCTTAGTTATTTATCTTAGTTATTTATCTTAGTTATCTATCTTAGTTATTTATCTTAGTTATTCATCTTAGTTGTTTATCTTAGTTATTTATCTTAGTTATTTATCTTAGTTATCTATCTTAGTTATTTATCTTAGTTATTTATCTTAGTTATTTATCTTAGTTATTTATCTTAGTTATTTATCTTAGTTTTTCATCTTAGTTATTTATCTTAGTTATTTATCTTAGTTGTTTATCTTAGTTATTCATCTTAATTATTTATCTTAGTAATTTATCTTAGTTATTTATTTTAGTTATTTATCTTAGTTATTTATCTTAGTTATTCATCTTAGTTATTTATCTTAGTTATTTATCTTAGTAATTTATCTTAGTTATTTATCGTAGTTATTCATCTTCGTTACTTATCTTCGTTATTTATCTAAGTTATCTATCTTCATTATTTATCTTCGTTATTTATCCTAGTTATCTATCTTCGTTATTTATCTTCGTTATTTATCTAAGTTATTTATCTTAGTTATTTATCTTAGTTATTTATCTTAGTTATCTATCTTCGTTATTTATCTTAGTTATTTATCTTAGTTATTCATCTTAGTTAATCATCTAAGTTATTTATCTTCGTTATTTATCTTAGTTATCTATCTTCGTTATTTATCTTAGTTATTCATCTTAGTTATTCATCTTAGTTATTTATCTTAGTTATTTATCTTAATTATTTATCTTAGTTATTTATCTTCGTTATTTATCTTCGTTATTTATCTTAGTTATTTATCTTCGTTATTTATGTTCGTTATTTATCTAGTTATTTATCTCAGTTATTTATCTCAGTTATTTATCTTAGTTATTTATCTTAGTTATTTATCTTAGTTATTCATCTTAGTTATTTATCTTAGTTATTTATCTTAGTTATCTATCTTAGTTATCTATCTTCGTTATTTATTTTCGTTATTTATCTTCGTTATTTATCTTAGTTATTTATCTTCGTTATTTATCTTAGTTATTTATCTTCTCCACAACGAACCCCGTTGATGATTTTGAGTTAAGTGCTACTTCAGAGCTTCGAGAACATCGCCTTCCTCGTCCCGAGGCGTTCGCTCATCGCGGTGCACGCGCCGTGCGACCCCTAGGAGGAGGGCGCAGCGGTCGCTGTTCGTGGGTGGTGGTTGTTGTTGTCGTCGTTGTTGTTGTTTTAAAACTCTTGCTTGGCTCTGTGTTGAACAACGCGAAGTTACGACTCTGACTCGAGAGCGCACGGAACTGAACGCTCCACGGAGAGCTGAGGAGAGAAATCGGCCTCACCCCAGACCCACCGCGGCCTCACCACGGCCTCACCGCGGACTCACCGCGGCCTCACCACCGGTGCTCGACACGAGTCGGTGGCGGTGCATCCTTCATTCTCATTCCCTGGCTCAGCCTGCAGCAGCAGCAGCAATAGCAGCAGCAGCAATAGCAGCTGCAGCTGAGATCCTTCACTCTGCAGCAGCATCAGCAGCAGCTGCAGCTGAGATCCTTCACCCTGCAGCAGCAGCAGCTGCAGCTGAGATCCTTCACTCTGCAGCAGCAGCAGCTGCAGCTGAGATCCTTCACCCTGCAGCAGCAGCAGCAGCAGCTGCAGCTGAGATCCTTCACCCTGCAGCAGCAGCTGCAGCAGGCTGAGATCCTTCACCCTGCAGCAGCTGCAGGCTGAGCTGAGATCCTTCACCCTGCAGCAGCTGCAGCAGCAGCAGCAGGCTGAGCTGAGATCCTTCACCCTGCAGCAGCAGCAGCTGAGATCCTTCACCCTGCAGCAGCTGCAGCAGCAGCAGCGACGCAGCGGTGACACTCCCGCCTCACAGCGAGAAACCCTCGGGTTCAATTTGGACGCCTCTCTGTGTCGAGTTTGTACGACCTCGCCCTGTTCTACATGGTGGCTTCCTCCCGGTTCAGCAGCTAAAACAACGAAGAAACGCACCCACACAATATCAACTGGGAGTGGCCAAACATCTCGATGCTGAACGATTACCTGCAAATTACTCAATCGGGATTACACGCAGCAGCACCAGCGCCAGCAGCATCTCCCCCCCCCCCCCCACTGCGAAAACTTCGCGGGACTGTTGACAAAGAGTCTTGAGACTCAGCAAGCGGCTTCCCTGGGTGAACGAGGAGACTTGGCACACCGCACACCGCACTCTCTATCGAGACCGCCCCCCTTCAGCGCTATTTGCCCACCGCAGCAGTGCGGGCGGGCGAGCGAGGGAGCGAGCGAGGGAGCGATGCTGGCGGGGCTGGCGGGTGGAGGCCCCGGGGCAGGCGGAGGGGAATAGCGCCGATTGCGGCGAGGGGGGCTGCGGGCGAGGGGCGCCTGTGAGCGTCGCTGCCGCGCGAGCGGCTCCTCTAAGTGATCCCCGTGCGGCGGCCGTGCTGCTGCTGTCAGCTCCGCCTCGGCGCGTGCGTCAAACCTCACGCCGCCACCGCCGCGCGCCTCTGCGCCATCGCTCTAATTTGGGCCCGCGCTCAAATCGATGAGCGGCCGCGCGTGCGAGAGGTTGGGGTGGTGGGGGGGGGGGGCCAGGCTCGCCTCGCCGTGGCCTACTGCGAGCCGGGCCGCGTGACCCCCGAGGAACCTGCGTGACCTGGGAGGCCCAACACGGTCCGGGGACACCCCTGGGGAGCCCCGCGGAGGGTCGCCGTGGTCTCGGTGAACGCGCTGGCATCGCCGTCTGGGCGTCGCTGTGGCCTTCGCATGTATGTTGGACTTCTTTCGCACCGCACGTGGCCGACCGTGGTGCGGGAACCGTAGGCGGCTTACGGACGCCAGCGTTCTCGAGGGCACTGTGAGTCGGTGGGGTCTCAGGGTCCCCCAGGGCGGTCTGGTGGAGCCGTTGTGGCATTGCGAGCCTGGCGAGGCCTCGATGTGCGGTAGGGGTTACCGCCTGTCCTGGTCTTCAACCTCGGGACATGAAACATTCATTCTCAGCGTTTGTGCCGAGTTGCGTGCCGTCCACCCCTCTCCAGGTATTGTGGGAGATTCCCTTTCCCCCTCGATGTCTTGCCGGCAACCCGATTGTGGAACCACGGTGGCCTTCCGACACTCGCGCGGGTGTCATGTGTGGCCTTTGGGGGGAACAATGCCTTGGAGAGTAGAGTGGGGGGGGGGGGGAGGGGGGGTCCCTTGCATGGCCCCGTGGCCCCGTGGCCCCCCGGCGTGAACTGCCCCCGCACGGGGCTAATGGAACCGCCACACACGCCGTGCGCCGTGATTTACAGAACTTTAATGCAACGTGATCTAAATGAAGCTAAAGATAATTTCCCTGAAGGCCCGCTCAGAGAAATGTCGGCTGACGTTAGTAGTTTTTTTATATTTATTGTTTGTATTATTATTCACATTCTGAGAAATATGCGCCGTAAAATATAAAATACGCCCGGTATTGTGCTTCAGATGATTGCAAAACAAAATTGGAACACAATATAGCGAGCATTCTGGGTGTAAATATCATCAGGGCAAATTAAACGACATTTGCGGGAAAGCGCCGCTTACGTTTCTAGCCGCGCGGCATCCTCGTGGCGCGTGGAAGAGAGAGGGGGGGGGGGGGGAGAGAGGGGGGAGAGAGAGAGGGGGGGGGTGTGGGGGCGTCCCGGCCCCATCCGTGGCCTCGGCACAGAGGCTCAGCCAGGGTTCACCCTCCCCGATTGCGTCTCGTTTGGAGATTCTCGTTTGGAGCGTTTCGTTTGAAGCGGCTCGTGTACAGCGTCTCGTTTGAAACGTCTCATTTGGAGCATCTTGCGTAGAGCGTCTCGTTTGAAACGTCTCGTGTAGAGCGTAGAGCGTCTCGTTTGAAACGTCTCGTGCAGAGCGTCTCGTTTGAAACGTCTCGTGTAGAGCGTAGAGCGTCTCGTTTGAAACCTCTCATTTGGAGCATCTTGCGTAGAGCGTCTCGTTTGAAACGTCTCGTGTAGAGCGTGGATTGTCTCGTTTGAAACGTCTCGTTTAGAGCGTCTCGTTTGGAGCGTCTCGTTTGGAGCGTCTCGTTTTAAACGTCTCGTGCAGAGCGTAGAGCGTCTCGTTTGAAACGTCTCATTTGGAGCATCTTGCGTAGAGCGTCTCGTTTGAAACGTCTCGTGTAGAGCGTGGATTGTCTCGTTTCAAACGTCTCGTTTAGAGCGTCTCGTTTGGAGCGTCTCGTTTGGAGCGTCTCGCTTGGAGCGTTTCGTTTGGAGCATCTTGTTTAGAGCATCTTGTTAAGAGCTTCTACTCTCGTTATAGGCCGAGTGTTGACCCTTCACCCCATACCGCCCTGCGCCAGGTCCCCTCTTGCCTCCTCGACTCTCCCTCCCTCTCTTCTCTTCTTGCCGCTGAATGTGAACACGCACTCCGTGTGTGTGTCCGAGGTGCGTGTTCGCGCGTGTGTGTAGGCGTGCGTACGTGCGTTTGCTGTTCGCTTAAGCTACGGGGCCCGTTGGCACAAAGCGGCAATTTTGCGATATTGCTCACAGCTCATTACACGCTGTCATGGAGCATTATGGGCGTTCAATTAAATAAATAAACACGTTCAACAAAGTCCATCTCTACGCACTGTAAAAACATCTTATTCAGACCATCGGCTCATCGGCCTCGCAGACAAATGTTTTGCGGTAAGATTCGTTGAAGCTGCCAAACTCTGGACGGGTTTCGAGCTGTTGGGTTTCATCAGCAGTCAGGCCCGTTAATAAACGCATATATACCGCCGGTTGACCAGTATATTATTGGCAAGAGAACTCTAATCACACAGCGACATTTGTTTTGACAGGCCTGACTGTGCTGCTGATGAGACCAGGGATGTCGAAACTCGTCCACTATGTGAATGCTTGACTGGACGCTGCTGTAAAACACCCTGGCGACCAGGCCGATGAGGCGAATGTGTTTGGCACGCGAGAAACGGACGCATGGCACGCGGTTTTATCACACGCGATGTGGTTGTTCACGCGCGCAATGCAGTGGCTTAAGGTGGGGAGGGAGGGGGTGGGTTGTTGGTGGATAATGAAAATCCGGAGCCGGTAAGCGTAAGATGAATGAGCCTGCAGTCATGTGAGGTCACTAGGAGGCAGTAGATGAAGTAGGCGCGTTGCCATCTGTGTGGAACTCGGCTGTTCTTCCCTTAATCGCGTGGGATTCCTCAAGGCACCGCGACTCCACTCTCCACACGCGAACACTCACAACGGAACCGGTGAAGCATCGCAAGCGGATCCCGAATGGAAGTCCTGAGACTCATTGAGGCTTCCCTGGATAAACGATGATGATGGTGGAAATGCCATGACAACAGCGATGCGTGGGTGCGTGTGTGTGCGTGTGTGTGCGTGTGCGTGTGTGTGCGTGTGTGCGTGTGTGTGCGTGTGTGTGTGCGCGTGTGTGTACGTGTGTGTGCGTGTGTGTGCGTGTGTGTGTGTGCGTGTGTGAGCGTGTGGGTGCGTGTGTGTGTGTGTGCATGTTTGAGCAGTAGTGTAGTGGTTAGAGTACTGCGCTACGAACCCCGCGGCTCAAGTTCGATTGCCGCTCACGGCCAACACCCAGTGACGATTATCTGAACCGGTCCTGGGTCTCCCCTAGGTCGACTCAGCCTCAAATTAGTGCCTGGTGTGGTGTGTAAACATCGCCATTGAGGAGACAAATGCGGTCGGGCGTGGTGCTGGCCACCCACCTCCTCGTGTACCGTTCCGCCCTTTATAGGTGTTCGCTAACGGCACTTGCCCCTACAGTCTGTTAAGGCTATACGGGGGATCTTTGTTTTTTTTATGTGTGCGTGTGTTCGGGCTGGGAGAATTTATTTCACCCCCCGCCCCCCAGCGATCCATTGACTTTTCACGATCAGCTCTCGATTTCGCACAGCTCATTCG
Organism: Lampetra fluviatilis; assembly: GCF_964198595.1. Lineage (NCBI taxonomy): Eukaryota > Metazoa > Chordata > Hyperoartia > Petromyzontiformes > Petromyzontidae > Lampetra > Lampetra fluviatilis. The sequence continues at coordinate 7,951,777 of NC_136317.1, read as the reverse complement.
TTTCCGGATCAGCACAATCCTCGTAGCTCGTGCGCAGGAGCCGACCTCGTCGCTCCATCTCCGCGGCGGACGAACCCTCTCGTGCGCGTTCCCTCCTTCGGCTGCCACTCCGCCGTGAGTCTCGACCACGGCCACCGTCCGTCCCTTCTTGGCTCTGGCGCGCCCTCCCGAAGGCCCCGCGCGTTCATCCACTCGACGTGACGTCTTCGCCGTCAATGCTGAGGGGCTCTCACCAGGTTTGAAGACGCTCATCAATCAATCTGATTTCAAACGACCGTGTGTCATTCGGCCTGTTTTTGTTCCCACTCCGAATGTTGCAGAGCTCACAACCAGGAAGAGCTTCAGTCTCCGGGTCTCTGGCAGACTGGAGTAGACAACACGGGAATAATATCCACAGCCGTTGGTGGGAGAAATACTGAATATGGTGTGCTGGTTGTGGAAATATTTCCAGGGTTGTCATCTTAACAACCCCGGCTGAAATGAAACCCAGTGACGGTTCATGGCAAGAACGAGTGGGTCATCTTCTTACCGTCTCGTTTGTAATATTTTCTGTGCTTTTGTTTTCTGCAATATCGTCTGCCCCATTCGTTCAAACCAACGTATCATTTGCGGAGTGTTTGCGTAATCGATACAAAAAAAGTCGATTTCTTACACCCCCAACGTGAAGCAAGCATCGTGGGTGAGCGGTGGAGCGGCGAATTGCCACACGCCGTTCACAATCAGCAGGCTGCAAGTTCAATCCCCGGTCAAGGTTCGTCTCAGCCCTTCATTCCTTTGGCGTCACTGAAATGCGTAACCACTCTGTGGGAAGTCGGCAGGGGTGGCAGCGATATATATATATATTTTTTATCTTGCCCATGTCATAGGAATGTGGAATTTCCACCACAGTCTGAGCGCTGTAGGTAGCAGGCGGGCACCGCTGTACACTCATCTGAGCTGGAAACCACTCCGACGCACGCACGCGCACGCACGCGCGCACTCGCTATGTAAATAGCGCAGTCGCTTTTCTCTTCTGGCACCGAGCCAGCTTCTTGCAGATGCAACAGCGTTGCGTTTGTCCGCCGGCCCAGCGTGCGCTCCTCACGTCTGAGAGCCCCGGTGACGATGACGCCGAAACGCAATGAGCTGCGGCCACGGGCGCCTGGCGGCACGGCGCCGTTGCTTTTGGGACGAGAGCTCCTCGGTGTTTCTGGGGGGTTTTGTTTGTTGCCAGACTCACACTCACACAGGCCGCCGTGGCCGCTAACGTCGGCGAGCGGCGTGCGCGCTGCGTTCCTCCAACACCCCCCACCACCAACCCCCCCCCCCACCACCATCACACCACCACACCGAGGGGGCGTCATTTGTATTCCGAGCGAGTGTCTGGGTGTTTACTCGCTCCGTCTGTGTGGGGGCGTGGGAGCTGTAAAAACAGGCCAAGGGTTCTGTGGAGTGCGCCACAATCGGCGGATGCAACGAACGATCGCGACGATCGGGTGCCGCGATTGTGCCGTGACGGGGAGGGGGCTGGGAGGGGGTGGGATGGGGTGGGGGGGCAGATGAGGGGATGGGGGGGAGGGGGGTAGATGAGGGGATGGGGGGGAGGGGGGCAGATGAGGGGATGGGGGGGAGGGGCAGATGAGGGGATGGGGGGGAGGGGGCAGATGAGGGGATGGGGGGGAGGGGGCAGATGAGGGGATGGGGGGGAGGGGGGGGCAGATGAGGGGATGGGGGGGAGGGGGGGGCAGATGAGGGGATGGGGGGAGGGGGGGGTGCAGATGAGGGGAGGGGGTGGAGGGGGGGGGGCAGATGAGGGGACGGGGTGGAGGGGGGGGTGCAGATGAGGGGAGGGGGTGGAGGGGGGGGGGCAGATGAGGGGAGGGGGTGGAGGGGGGGGGCAGATGAGGGGAGGGGGTGGGGGGGGGGCAGATGAGGGGAGGGGGTGGAGGGGGGGGGCAGATGAGGGGAGGGGGTGGAGGGGGGGACAGATGAGGGGAGGTGGTGGAGGTGGGGGGACAGATGAGGGGAGGGGGTGGAGGGGGGGGCAGATGAGGGGAGGGGTGGAGGGGGGGGGGCAGATGAGGGGAGGGGGTGGTGGGGGGGGCAGATGAGGGGAGGGGTGGAGGGGGGGGCAGATGAGGGGAGGGGGTGGAGGGGGGGGACAGATGAGGGGAGGGGGTGGAGGGGGAGGGCAGATGAGGGGAGGGGGTGGAGGGGGGGGGGCAGATGAGGGGAGGGGTGGAGGGGGGGGGCAGATGAGGGGAGGGGGTGGAGGGGGGGGCAGATGAGGGGAGGGGTGGAGGGGGGGGGCAGATGAGGGGAGGGGGTGGAGGTGGGGGGACATATGAGGAAAGGGGGTGGAGGGGGAGGGCAGATGAGGGGAGGGGGTGGAGGGGGGGGCAGATGAGGGGAGGGGTGGAGGGGGGGGGCAGATGAGGGGAGGGGGTGGAGGGGGGGGGCAGATGAGGGGAGGGGGTGGAGGGGGGGGGCAGATGAGGGGAGGGGGTGGAGGGGGGGGCAGATGAGGGGAGGGGGTGGAGGGGGGGGACAGATGAGGGGAGGGGGTGGAGGGGGGGGACAGATGAGGGGAGGGGGTGGAGGGGGGGGGGGCAGATGAGGGGAGGGGTGGAGGGGGGGGCAGATGAGGGGAGGGGGTGGAGGGGGGGGAGACAAGGAGAGTGCGAAGGCCGCGTCTGTCCGTCAGCTTCGGCTCGGCGAGACAAACGCCCGTCGCCTGTGGAGGGCTGCAGCAAATGGACGAAGATTTATGCCCCAAATGCTGTCTCGTTCCAGAAATTAAATCTTGCCACGAGAGGGAAACTTCAGAAGATGACTTTAATTTAAACGTGCGGCGGAATTAATTCAAAGGCGTTCGATTTCACAGGCATGGCCTCCTGTAGCCGCGCAGAATTACAGCCTGAGCCACCACGGAATATCTTAAGAGGTGGGGGGGGGGGTCAGTCACTGCGCCGTCACCGCGGTCACACCGAGGGCGCCGCTCCTCCTCATCCGCCCGTCGCAGTGATGGCTGACGATGGCGCTCACGCCCCGCGCGACCCACACACGCGGCACAAGCGCGGGCCACAAGTGTGGAGCGACGTTCTCGCACTTGGACTGCGGCAGCTGCAATGAGTCATCTCCTCCGGGCGTTGTTCACGCCGCTGTTGAGGCCACTCGTGTGCCCGCCGCGCTCTCGGTGGCACTCACGCCGCGGGGAGCGCTCTCGGGAACATTGCGATCTGGGACCGCGGTGGGAGGGGAACGTGGCGGGGGAGGTTTGGAGTTAAGTTTCCAAATGCATCACCTGAATTGAGCAGTTAGAGCGGTGAGTGGAGAGTTGGGAGAACGAGAGTTTTGAAAGCTGGCAGGGTCGTGACGTGGGTCGCTTTGTGTGAGTGGAGACGAGGACGATTCCGTGAGTAGGAGATTGAGGGTCGGTGATCTGTAGACCTGGGGAGTGTGTCGGTAATAGAGACGCGCCTGTGGCTGCCAGAGCCGGTGTGGGAGGCGAGTGTGAGACGGGGGCCTGCAGTGGTGGGGAGACCTGGCAAGGAGTTTGATAACTTGGAGGCGCTCCGTTGGGTCGCAACTCGTGATGAGGACGAGAGCATTGCGACGATGTCGCTCGGTGGCCATCCTCACTTGCACGGTGGACATGGAGAGCGAGCGGGGTGGACGTGGAGAGAGCGAGCGGGGTGGACGTGGAGGGCGAGCGGGGTGGACGTTGGAGGGCGAGCGGGGTGGACGTGGAGGGCGAGCGGGGTGGACGTGGAGAGCGAGCGGGGTGGACGCGCTGACCGATGGGCGACTCGACAGAACCAAACTCCAGGTTGCGTCTTTGGCAGGGGGCTCTTCAGACATGGTCTTGGGAGCGTAGAGGGATTGTTTGACGCCTTGTTGTTGCATTTTAACAAAGTGTACTTTTGCTGTGAAGCCCCGGCTGGCTTTGTTGTATTTTTGTAGGTCGTGTAGGCGGCGTGTGAAATTGTTTCATTGCAATCAGCGCAATTAAACTCGGCACTCAACCCTCGATCATCTGGCGTAAGGAGGCGGGAGCGGGGTGGGGGGGTCGATGTGTCCCAGTTTAAACGAGAGCGCGGATAAATAACGAGGTGCGGGTGAATTCGGCTCTAGCGACGCTGCCGCCATCGTCAACCTACGGAGAGCGAGGAGGGCGGGGTGGGGGGTTGAAGGCCCGGATCGCGCGCCCTGTCGTGATCGCCTCTCGGTGTTTACTCATCCAGCGCGTGTTGCGGCCACGCGGCCACCGAGTTGCTGACCCTCGACGAGTGAGGAGCAGGCGATGATTAGCGCGGTTCACGCGGATTGCCCCAGCACGGGGCAATCCGCCTGCGGGATAACCAGTCCTCGGGTAATGGAGAGGGAAGCTGTACCTGGACACAGGAAGAGCAGACGTAATTTTAAATGGCTCAGAGGTCAGCGCAATGGGCGAGTACCGCCGAGGGTCCTGGATTCGAACCCAGGTCTCAGCCACCCGTGGCTAGCGAGGTTCTCAAAGCTCAGAGAGGCGATGTCTGGGCCAACGGTGACGGCACGTAACCTTAAATTTGGCTTTCAATTAACTTGGCTAAATTATGAAAGCTCCGGGATTTAAAATAATTATTTGTTTGAAAATTAATGATTCATCTCTCTGCAAGAGACGCAGAAAATATTGGGAGGGAGACAACGTCGTTGTGAAGACACCACCAGGCCCCGCGCTCCATCTCCACGCCGGCGCCGGGACCCTGAGACGGACATCCCTGAGAGAGATGGAGCGGCGAGCGCGGAGTGCCGTGCAGAGTGTCTCGGCGCGGAGCGTCGCTGGGGGCACGGCTCCGGGGAGGCCGCTGCACCGACACGCCAGAGGCGCCATTGCGCGAGTGATTAGCGCCGTTTCTCTAATCCCCGGCGTTTTCTCTTCTGTGAGGCGTGCTTAGCACCTCGATCACCTGCGGATTAGAGAGGAGATCGCGAAGCAAGCGAGAGCAGATGTGAGCCGTGACCGAGCCATCTGCGGAGCGCGGCGCGCCAACGGTGGCCGTGCTCGGCGTGTAATGAGAGCGAACGTTCGATTTCATCGGCGAGCGTCGCACCTCCACCGTGGAGGATGAGCGTCAGCATTGGACAGGGCCACGCGGACATAGCGCAGCTCCTGGAGAGGCGGGGGCTCGGGGGTTACCCGGGGGAGCGCCGTCTGGGTCAGACGGTGGTATGGCGAACGTGATGCTTCTTCTTGCTGGTTAGAGGTCAGAGCTCTCTCTATGGTGATGTGGCAAGAGGTCAAAGGTGATGCTCTCTCTCTATGGTGATGTGGCTAGAGGTCAGAGGTGATGCCCTTTCTCTATGGTGATGTGACTAGAGGTCATGCCCTCTCGCTCTATGGTGCTGTGGCTAGAGGTCAGAGGTGAAGCCCTCTCTCTCTATGGTGCTGTGGCGAGAGGTCAGAGGTCATGCCCTCTCTCTCTATGGTGATGTGGCGTGCCTGGTCTGATCTCGCCGGCCGGCGGTGTCCAGGGTGACAGAGCTCACGCGGCGGCGCGCGCGATCTCGGCCTCCTCGTCAGAGTCGCCACCTCGCCGCCGGCGTTTGCCGTGCGCCAATCTGCCCGGCACCGTCACCGTGTCCTCCTTCTCCCCCCTCCCCCGACCTCTTCCTGGAACACCGCGTTCAGGGAGAGTTGCCCAGATCCACTGCTCATTGTAGTGCAATCGCAAGGCCGGGGAAATCCAGCACTGGGGGGGGGGGGGGGGGGGTGTCACTGATGGTTTTGTGTGTTAAACGAAAGTCACTTGGATGTGTTTGGCCGATACCAGTGCTTGTTTAACTATTGGAGAGAAGTGGCTGGACCCGGAGAAACCACACGCAGGACAGGGGGAGAGTGAACAAACAACCCCCCCCCCCCCCCACAGAGAGAGGCGCCCGAGTCGGGAATGGAAGCCCAAGACCTCCTTGCTGTGAGGGGCGAGTGCCACCGCTGCCACCCTGCGCCAACGCTCACGCGCGCTGGATCGCATCGCTGCGTGTAGAGATCACGGCTAAGCGGGGAGCCTGCATTGGGATGCTTGGTTTAATTGCTTTTGCGTGTTTGAAGAAATCGGAGTAGCCGGAGAAAACCCACACGGGCGATGGGGATTTCACTCAAAGGGTCCACGCGGATTGGGTCAAGGGCCCACTTTCTGTACTGCCTTCTCCCGGTTACCACGCAGCCCGGCGGGTTTTTTGGGAGTTTCGCTTTGTGATCCACGAGCGCTTGAGCTGTAAGCGCTGCATCACAGGCGCGAGCTGTCACGCCTGGCCCTGGCTCGCTGAAGGGCGGTCGTCATCTTTCCTCCATCTCAATCACTTCTCCTCGGCCGTGACTTCTGTCTGAGCTCCCTGTCACACTGCCCCGTGTCCTTGTCTCTCGTCCGTCTCACTCACTCACTCACCCATTCACCCACTCGCCCACCCACCCACTCACTCGCTCTCTCAACTCTCATCTAATATCTCCCTCCGTTACAAGTAAGACAAGAGGCCAAGAAACCGCTACGTCGGCGATTCTTTAAAAACATAAAAATTAACAACTCTGCCCCACTTCTTTATTGGGGAAATGGCACGGTCCGGCGGTGATGAATTATATCGCTTTGCTTTGCTTTGCTCTCCCAGTCGGGGCAGCTCCCGTTAGCCGAATGCCTGCCTCCCGCGCAGGGGCCGGCCTCACCAGCGGGCGATTAAAGCGCCTGATTAATAACGTCGTGACGTGTCTCCGCACACAAAGACCTACTTTTGAAAAGAGAGCGCCGGCCATCGTAAAGATCCGCTCGCCCGCTCGTCCGTGAGCGGGGTGGGGGTGGGGGGGGGCTCCTCCCTTAGGTGGCCGGAATGTTCGGTCACCGTCTTCCCCGCCCTCTCTCCGTCCGTGGAGCCGGGTGGGTTTTTTTTCGTGTGGAGACGATGGCAAGTCACGGTGAGAGCACGACGGGGGGGGGGGGGGGCACACGGTGCCCCGGCTCGGAGGGCACTCCTCCGTGTCTCCGTGTGCCGCATGCGTGGTTCCGTCCACGGTCCCGGAACAATGGGAGTGCGTGCTGAGCTTGTGCTTTTAATGAGGTGCTCGCTGTTCTCTCGTGGGTTTATTTTCCCCGTGATGGTGCTTGACAGCTGATGCCCGCGGTTCCGCGCGTTGCTTCGCATTGAGTCTCCCCGGCTCCGCGGGCAGCAGCAGCAGCAGCGGCACCTCTCCAGTCGGGGTCCGTGCCGCTAGGAGGAGGAAGCTACGAACTCTGATTTGTGGTTGTAGAGTTTAGGGTCTAGGGTCTGAGATGAAGGGCCTGGATAATATGGTTCACAAGGTAGGGTTTCCACAATAGCATATGGGATTTAGGCTTCGGGCTTGTGGGCTGTGGCCTGTGGAGTTTGGGTTAGGGGCTCGAACTATGGAGTTCAGGCTTTGGGGTTCAGCTTATGGGGTTCAGGCTGTGTGTTCAGGCTGTGGGGTCTGGGCTATGGGGTTCAGGCTGTGGGAATTAGGCTTGCGACTGGGTCCGCTCTCCACTCCTAATTGGTGCTCATTTGCGAGGTGATTTCTGGAAAACGCGACACAGATTGTGAGCCATGATTATCCCCCCGTGGCAACATTGTGCCCCATTTTTATTTAACCGAAATCAATGTTTTATTTTACCTCTCAGAGTGTTCTCAGTAACGATGTCTTGTCGGGGCAGCGCCGCGCGATTTCATTTCTTTTTTTACGTTTAATTGGTTGCTCGGAACATCTCCATCCAAAATTGATTTCTCCCAATGCCGGATACGGCGGCAAAGGGGCCGGCGTCGCCATCGTCGCGCGTGCTCCGACCGCAGGAATATTTTCATCTCGTGGGGGACCTCTCCGTTTAATTACCGGGTGGAGGGCACTATCAGCGGCACGCACCGCGTGGCCCCGAATATCGCGCTATCCCGGATCGCGCCCGCGCCGCCAGATAACGGAGTCTCGAACGGCACCGGCGAGCGAGAACAAAGCGGGAGAGGGGTCGTCGCGCGGACCTCTGCGGCGCGCGGCGCAGCTCGTTTCCGCGTGCGTGCGGATTTAGCGGCGCGATGCCGATTTGGCATTCCGGGACTCGTCATCGCCCCCAACGCCGCGCCGGGTTCAAGTGGAGGAGTCGAGGAGAAGTCACGAGCGCTGGGTTTGTTTCCAGTGCAATGACCACGTGACGGAACTCGGCCCGGCTGGGTTGACCCGCGCGCGCGGGCAGCTCCGGTGGCTGCTCAATCGCGCCGATTGTATCCAACGCGCCCTGCTCTGAACCGTTTGCGATTGGGTAGAATCTTATCCTCCTTCAAACGTATTCACCGCGTCCAACAAGCAGTTATCCTACAAATCTTAGAAGACGCGGCGTGCGTGATTATCCTGAGCGTTAATGGAATAGATTATGTGGCAGGCAGTGCGCATCGTCACCCGACCAATCAAAATTTTTTTTTAAGTGATCTTCGTTTCTAAATTAATGGCTCTGGTTTGAGAAAAAAACCCCCCAATGTCCCGGGCACCTGGAGTGAAGAGTCTGTGATGTCTGTGACATCTGCTGTGGAGGAGCGACTCGAAGCCTTCCCCCCCCACCCCCTCCACCCACCCCCCACCCCCGAAAGGCCACAGATTCGCTCGGCTCGACGATCGCGAGGCTGGGGCCCGGCCTAAATAAACACACACGTGGTCGCGTGCACGACGCGACTGGCATTGGCCGAACTTCCCGACGATGGCTTCTAATTGCGCTGCAAATGACTCACTGGAGATGACACGGGGCAACTACATCGCCCCCTGCAGCAAACACCTGGCAGGCACCCTCCTGAGCAAGAGGCTCGGGACTCCGCTAAGCCTTTCCTGGGCAAACAAGCACGGTCATCATTGAACACACACGGTGTGTACATCTATATAATGTATATCATCAACTGAAATCGTGTTGAAGTTCAAGTTTCAAGTTGTATTGATTAGGTAGAGCCCTGTGAGCCATGCGGCTCTTGAGTCGGGTGCAACCGCAACAAACAAAACATGAACAGAGGACATCTTAAAGCGACGACGCGCAACAAACCAGCAAATCTTCCAAAACAAACACGAATCCGTGCGGTGGCAACTCCACCACCACCACTACCACCGCCGCTGCTGCTGCTGAGCAGTCGTCAGCTGCTGCTGCTGCTACTGAGGAATCTCGCCGAGGGAGTTCCCCCCGCCCCCCCCCCCCCCCTGCGTCGGCCGTGACCTCGCCAAACGGGGACCGACATCTGAAGGGGTAAACTACGAGGGGCCTCCCGTCACCGAGCAATGCTTTTGACCTTGGTCGGCTTAGAGGTGAATTCTCCGTCGGTGACGAGGTGACGAGGAATCAGCCCCGGCGCCCCCCCCCCCCCACCGTGACTCGCGGTGCTAAAATAATGATGAGGTAATGCGCGAGGGATGATTGCCTGATATAAAATCTTGTCTGACATTTGTGTGGAGATTAGGCGGAGGCGGCGGCGACGGGGTGACGTGCAGCCCGCGTTTAAAAGTGTGGCGCGGGCATCATTTATTTATTATTTGTCAGAACGGCAATGGGGCGGACAGACAGAGCAGCTGGCGGAAAGGTCACAGCTGCATTAATCAAGTGCCGGGGCCCCACGGGGGGGGGGGGGCCCTCGGCAAACCCAGCGCCAGCTGCGGTGCCATCGTGCGTGAAACATATGCGATTGGACGAGGGTGGCCGTGAGCTACAAGTTTCATTCCACGGTGCCTCTCCCCGCGTCCCCGTCCGCCTGGTGGACGGCTTCGTTCCAACTCCGGTTCGCCGGCGAGGGAGGCCCGCGTGCCAACGTCGTGGGGACGTCGCGATAATCTGGAGGGGGGGGGGGGGGGGGGTGGGCGGCTCGGTCTGTTAGAAGGCTTCGGTCTCGTGGAGTTTCGCGTCTTGCCGTCAAGCAGTGGCACCCGTGGCACTGAGCTTCCCTCACCACGCCCCGGGCTGCCACGCAGGGGTGCGGTGGCGCGCGCGGCGTGCGCGGTGGGAATGACCACGTGCCCGAGCCTCTCGTCCCTCCGCTCGCCCGCCCGTCTCGGCGCTCCCGCTCCGTCGTTACCGTCTTCGATGGGCGCCACGGTGGCTAGGAGATGTTAACTACCTCGCCTGGTATACAGGAGGTCGTAGGTTCGATGACGACCCTGATAATGCCTGTTGTATATTTGGAGTTTGCGTGTCTTTCTCTCTCTCATAATCATCATCACGGTGGCTAGGAGATGTTAGCTACCTCGCCTGGTATACAGGAGGTCGTAGGTTCAATGACGACCCTGACAATGCCTGTTGTATATTTGGAGTTTGCGTGTCTCTCTCATAATCATCATCATCACGGTGGCTAGGAGATGTTAACTACCTTGCCTGGTATACAGGAGGTCGTAGGTTCGATGACAACCCTGATAATGCCTGTTGTATATTTGGAATTTGAGTGTCTCTCTCTCTCTCATAATCATCATCACGGTGGCTAGGAGATGTTAACTACCTCGCCTGGTGTACAGGAGATCGTGGGTTCGATTCCGACCTGACACCTGTTGTATATTTGAAGTTTGCGTGTCTCTCTCCCCGTGGTCGCATGGACTTTTCTCCGGGTCCTCCGGTTTTCCCTCCGCATGTAGAATCAACATCACGCGTTTAGAGTATTTGGCTGCAATACATTTCCACGCAATAAGCCACTTCGTCGAGCTATCGTTTGTGACCAGGTCGCTTCTGAAAAAGAGCTATTTAGCTCAATGGGCCTTACTTGGTAAAGTCAAAAAAGTAGTAGTTTGTTTTTAATTTTAGAGGTATTCTTTAAAGATTGTTTGCCCTTTTGTGGATTTGCGCGGAGCTCAGAGAACCGAAGAAAGTTTCGTGATGAGACGGAGCGGCTGTGTGGCGCGCGATGATGAACGAGTGGCAAGCCGCAAATGAGGCACCTCACCCTGTTACTTCATGAATTCGGTGTGGCGATATCCCCCTCAGCCGGGATTATAATCAAACTTCCTGCATATTTCTTCAAATCCACACCACCGCGTTCCATTAAACATTGCTGCATTTTAAATCGACCTTTTAACGGCCACCTCCACTCAAGGTCTTTGAGAAATCCACTCGGAGCGTCGTATTAGAATAATGTTTGTGTTTGGGCTCCTTGCAGCCAGAGGCAGTTGCAGTGAGAGAAGGAGGATGCGGGGAAGGAGGGCCCCGTGAGCTCCACACAGATGCAAATGTGAATCTCTGCAGCTGCCTGCTGCGCCTTTGCGTGCCCGGGCAGCAACTCGGGAGGGCCCAATTCCCTCGGAGGGGTTCCACCGCTTCTGCACCCCCCCGCACCACCACCCCCTCCTCCTCCCGCACGCCCCCACGCCGTTGGTTTGTCCCGTCGGGCTGCACGGCCCATGCATCGGCTCCCTCTCTCGCCGTCCTCTCCGCTGCGATCTCTTTCCCACGTCTCTGCCTCCCACCCAAGATGCTCGAGCGCCCGTAGCGAGGCGCCGCTCGTCGCCGCCGCCCGCCGTGCGTGTGGGAAGCGTCGCGTCCCCCACGCGGCCGCGCGGTTTGACGAGACGCGGCCAGGGACGGCGCTCGACTCAAATCCGCTGCCACGCGGTGCCACGCAATCTCAGCGGTGCCACGCAATCTCAGCGGTGCCACGCAATCTCAGCGGCGTCGCGACCCTGCGGGAGCTGAGCAGGTGGCTGGGTTCGCGCCGCCGAGGGAGCGAGGTCCGCGAGAGTCGCGATGTCCAAGACGGCCGAGCGAGGAGTGCGCGTGGCGCGCGAACTAAGGCGACGGCGCCCCTGGCGGGGGCCGCGATCGGCACGGGAGGTGGCCCTGGGTCAGACGACCGCTCGCGCACAGCGGGGCCCGGCGGTTATTTTAAGCCGCGCCGAATTACCAATTGATCGAAGGGGGCATCCGAGGAAAATGTGGAAATGTTTGGTAATTTTCGAGCCGAACAATTGCCTTGTAATTGACGGGAGTGGGCTGCGATGTTTGCCCCCCCCCCCCCGCCCGTAACGATCCGTAAATGGGTCAGTTGGCCGATCGATAAATAAATGTTATCTTTACAGTTATTCTGTCTCTCTCTCTCTCGGGAGGTGGGGGGGGGGGAGGTGGCGGTTTCAAGTGCGATGCAGAACGGGACGAGAGGCAGACAGAGAGATAGCAGGCAGCAGGCAGCAGGCGTTCAATCAAACAGGCAGCCAAAATACAGAGAGACACACGCGGTGACGTGGACAGACAGCCAATCAGAGCCAACAGGCAGCCTCCCACACACAGCACTAGAGACAGCCTCACACAGCACTAGAGACAGCATCCCTCCTTCACACGGAACGGCGACGTCTTTCATCGCGGGCCGCCCGAATGAACGCTGCTCGCTTCAGAAACCATTCCCGTGCCTGGCAGTCCCAGAGATTTTGACACCGAGAGCCCTGGCCAAGTCTTCCGAGCGACCTAATAATTTGTAAAAATGCTTTTTTTTTGCCAGGTGTTGAACAATTTGTTTCTCAATATCATTTGGCCTCTGGCCAACGGAGAGCGTTAAGCGTTCTCGGGGTACTTTGGCGGAATTAGTTCGACGCGCTTGTCACAGAGCCTCGTTCTCGAGAAAGCATCGTGCGAGCGACGTTACTATTATTACACGTTTCTCTTCGCGCGTTACGACAACAAAGAAAACTTTCAAATTCCGGATAAGGGGCCGTCCATAAATGACGTCACGCACCTAGGAGGGGGGGGGGGGTCAGACGTTTGTGACGATGTGTGACGAGGGGGGGGGTTTGAGAAATGTGGCGTCACAGCAAAATGCGCAACTTTAAATTAATATAGGCAACACGTTCTACTTAATTAAATAGACTTTTTAATAAATGTTTTCTCCATCAATATCAGAGTGCAGCGCCACATTAAATACGCACTACAATGACAATAGTTTAAGCGATTTGAAGCATGTTTTATTTTTTATGGAGGGGGGGGGGCAGAGCTTTGTGACGTCATATTTGAAGGTGGGGGGGATCTGACTTTTTGTGACGTCGTGTGACGAAGGGAGGTGGGGGTCAAAAATCGTCCAAAATCGCGTGACGTCATTTATGGACGGCCCCTAAGCGCGCGACGCGTCACGGAGGTCACGGGCGGCTGCGCGGCGTCGACCCGCGCCGGGCAGGTGCCCTCGTCCTGACGAGGACCCCCCCCCCTCCCCGCCGTTGCGGTCCCTCGTGCGCCGGCGATGGCGGGCAGAGCAAGCCGCTCGACGCGAGCCGAGCGTCGGACGTTGGCTCCTCGTGTCCACGAGGGGTTTCTGCGGGCACTCTGGGGGGGGGGGGGAGGGGGGTGGGTGGGTTCCAAGCCCAGCACGGCACGCGCTCGTTATAATGGATTGCGTCAAATGCAGCAATTCCTCCTGGGAGCCTTGAGACTCTGTGAAACGCGCCCGCGATGTGGTTTTGCCCGATTCGTATTTTTCGAACGAGGGGTGCAGCGAGGCAGTGGTTAGCGCACTCTGCTATGAATCCAGTGACTCGACTTCAATTCCCAGCATTGGCTAACATCACCGGCGAGGCATGTCACGACCGGTCCTGGGATCACCCCTGACCACCCCGCACTGACCAGAGTGGTGAAGTATGGTCAGAAATGACAATGACGAACCTGCTCTGGGGACGTCTTCATCCAGCAGTGGATTGAGACGAGCGCTGTACACGTGGCCTGTGTGTTCACGCCCTCTGTGTGTTCACGCCCACAGTGTGTTCACACCCACAGTGTGTTCACACCCACGGTGTGAACACACCCACAGTGTTCACACCCACAGTGTGTTCACGCACTCTGTGTGTTCACACCCACAGTGTGTTCACGCCCTCGGTGTGTTCACACCCTCGGCGTGTTCACGCCCTCGGCGTTTTCACGCCCACAGTGTGTTCACGCCGTGCGTGTGAACACACTACCTGTGTGTTCACGCCGTCCGTCTGTTCACGCTGCTGCGTGTTTCAGCTGCGGGCGCACTTGGGATGAAGGAAGGGTCCATGGCAGTGCTCCTGTGAGTCAGGCCCTTAATTGCGGTAGGCGGTGAATCGCGCGGGATCTGTTCAAGAGCGCTCGTCACAATGAATCAGGAGGGGGACGGAGACCCCTCCAAGCTTTGATGTTCTCGCGCTGTGGGCGGCTACGTGCTCGTGGAGTTGCCCCCGTAGACTTATGTCAGCTCCATCTCCATTACTAATTAATTATCATTTTCGCCCACTACAGCGATGGGGGAATGTATTTTTCATCGCAGCCCATTCATGTTCCTGACAGCCGCAAGCCACATCTTTATTTTATATCCCTTTCCTTAACGTGCTCGCGGATACCATCAAATTCTCATTCGATACCGAGTCGGGCGTAACCTCTCGCATCGTGGACGTGTGTGTGTGGGGAGCGGTGGTGTCGTGGTTAGCGCTACGCTGCGCTACGAACCTGGCGACCCGAGTTCGATTCCCGCTCACGGCCAAAATCGGTGACGATTATCTGAACCGGTCCTGGGCCTCCCCTAGATCGACTCAGCCTCAAATGAGTATCCGTGTGTGGTGTGTAAACATCGCAGCTGGGGAGACAAAGGCGGCCGTGCGTGGTGCTGGCCACCCACCCCTTCGTGTGCCGTTCTGGCCTTCATAGGTGCTCGCTAAAAGCACTTGCCCCTACAGTCTGTTACAGGCTAGACGGGGGATCTTTGTTATGGGGGGGGATGGGGGGGAGGGGTAGTGGATGAAAGCGAGGATGAGTGGGGTCACGCAGGGACCGAACCTTGACCGCGGTCTTCTGATGCGGCTGAATTTAGATGCCGGATAAATCCCGGGCGAATTAAACTCCGCGCCGTCTAACAGAAGTGGCTCGGAGCGCCGCTGGGCACAGGGCGATGGGAATGGAGGCTGCTGATGGTGAGTGAGCCTGTGTGCTTTAGATTGTGTGTTTCTATTTGACTTTGCGTTTCGCGTTTTTTTGTGTGTGTGTGTTTCGCATGGGTTTTTTTTCCCCTTTCAGTTTAGCATATTTTCTTTGTATATACGTGTGTTATTTGTGATTGTTTGTGTATGTGTCTATGGATTCTGCGTTTGTGGCTGCTTGCGTTTTGTCTTTCGTTTGGTGCGTTGCACGTTCGCGTTCCTCGTGTCTCTCTGTGCGGTTGTCTCCACGTTGTCTTGAATGAACAATTGAGGTTGTTGCGCGTGGGTTACCCCCCCTCCACCCTGTCTCTGAGCTTCAATGACCTTGGTTTGACCAGGTTCATGGTGCCAGCCAAACGGAACGCGCCAGTCTCCCTGTGCCCGTCCAGAATGAGCCGCTAATGCGTAATGAGCAAGCGGCGATCTGCCCACAACCGAGTCACCCGGCATGTGACCAGTCTCGCAGGGTGGAGCCTGGGTCCTATCCGGAACGGATATCACCAGGGCTTGGCAGGTGTTGCAGGCAGGGGGCTATATTGTGTGTCAAGTAGATGGCACGGCTGAGTGTCACCACCAATTTAAACAGCGTCCTGTTATTCCACCGCGTTCTCCAGTTTCAATGTAACCGGCATTGGCCAAACGTCCCAATGTTGAGTAAATTGCCTGAAATTTTCTCAATTGAGATCACACACAGCAGCAGCAACATCGCCCACCCGACTGCGAAAGCTTGGCAGGACCCTTCTGAAGAAGAGCTTCGCGACTCAGTGAGGCTTTCCTGGGGAAAACGAGCGGAATAATGATTACGTTACTGATAACGAATGCGATGGTGAGGTTTTGTTGATGTGTTTTTCCCACGGTGGCTCTGGTGGTGGTGGGGGGAGGGGAAACCAGGTCAGAGACACTCACTCAGTCCGCAACCATGGCAATCCCAGTAAGTCTGCGACGTTGATCCAACGTTGCCATGTGGTTGGACTAATATTGAACCAATATTGGAATGAAAAAAAACAATATTTCATGTTCACTGAGATGCTGGGTTAGATGCCAGTGTTCAGCCTGCCCTGGCTAAACCGGCATCCCAAGTGTGGAGAGTTCACGGTCTCGGCCCGGTCACCAACGACTGAACTGCACTGTAACATTTGAGAGCATTACTTGGTTTATTTTAATCGCCATTGGCAACGAACACTCTTTGCCTGGGCATCTTGCATGGCTTGCCGTCGTGGAGATCGCAGGCGACCGAGAGGCATTGACGTCACGCTCTGGGAGCCGTTCCCCGTCACGAGGCGATGTCACACTGCTCGCTCCGGAGTTCTCAGTGGAAATAAATTCGTCTTATGGCACCGACAGCACAGATGCGATATCATTGGTAGCAAATGTAAAAGGTCTCAATGTGTTCGCACATCATGTACTAATGAACACACGCTTCGTGTGGTGGATCGTGTTTGGTTTCGCATGCGACTATTTAGTCTGTTTTAAGTGCCTTCGTTTATCGCCTGCTTTATTGCGATGTGGCAGCAAGAGAGCATTTGGGTTGCATCTGATTTTGACGTGCCGGGGCTCGTTAGCGCTGCGGGAACGCACTATACTTGGACACATCGCTGGCGGCGAGGCAACGGGCTATGGCACGTCACGGCCGACCGTGGCGCAGAGAACCTCGCAACACTGCAGCCTCTGGAGGCGCACTGGACGAGAATCTCAATCCCGCACGCGAAGGAAGCCACGTGCCCACGACCGGGCAACTGGGCCGAGCCAGGATTCCCACGGTGGCCTTACCTGGCCAAGCGAGCTCTATTCGGGTCGTGCTGCCAGTCTATACCGGACCACGTAGCTCACTTTGCCAAGGGGGGTGTGTGGGGGCGGGTTACATACTTTGACCCGGGCCGCCCTCAGACTCAGCGGACACCACGTGGGGTCTGCGTGGGGAACAGAGCATGCGGTCAATGGCGATCTCTCGAGTCGAGTAACTCCCTGGGCTGCTCTTACAAGTAAACAACTTATTTAAAAAAAAAACCATGGAGACAAAAACATCATACGGAAAATTCTCGTGGATATTAGCTTTGTGTAGCGTAAATTAACGCATGCGTGCGTTAAACCTTGCTGATAATGCTTTTGTATTGTGATCGTCTCCCTCCAGCTGTGGAGGGGATGGGAGTGGGAGGGAGGGAGGGGGGCAAATGAGAAGGGGCCAAGGCCACAGATCTGTGCCTGGGGACAGGACGAGTGGCATGCCAGGCCAGTTTCATTTATTAGGTGGAGCCCTGTGAGCCATTCGGCTCTTGAATCGGGTGCAACCGCATCAAACAAAAACCAAAAACATGAACAAGAAAACATCTTAAAGTGACTACGGTCAAACAGAAAAATCCAGGAAAAAACTGCAAAAGCTTCCAGAAAAAGCACCGTATACCAACGCTGTGTGCAAAAATCCCAGTGGGATGCAAGTCAAACAACAACAACAACAACCGCAAGAAAACGTATATTAAAGCCATCAGTCTAACTCCGTACGACAACAAACAAACATGGCCAATCCAAAAAACGTGTTTGAAATCACCATGGAAACACGGCATTAAAAGCCCAATCGTGAGCAGCACAGAAGCAGCACGGCCACCCTTTGCCAAATCTTGTGCGAGGTTTGGTCTTGTTGTAGGCCATTACTACCTGTTCACTTTGCTACGCCTGGGCTTATTTTCATTGGAATGGATATTGCAAAGAAGTGGCTTTGTCGATTAAAATAAATTCGTGCGTTCGAGACTCATGGATTCTCTCGCGTCAGAAACGGCGATTGACAATGGAAGCAGATCCTATTTGAATGGGTCAAATAAATGTTGATGGAGGTCTTCGTCTTGAGGCGGATCGATCGTGTCGACATTACATTTAGGCTCATGGGGCAAGAAAGCCCCACGCAGAAGAGAAGGGAAAATGTGAAACAATGTAAAGGAGAAGATGTAAATGAAACGAAAGAACTCGAGAATTCATGGAGCCACTGTGGCGGAGGTAGTGGGAGCAGGAGGGGTGAGTGGTTAGGATGCCTAGCGCGTCGCCTTCGTTGCTGCTGCCATAGCGGGGCATGAGCCAATCGGAACAGTAGGGCGCTGATTAGAATGTCGCTATGCCTGGTGGGGTTTCGTAGGGCTGTTGTTAGTTTAGCAGTTGATCGTGTTACGAAAGCCTCTGCCTGGACACGCCATCCCAATGGAGTTTAGTCCTGCTTGCTCACCCTATCGTGGACGTGTCATTGCCACCAGCCACGATCAATCCGCTACTGGGTAAATGCATCCCTCCGCCACCGCCATCTCTCCCAATCTTGCGACACCACAGTCCATCTCGTACCTGCACACGAAACGATTCAATCGACAGAAGATCAAAGCAGAAGGATTTCTCCGCATCTCCGGATGTCCGCCTGATGATGCGTGTTGTAATTACTGGTGAAACGTCTTAGTGGAATGGTAAATGTTGTATTCTTAGGTTTTGTCGGTAAAGTCACGTAGGAATAAATAAATAAATAATAAATGATCAATAATAAAAACGATAGAAGAAATAATAGAAATAAAATAATTATAATATGTTATTATATTAATATATTATATTATTTTATTTCGATTATTTCTTCTATTGTTATGATGACTCGGCATTTATGTATTTATTTATTTCTTTATTTTTTGCCTACGTGACTTTACCGAAAAAACCTAAGAGTATGAATCCTTGCAGTCACGAAAGCTTCAAATCTAGAATGTAAATGTTGTTGTTTTTTTTTATCTCCAACACACCAGTGTGCTGAACTAGTAACGAATTGGTTTGTTTTGTTTACGTGACAAACCTTGCTAATTGGCTCTGTCGGGTGGTGGCGGGTTTAACGACGCATTTATATGTTCACGATCTAACCCCAAAAAGCTCTATTGTGGATCAATCGAGAGCTCAAGCCATTCCCCTGTGAGATTGGGCCTGCACTTTTCAGGCTCCAATTTCAATCGTGAAGATTTATCTGCCCCACCTCTTGGCTAATCACAGGACCGCCTAAATATATAATGTAGAGCTAGAACGATCTGTGACCTACACCTGTGCGCCCTTGTTTCTGCCTCTAGAAGCTGGACAACTCGCCCTTGATTCAAGCCAAAAATCCAGGCTTCTGGCCTGACATGCACACCACGTTCTCAGCAGCCCGCTGCACCGGGCCCTGCCTTTGCTTAGCAAACTTCTGTTGTTGTTTTTTTCCTCCTCCACAATTATGAGCGAACAAGAAAACAGAATTGAGCAGGTTTGATTGAATTAAGTTTCAGCTCGGAGCGTTTTCTCATTTAGAGGCTGTTTAGCCATGTGCAGGGCATAATGCTACCTGCTAATTGGGCTGTCAACTGTGGGGGCAGCGTGCGTGGCGAGCGCCGCGTAACGAGCCCATCTGATGTCTGAATTCAGGGAGAATGTGGACTCCAATTAGCGTTGCTGGCAATTGATTGCAATTGAGTGCATTCTCGCTGTTTTTTTTCCAACAATCCCTGCTGGATGCAGAGCTTTGTGGACCTTAATCGACACCGCGGAGACCAGGCCCGGTCCTGTAACTCTGTCTTGGCGTACCGTTCATTCAGCTAGATGAGCGGCTCCCAGAAACAGCGACCCCTTGATTTCAGCACTCCATGGCACTATAAAGCCTTCACACAGTGGCTTTAAACACACATGTCCTCTCGGTAATTTCCTCATCTGAGTTCTGGTGAAATGGCTCATGAATTTGGAGTGACGCGTTTTTCGGACGCTCCTGCCACTTAAACATCGTCGCATATACATTAACAATTGAAGTCTGCCACCCGGCTTTTTAAGCACTCAACGTGGGTCTCGGGGGTGACTCGACCCAGTTGTGATCGTGTGATGCGCCGGTCACTGTGAGTGTGGGAGCCGTGGTGGAAATATTCGTGTGTGCGGTGCCATTCGTCCGTTCCCAGCGATCGCGTGAAATATCGTTCCCCGTCTCGCGCAGGAAATCACGTTAAAGGAAACAAATGGCACCGCTGCCGGGAAATGTGTGCAGCTGTGTCCCCTAATAGAGCAGCGGTAGGCGGCGTGGCGCCAGTACAAACCGAACGTTCGCTTTAAATTATTGCCATAAAAGGCCACTCGATTGCGATTACGCGGAACCCAGCAAATCCTGCAATGTCGTGGTCGCTGGGAAATGAGCGATCGCACCGAAGCCACCGGCCGAATCGCTTGGAGCACGATGAATTAACAACTCGCTTGCGGTGGTTGGCACAAGTAGCGCTGACCCGTGGCAGTTATTGTTTAACAAAAGGCTAAAACCACTTCAGTTGCTAAATAAAAGTTGAGGTGAACGGCAATCTCGCTCGCCGCTGTCACTCACGGGCCCTCTTGAGAGCCTCGGGAACGTTTTTGGTGTCAGGCTCGCAATTTATGGGCGGTTTCACCCTGCAGCTCTCCTCGGGTCACGAGCGACTGTGACCGGCGGCCAGGCGCCAGCTAAACGTCGCTCACGCCCATCAGAGAGCGGACGGTTGTAAACATCTTCACGGGGGGAAATTGAAACCCTCGTGGCAGTGAGCGATGCCGTGGTCGCACAGCGCTCTTGAGTGGGGAAGCCGTGATCGAGCTGCTCGGGGCAGTTAGAGGGTCCGCGGGTTGTGTCCGCGTGTTGATGCAGCCGCTGGTGGCGGGCGGTTCTTTTCATTCCACGTGGGACAGACGGCGGTGGCTTTACCTTGCGATTGTTAAGATCATTGCTGCTGTCCCATTTGTCTACGCATGCAGAGCCTCACCGAGCCTCAAATCTCTTGCAGGAGGGTCCTGCCAAGTGTTCGCACTTGGCAGGACTGCTGTGTGCGTCATCCCAATTCAGTAATTTGTGGAGAAACAATTTAGAATTTCAATAATGTGGGCCATGACGCTGCCACTCAATGGCCTACTTTTTTAAAATGACGCCACTGGATCCTAAACATCCACTGTGATGCAGACGGGCTGTTTATTTGCGGCTAAAACATCCACAGTAATAACCAGCATGGCCTGTCGGATTCCAACCGCGAACCTCGGTGAACACACTACCACTGAGCCAGGTCACCGCACCAATCGAGGTGACTCCCTCGCCAGCCGTGGCCAATGCTGCCACTACCGTTTGTTTAGGTTCAATCAGAGGAGCGCGTTAGGACCCGACTTTGTGACTGCGAACTGGCAAGGCAAACCGGAGCCATCCACATTGTATCCGCGTCTTTACTTGCGCTGGCAGGGCATGGACAATCGCTCTCGCCAGTGAGTGCCAAGTTCACTCCGGTGCCGTTGATTGAGTGGAGCCGCGTAATCCTGGCCAGGGCCGGGGTGAATCTGAATCCCATGCCTTCACTGGCCTCAGCTCGGGCACTGCCGTCTTATCTCACTTCAGATATCACCAGCGCAGGTTATTGATAGCGCCAGATAAATGAGAAATCTGCCACAAATCCTGTCCTCCATCCCACAGCTTTCCCCGCGAGCAGCAAGTGAGTCCCAGCATTCACCTCTAACCAGACGCGCAGAACCATGGCCACGGGCCTGCATTGGGCCCATGCCTCTCAGGGTATCTTTTTTCTTCATATGGATTACCTGGGGCGCTGGATGGAAAGTTTAATATTTAATTTAGGTGGAATAAAAATATTGCTTCCTGGCACGTGGCTCTCTGAAAGGGTCCGCGTGAATCCAGGTAAGGTCAGGTGATTCGTCGGTGTTGTTTTTTTTATTCGGCTGAATTTTTCATTCCCTGGCCCGCGGCGAGAGAATGTGGTTCATGGGTGACCAGGGGGCACAGCATCCAGAGTTGGGAAGAGAAAAGGGGACGGAGATTAGAATAACAATCTCTGCGGAGGCAGCCAGAAGCATTGGCGCTCTTGTTTGTGTGCATCCTCCGTGTTCTGCAGGGAGTGGAATATAAATAATGTTTATTTTATTCTCATAATTTTATTCCAATTGTGCGATTCAGGTCACGTAATGAGATGAAGAATCCATTTGGATTCCTGGCCGAGAGCAGTGCATCACCCTGTCGTAGAGAGTGGAGAGAGATTTCACGGAACTTATTCTGAGATCTTGTGACCTCACGTATACGCTAGTGGGTGCGCTTTTTCATGCCCCCTTCCAAAAATTAATTTGCGTCGCATCGCAGTCGAACCAAAAGAAAAAAAGAAAATTCTTCAACCTTGAATTTTAGCCAAATGTATTGAAACAAACTCATTTTTGTTGTTTTGTTGTGTGGTCACTGGTGGCTTGGCTGAGGCAATGAACTCACCCCACTTGAGAACGCAGGGCTCACCGCATGCGCCTGAAATCTGGATTCAAACCCAGCGTCTCTGCGGTGCTGGTTCAGTCCTCTGACCCCTGATCCGTCACAATCTTCCCAGTGGGCGCCACATTTCAAGAGCCGCGTCTTGAGTCGCCACTCACCACTCGAGATTGGTTGCTAATTTATATCGTCATCATTAGCCATGGTCAACCCACTGCTGGATGAAGGCCTCCCTAGCCCGCTGGCACCTCTGGGAAAAGAGAGCTTCACAACTCATCGGATTCATCTAGTCTCAATAAACATTCTGATTCTGATCGCTCCATCTCCTCGGGTGGGCGTACCTCTGGCGACCCCGTTCCATTCCTCGGCTGTCACGTGGTCATTTGCTTGACATTTTAAGGAAACGTTTCGTCCCCTCCGTGGACGCGGTTGGATGGCGTTCGTGGCTTTTGTTTCTGTGGGGGGAGGGGTGGGGGGGCACTGCCCGCCGTTTGCTCGCAACAAAACAAGTGTGCCGATGAAAGCCGCTCGCCGGTTCGTGGAATTCGCGCGGCAGTGCGGGCGCTTCAAGTAAATGAATATTGGTGACGAGCTGCGGCATATCGTGTTGTTGTTGTTGGTGTTGTTTATTGTGCAGGCTCGTGGGTGGAGCGATGATAGAGGTTGTATGCTGTTTTTTTGCACGATGATAGATTAACAGACGCAAAAAAAATAAACGTAAATAAATGATTTAATGCATTTATAAACTTGGACTTGCGTGTGCATTTAACTAATGAGGCAATTTAAAAAGGCTTTACCTCGTGAATTATTTGAATGATTTACAGCTCCGCTACCCGTAAACTGCGGCGCCAATGGCCGCGCGTACCAACCTCCGACTTCCAGGCGTTAATTGCGCAGGTTTTATGCCGCAATAATTGTGGCGTTTGATGCATTGTGTTCTGTTAAATTGCATATTAGGGGGTCTCTGCAGTTGCCACGGGCACACATCTTAACCCCTGTGTTGACAAACGCTCGCCCGCCGAGCCTCTGGTGCGAGGCGACGTCCAGCGGCGTAGCTGTGGAGCGCGCCGGCGGTGCAACTGCGAGGAGGCGGGGGGGGGTGTGCACATGCCGGAGTGGGCCATGCGCCGGTCTACGAAGAGGGGGCGGGGAGACAAGGGAAGGGCCCCGTTTCATTTCTCACACCGGAGGG
The DNA here is from genome assembly GCF_964198595.1 of Lampetra fluviatilis. NCBI lineage: Eukaryota > Metazoa > Chordata > Hyperoartia > Petromyzontiformes > Petromyzontidae > Lampetra > Lampetra fluviatilis. Next base: position 7,928,470 of record NC_136317.1, on the reverse strand, counting down.
CGCTTACAAAGCCCCGCTGCGGTGCTGTCGGCAACTGGCGGCGACCTGGTGTCCTGCGTCGAAACGATTGGCGAGTCGGCGTCGCCGTCAAGGCGCTCCTCTCCCTGTTTGACCCGTGACCCCGAATGTTGAGCCCTGCGGATGGCTTCGGGGCTGGGCGGGCGGGACCTACAGGCCGTGAACAGTGTCGTATCCGCCACTGCGAGCAGCATCTTGTCAGCACTAGTCGGGTACTGGAGGGGAACGCTTTCGACCTGGCAGCATTACTGGGACGCTGTTAGCGCCGCGCTAAAAGCACGTGTGGTTGACTTGAAAGTTCAGTTTTGGCCGTCGGCGAGGAAGAGGCTTTCCATGCCCGATGTGAGGACTGTGGCCCTGTCTTGAGTGGCGCTCGCGTGGAATGAGAGAACCCCCGGTCCTCAGAGTCGCCGTGCAAGCACCTCCCCCCCCCCGCCCCCCTTTCACTCGGGCCACAGAGTCGCTGGGCACCGAGTAAGAAGGAGGGGAAATAACTTTGTCAATCCACCGCTGGATGATGGCATCATCATCACACCGTGTCAATCTTGGGGAGTGTTTAGCCAAGATTCACTCCGCCGGTCAGTGTCATCTGGTGAAGGGAGGACCCAGAACCGGTTTACATATCACTCGTAACAGATGGCAGCCGTGGCGGGGAATCAAACTCGCGTTGGTAAGTTTATAGAGTAGTCGGTGCCCGAAACACTGTGCCACTACCCCTCTGCCGATTCGAATCAGCATGTATTTGGGTCCATTCAATAAGTGCACGGTTACACCGCAATAATGCACCTCAAAGGCCACTGCGTTATGCGTCGTGATCTCTGCGTTGGGCGTTGTGATGGCTGCGTTGGTTTGACGGCAGAGTGCTGATTATACATGCGGTGGAATCTGGTCACGGCGTGTCTCACAACAATCAGAGGTTGCATACGATAGAATATAAAGGACATACGTAAGTGTGTTGAACTTTTTCTCGCGGGCGGTCACGCCGGGTGGGTCGGCTGAGGCTCTGGCGTCTCCGCCTCCGCGCCGGCCCCCCAATGATGGATTGTTCTAAATGTCTTCCCGAGTCGATCGCGGGAACTAATGCGGTGATGCGGGCGGTGATGCGGGCGGTGATGCGAGCGCTGCTGATAATTTAGCATTTTTGTTGCAGTGGCTTTTAATGTTTTAATTCCCGTCGTCGTTGGTTTCTGTTTGCTTGTTGTAATCAATGCCGCGGCGCTCATGCTCGCGGCGGGACTTGTTTGTTTGTTTGGCATCCGGCGCTCGAAAGAGCGCTCTGCCCCCAGCATCCACCCTCCCCGAGGCCGATTGAAGCGGCTCTCTTAAGTATTGGTGTAAATTAAACACACAACAAAACAATGACACCTTTTTATTGTCATTGTTTTACTGCAGACATATTAGCGCGAGGCGCATGGTCTGACGCCGCCGGTGAAATGTTTGCGGCAGCGTGAGAAAGCAACGCTCTGAATTCAGTTTAACACGCAGTAGGCTTTCGCGACCAATACCATCCGTAGTAGAGGCTTGTTTGGGTTAGATCGCGTAAATATGAATGCGTCGTTAAACTCGCCGCCACCCGACACAGCCAATTAATAAGGTTCACCACGTAAACAGAACGTGGCCAATTCGTCACTAGTACAGCACACCGGTGTGTTGGAGAGCCAAGCCACAACATTTACAATTTGGCTGCCGCCTGATGATACCGGTTGTAATTACTGGCGAAACGTCGTACTCAGGTTGCAAATGTTGTGGAGTTGCTCTCCAGCACACAGGTGATGCTGTACTAGTGACGAATTGGCACGTTCTGTTAACGTGACAAACCTTACTAAGTGGCTGTGTCGGGTGGTAGTGGGTTGAACGACACATTTATATTTACGCGATCAAACCCCCCAAAAACCTATATTATGCTCTGAATTCACTTTGGGACGATTTCGTAAAGCGGTCCGGCTACTCGAGGCTGCTTCCAGCTCCTGTGGGGGTTGTGGGCCGAATGGAGATTCGGCGGGCAGCACGTGTGAGGAATGACACATGTGCCTGTGGGTGACTGTGTCTGCGTCTGCCCGCGTCTCTGTGTGTACGCGTGTAAGGAAGCGGTAGTGTAGCGGTGAGCGCACTGCACTACGAACCCGCTGACCCGATCCCTCTCACGACCAATCAGAGTGGTTCACATCTGAACGGGGCCTCCCGACTGCTGCGGTGTAAACATCAGCACTGGAGAGAGACACAAGCGGCCGAGCGTGGTGCTGGCAGCACACCTCCTCGTGCGCCGTGCCGGCCTCCATAGGTGCTCGCGAACAACACTTGCCCCAACAGCCTGGGCTGTATGGGGGCTCTTTGTCTTTGTATACGCAGCGTCTATGCGTGTGCGCCTGCATGCACCCACCCACACCAACTCACAGAGTTCCACCCCATGCCACCGGGCATTGCGAGGCAAATTGCATCGCGGTGGGGGGAGGGGGAGAGACACTCCGAGCGTGGTTGGTGGCCATTCCGACTCAGCAGCGCAAACCGCGACTCCTGAGACCCCCCCATCTCCCCCGGGCGCAGCGTGAAGCGGCCTCCTCCGCACGCGAACTCGGGGGAGGCCGCGCGCGGGGATGACATGAAGGAGACCTGGGGGAGGCCGCGTGATGACATGAAGGAGACCTGGGGGAGACCTGGGGGAGGCCGCCGCCGCTAAAATCCCCAGTGGCTCGCGCGGGCGTTCATCTGGGGCGCGGCAGCCACCCCCCCCCCCCCCCCGAGCACAGATTTGTCGGTCGCATTAGCGTCGGCGGCGACGACGACGCTATGGCCCTGGGTGCAAGGCAAGAGACATTTCCCTTTCCAGAATTAGAGGAGTCGGGATAGAGGCGAGCACGGAGCGTTCAGAGTCCGCGTCCGCGTTCGCGTCTGAGAAGCGGAGCGCGAGACTTCGATAAAAAAAAACAAAAAGCGAAAATATCTTGAGTTGAGAAGCAATGCGGTTGTTAAAACAAATTTAAAAGACGTGGACAATTTGTTCTCATTCCCGCGGAGTTCGTGGAGAGGTTTAAACCGCGCCGGAATCGACGGACGGCTTTGCGTGGGCGCGCCGTTAAAAGACAAATACGTGATAATTTAACGCACCCTTTTAAATGCCTGTAAAAAAATAAAACACAGTTCTGGTACAATGTCCACACGTGTAATTAGTGGTAAAATAACACGTTCTCGGAACGCACCTGCACGCGTGCACACTGTGATTTTGATGGCGCTTTAAATGAGCTGCAAGATTTACGCGTACGTACGCGTTTGTTTTGTTTGACAAAAAATATGCAATGCGTTCACGCATACGTGTGGTCTCTCCTGTATTGCATTATTGATACGTTATGTTTGTTTTCTATGGAAGCGTCCGGAGAATGTTAATGCCTACCTGAGTTTCCCCTACCCCGGGCTCGTTTCGCAGTGCCGTCACGACTGAAGCAACCGCGCCTCGGCAATGCCGTCCTACGATCTTTATTTTTAAAAATAACCACGATCTTTATGAAAACTAAAATAAATAAAAACCACATCGCTCAGAGTTCAGACCAAGCGCCGCCTCCGTGCCTCCAGCCACATTAATAATAATAACAACAACAGAATAGTGTACGACACAACACTGGTGTTTCATTTTAAGTGCTCGTGGCAAAGCTGCATTGTTTATGTCCACAATTAGTGACGCGGGCTCTGCTAGCTTCTTCGGGGCATTGCCCCTGCCCCGGCCTTCACGGGCTACCCTGGCATCCATGAGCCTCCCCTAGCCTTCCCGAGTCTACCCAAGCTTCTGTGCGCCTCTCCTCGCCGTTCTCAGACTCCAAGAGCCTCTCCTACAACGTCCCACAAACTCCTCCCGATCTCCTGGAAGCCTTCGCCGGCGCCTCCCAGCCTCCTCCTCTTCCTCCTGCAGCCTCCCGCACACGCACCATGGGGGTGGACCCCCGATTGCAACACCACTCGATCCCCTCGCAGATGCAATGCAGCCATTTATTAACCCACTTGCTGTACTGCAATTCCTGGTCCGGCTACACCATGAACGGGAGCCGGACGGGGTGAACACGTTTACCGCACTATAGTCGCTCGTGGTGGAGCGTTTGAAAGTTGGATTAAACACATTGTCCTGCGGAGGGAGCTGGTAGGAACGTTGGGTTGCTCGGTCAATGGCCAGGGTGAACGGCGGCGTGGTGAATTTCGCAAATATGCCCGACTGTGAGGGCGGGCACAAGCCGGCGTGAGTAGGTTAAACGTTGAGTTTTATAAGGGCACCACGGAGTGACCAGCCCCTCCCCACCCAGCCCCACCCCTCCCACCCCCCACCCAGCCCCTCCCCACCCTCCCCACCCAGCCCTTCCCAACCCAGCCCTTCCCTGCACGACGGACGGACGCAATAATCCCCTGTGGGCTGGTGTAACCAGGAGGTTCCTACCAGTACCAGCTGCTTACAGTAGGTCGGCCTGTAGCGGAGGGTTTTCAGCTGGGAGAGCGAGAAAGAGAGGCATGGCAGGGGAAGCTGGTGGTGCATTCCTCAGGGTTCAGGGGGGACTGCTTTGTGCGCAGGGCAGCCGAGTCTGCATGCGCAGCCGTGTAAATTTAGGGGATTAAAAAGGAACCCGCGCGATGTTTTGGTTCGAGCCGAGCGCGTGGCTTTTGTATTCGCGCGTAATTGCAAGTTGGAGATGGACAGTCGGCACGGCGCGATGCATTCCATTGATTTCCTTTCGTTTTATCTCCTCTCTCTATTTTTATTTTCCCCTGGCACGAATCCACCTGTTCCCGTCTCTCTCTCTCTCTGCCCCAGAAATTGATTCGGTCTTGTTGCTTTTTGTCTCGCGACTGCCAGCGCGCCTTAACGTAAGTAGCTGCGCTCTCCCGGGGGGATTCGAGTGAATTCGTAGAATCCAGGGGCAGCGCTGAGGCTCCGAGGATGACGAGGCGATGAGGTGGCGAGCCAGGAGAGGCAAGGGTGTCTGCTTCTCACTTCACGTCGCACTTTTACTCTCTTTCATTCCGCTTGTTTACCCAAGGGAATCTCAAGGCTCGTTTTCAAGAGTGTCCTGCCAAGTTTTTCTATTTTGCAGTAGCGAGGCGATGTCGCTTCCGTGTGTAATCCCAACTGAGTCATTTGCGAGGTCTTTTTTTTTGCATTGGGATGTTTGCCCAACGCGAGTGAAATCGGTTTTTTATTAGTTACGAGAGGAAATCGTTGAACCCGGATGAAACCCATGCAGACCAGGGGGGGGGGAGGAGAACGCACAAACTCCACGCAGAAAGGCGCTCGCGTCGGCAGTCGAACCTAGGGACTTCTTGCTACGAGGCGCGAGCATTTCCACCGCGCTGCCACCGGCCCTGCAGCCGGACTGACGCCGTGCGTGATGCGGCGAGACGACACTGCGGTTTGCGTTGTTGAGTTACTGGGATCTCTCTCTCGCCGGGCGGGGGTTAACGCGGGTGTCGTGGCCCGGTTCCCTTTAGGAGCAGAGTCCCTGTTAACGACGTTGTAATTGGGATTCAAGGTTACCATTAACATCGCCCGGGTCACGGCAATAACGCAACAAAATTGGCCTTGTTTCTCTCAAACAAAAATTGTCATCCGAGGGTGCGGCGCGTGTCGAGTGCGCGCGCGCCGACATCTGCAATGCCCCCCCCCCGGGGGGGCCGGTGGAGGGCCGCCAGGCAGAGCGGGCCCAGCTCGCGTTGTGGGGGGGGGGGGCAGAGGCCTCCTCGCCGCGCCGCGTCTGGGGCCCGCGCTGTGGGCCCTGGCGTCTGTGCAACCCGTGTCGTCTGGGTCTCTAGGTCCGCAAGAAAGCGCCTTCAAACGTATGAACGGTAGTCGCAGGAAAGCCTCACTGAGCATCACGGCGGTTTCCATTTTTTTTGCTTTTGCAGAAGGCTGTCTCCGGCCTCGGCACGTTCGGGTTATTTTTCGTGGCGAAAATGAAAGTGGGAGTTTGCCAAGAAAAAGCGAGAGAGAGAAAAAAAATAGGGCCCACGTGCATGACGGGAGAATGCTCAATTCCCACCTCGCGCCGCCGACTGAGATGCTGGGAGAGCGAGGCTCGATGCGTGGATCCGGGCAGCACCAGCGAGGTCGCCCCCCCCCCCTTCCCTTCGTTACCTCGGTTACGCTCGAGGCAAGCACGGGCCACTGGCCTCCTGATTGCTTGATTACTCGTTAGACGCCTGATTGCTTGATTGTGTGCAGACTCGTTATGCACGCTGCATTGCCTGCTCTCGCACTCAACACAAAATTGCTTTAATAATTGTCGCGAGAGCTATTATTATTATTGGTCTGCCAACAGAATAACAGTCCTAACATACCTTGTACACGGATATTAACGAGCCTTTGACTGTTATTAAAACTCACAGACGCACGTTAATTATGCAATTATTTTTTTGTGGGATTGAGGGGAGGGGCGCTCAGTTAATGTGAATGAGAGTTTAACGTCGCTAATCTGCTCGTCCGCCGCTCTGCTACGCGCGCATCGCGTTGCGCACGGGCAAGAGTGTTGGAGGCCGCGGAGCTTCGCTCTGCAGGCGCCTGTTGCGGCCGGCCGCGCTCTGGCTTAGGCCGCCGACCCAAGGGAGTTGAGAGAACCTGGCCGAACCCAACGGGGACTCGAGCCTGACGACCGTTCATGGGTCTCTCATCCTTCGCTGAGAGAAGACACCGCTCACATGGATCCGTCCCCGGAGCGGTGGCTCGCTTAGCGCCAACGGATCCTGCTACCCGCACGGCATCCGCCCCGCGCCCGATGCACGTACCCCACACAGCGAGAGGGCTCAGACTGCCGCCCCCACGTGGCCCCGCACAGCGACAGGGCTAAGACTGCCGCCCCCACGTGGCCTCCTGCCGACGTGACGCGAGAATTCGAGCTCCGACTGCGAGCCACGGCTCCGCTCCGTTCCACGGCTCCCTGCGAGCGCTGCGGTGATTCACGCGAATGCCCCCCCCCCTCCTCTTGCCGCCCCCCACCGACCGTGTGGAATGTCGAGCTGGGGGGCGCCCCCCCCCCCTTGCCACCCCCGCGCCTCGCGGGATCAAAAGTGCAGCTAATGAGGCGAGCTGGGGGGGGGGAGGGGGGTCAACCCCCGGGGTCAGCGGCCAGCGCCACCTCTCGCCTGCAGTGCGCGAGCCCTCTTTGTGATCACCGTCGAGCTGATCCGAAAGAAGACATCGCTGATTTGCACTGCGGAGAGCCGCGTGTGTGTGGCCGCCACCGCCTTTCACATGGCCACCCCCACGTCTTTGTTCCTTGGCTGGCGGCGGTGTCACCCGCATCGCCTCTCCGCTCCCCCACTGGGTCCAATCCAAGAAGCGCGGCACATCGGGATTAATTACAAGGCCTGTTACTGGAGCAACTTTCGCGAGCCGCCTCAAACCACCACCAACACCAAAGATAAAGATCCCCCGTATAGCCTTAACAGACTGTAGGGGCAAGTGCTGTTAGCGAGCACCTATAAAGGCCGGAACGGTACACGAGGGGGTGGGTGGCCAGCACCACGCTCGACCGCCTTTGTCTCCGCAGTGGCGATGTTTACACACCGCACCAGGTACTCATTTGAGGCTGAGTCGACCTAGGGGAGGCCGAGGACCGGTTCAGATAATCGTCACTGGTGTTGACTGTGAGCGGGAATCGAACCCGTGTCGCTGGGTTCATAGCGCAGCACGCTAACCGCTACACCACCGCTCCCCACCAACACCACCACCGCAGCCACCACCACCACAACCGCGGCTAACACCTCAACCAGCACCACCAGCAGCACCACCACCACCGCGGCTAACACCTCAACCACCACCAGCACCACCACCACCGTAGCCACCACCAGTACCACCACCGCCGCGGCTACCACCTCAACCACCACCGTAGCCACCACCACCAACAGCAGCACCACCACCACCGCGGCTACCACCTCAACCACCACCAGCACCACCACCACCGTAGCCACCACCAGTACCACCACCACCGCGGCTACCACCTCAACCACCACCGTAGCCACCACCACCACCAGCAGCACCACCACCACCGCGGCTACCACCTCAACCATCACCGCAGCCACCACGACCACCACCACCGCGGCTACCACCTCAACCACCACCAACACCAGCACCACCACCACCACCGCGGCTCTGGGAGGGCGGTTGAATCAATGTCGCTCGCAGGCCGCGCACGAGGATCGCTCAATCCCCTCGACGATGTCCCGACCTGTCCGTGCCGCCTAAGGCCGCGCGCAGCACTGATGCGAATGTTGACGATTGTTGTTTCTAACGGGCGACTTTGAGGTCCCCGCTATATTTGCTTAATTTAATTAATCCCGCTCGAAAGCAGCGAGCCTGCGAGAGAGAGGGAGAAGAGAGCGAGCGAGCGAGAGAGAGAGCGAGAGAGCCGGCCCACGGCGCGCGCGTCTGGGCCATGAAGTCATGCGGCCTCTATAGAAGAATTGCTCAAATGTTAGGGGAGAGGTCACGGAGCGGAGCTCGTATAAAGGCGAAGCGGCAGTGAGTCAGCGAAGCCCGCGCCCATCTCTCAATAATGAGCTGGCTCCCAGCCAGCGCTGCCATGGCAACCGTGGCGGCCAGGCACAGCGCTCCTAACGCTATCTCCTAATCCTCAATAGAAACTAAAAAAAAAGAAAATCTCATGAGAACGCAGCCCCTTGGTTTCAACAACTCGGGTTTTCAACAAAGATTGGTGTGTGTTGCGAGTCTTTTTTTATTCATTTGTACTGGAACCTCCCAGGCCCTAACTCTATTACACAAAACACTTCGGGTGCGCGCCGTGTGGAAGCCCTGGCGCGGCGCGAATTCCCCGCGTTTACGATTTCAGTGGCTGCACTTTACCCCGCCCGGCCCCTCGTGGATCCGTGACGGGCTCCGTCCCTCGGCGATGGGCCCCGTTTAGCAGCGATCGGCCTCGTCTCTCCGCTATGGGCCCCGTTTAGCGGCGATGGGCCCCGTCTCTCTGCGATGGGCCGCGTTTAGCGGCGATGTGCCCCGTCTCTCCGCGATGGGCCGCGTTTAGCGGCGATGGGCCCTGTTTATCAGCGATAGGCCCCGTTTATCAGCGATGGGCCCCGTCTCTCCGCGATGGGCCCCGTTTAGCGGCGATGGGCCCCGTCTCTCCGCGATGGGCCGCGTTTAGTGGCGATGGGCCCCGTCTCTCCGCGATGGGCCGCGTTTAGCGGCGATGGGCCCCGTTTATCAGCGATAGGCCCCGTTTATCAGCGATGGGCCCCGTCTCTCCGCGATGGGCCCCGTCTCTCCGCGATGGGCCCCGTCTCCCGGCCGTGTTTCCCCTCTTCGTGAGCCTCCAGGGCTCGCGTCGCGTTACGAGTCTCGCGGCCGTGCCGAAATAATGTTACATCAATGGCAGCGGTTCCTTTTAAAAGCTAATTGCCTGCAATGCAGCTCAGCCTTCACATTGGAGCCTGCTTCAATATTGATGGCAAGAGGGGGGGGGGTGGAGGATACAGGGGCATGTGGTGTTTTTTTGTTGTTGAGTGTGGAGGGCGCCCAAGCAATTATGAGAGGTGAAATGGGTGCTCGATTGCAGATGGAGCAGGCAGCCCCGTCGCGTCTCTGTGGAATGTGTCGCGAGTCCACGACGCTGGGAAAAGTGGCGCAATGGAGGAAGGGGTTGTGCAATAATTCATTCGTAGTTTTTTCATAACGTTTGAATCCTCCGTGCGATGTTCTATTCATTCGTATTTGGACCACATCTCGGGGCGCGGTTGTTTAATTGCGGCAATTTCCGGTGCATGGACGCGTGCAGAAACATGAAAGCCATGAGATAAACCCGCATCCTTCTCCAGTCAACGGCCAATCGTTGTGGCCACGTCAGTGTGAAAGGACGAGTCCCGTGGACCTTTTGATGTCCACGGGTGGTGAGTTCTAAGTCTGCCTCGGTTACCCCATAGTGATGATAGGGTTTGTACAGCCACTGACTCGAGACATCATTTGAGCGACGAATTCTTGATGTTTCATGTGGTTTCCCCAGATCATAAATACAGGATCACTCCTCTTATCCGTGACCCAATTACCGTGACCTCTATTTTCTGCGGGAGCCGTTGGATCTGCCAAAGCCCATGTTATTCGTGGCCCCTTATTATTGGCTGCTATCCGTGACTATCCGCTTTTTTTTCTTGCGGATAATTTGGAGTAAATTCGCAGACAACATCACCGTGGATGATAGGTATTCTCCTGTATATGGCTGTTGAGTGACGGTCGTGGAGGCAGGAGGTGTGGATAGAGGCTGGGGCCCACATGCCTGCCGTGGGCGCACGTGATCGCGCGCGCCGACGGAATAACCAACGCGTCCCTCGCCTTCAACTCAATTGAAGATTCAAGTGAATTGCCTCTGACGTAGGCACGTGCCTTTTTTTGTTGTTGTCGCTGCTGGATTGAGAGAATGCTGGAGGAGTGTTTCTTCGCGGCGTGTGACTCCGAGAGTCATCGGCAGAGGGGTTCTGTGTGGCGAGTTTGCGTTCGCGTCTCTTTGCCTGATTGGTGGCACCTTCTGGGCCGTGTGCCCGCACGTTCCCGATTTGCTGGTTTTCTCCCCAGCAGGATGCCTCCGCAGTGGGAGGTTTGCATCTCACGGGCCTCGTTTTGTGGTTTAACAGTTCAGTCGACGCGTAGAAACCACGCATTAGAGAGAAATGCGCTATTATTCCTATCCCTAGCCATAATCCTACACCTAATGGTAACACATAATCCTACTCACAACCCCAAATCAAACCACTAATACCAACACGCTAATTCTGCTTACCCATAAGCTTAGGCCTACATCTAATATCTACGCTTATCCGTAATACTCGGGGCTGCCTGGAAGTTACTGGAAGCCCGGGGCTGGAGGGTTGGAATGGCCCCCTCATTAATTAGCGAGACAACAACAACAACAATAGGCTCACTTTGGGGTGCCCTCGTTTGCAGGAAGCAAGGGGGGGGGGGGGGTGCTGTCTTGGGCCCTGTTTTGGGCGACCCTGCTAACACTCTGCGCGTCGCTCTCTGGGTGCCGCCTGCACCGTTTCTTTTTTGCTGACTCATTGAGAGTAGCCCCGCGCGGCCGTTTTACACAGACCGCGTTATTTGGCTTCGAGCGTCTTTGAAAGAGGAACCCGGTTATAAAAGGATGCGTTTGAATTCAGCACGCTGTTTTGGATGTGATGAATGGAGTACGAAATTTTACAAGCAAGTGCTTCGTCCATCGTTTGAATCATTTTTTTTTTAATATAGTGAAGGTGGTGTAACCCTTTTCCCACGTAGTTATATCTTATTACAGTGTGGAAAGTGAATCGTTGAAGCGTGTGTGTGTTTTATTGAGTAATTATCACTGTGCAATGGACAGGCGGGTGTAAGACGTCTGAGCTGATGTAATCGTGAATGTTCCAGCGTGAGTTCGTTTTGTGACACAGGTGGGGGGTTGAGTGTCAAGGAACCTGGAAAACGGCATGAAAATAATCATCATATTTTTTGTTTAAATATGTGCTCCACGCGACACAAAGTACTAATCCGGTTTTTTTCAAACAAAAATGTAAAGGTCCATTTGTGAAGTGTGGGTTTTTTTGCGAGCATTGATCGCCAGCCATTAAAATGTTCACTAACATGTCTATTAATCTCGCACAAATGTGAAATGTCTCTCTCTCTCACTCTTTATGTCACCATTTTGCTGATATCAATTTCACGAAGATGGCCGCCTCAGACTGCTCCGTTCGTTTCCCTCCGGGGGCCCTCTCTCTCCCTTTTTTGTGAACCTCAAAAGGACACCATCGGTGAATACTTTTTGACGCCTGTACCTTCTAAATTACTTTTTTTCACGATCTTGATCTTTTTTTCCCCCCCGTTGTACTCCCCGCTTTTACATCCGCTCCAGGAGCCAACGCAAAGAGAGCAGCAGATGATTTAACAGCTAATGATGGCGGGCAAGATGCAGGTATAATTGTTTTTTTTTTTGTCCAAATCGCATGATGCATGACAAGCGCCTCGTGCCGTACGCTTTTTCTTGTCTTCTAATCAAGTGCATCTTTTTTTTTGCACTTGAGTCTCTCGTGAAAATGAACAATACGAAACACATCGGAAACCATGTCTCTACGTTTTTGTGTGTGTGTGTGTGACATCGGGAATTTCAATCGTCACCCGCCGTGTGCAGTGTTATGCTCGCGTGGTTTGTTATTTACTTGAGGTAATACCACCGCTGCTTTGTGTTTGGGAAGGTTTGTGCATGCTCGACGTGTTTACATTTTGACAATGCGTACCACCGTGTTTGTGCTGACGAGCCGCGCTCAAAGGGGAGCTCGTGAAGCCCGGCCGCGCACCCTCCGGTGGGCAGCCGGCCACGGGGGGCCACCCCACCCCCCACCCCCCCGCGGCCCGGCAGCTCCTCACCGGCCCCTCGGGGCCTCCGCTTGACAATCGAGCGGGGTCCACAGCGAAGTTGGGTTTCTTGGCTCCGGCGGTGTCACAGGGCGCCCGTTGCTGTCCCGCCGATGCCTCCGGCCCCGTGGAGGCCGCTGCGCAGCGGCGTGGAGCGAGTAGCGGGCGGTCGTCGTCGGCTTCGCAGCGTCAGGAGACGGCCCCGCGTCTCCCGCCTCGCCCGAGAGCGGTGGCACGCGCCACTTCTCTGCAGCGCGACGCGTTTGGCATTATTTTCCGAGTCATCCTTTTCATTAAAAGAACGGCAACAATCCCCCCGTGTTCTAAAATAGCCCACGGATGCAGATATCACAGAATTACCTCTGAGATCCCTTGAAGTGGCCTCCTGTCTGCACACTAGGGGGGGGGGGGGGGTGCAGACTCTCCTACACGCAGCTCTATGGACGTATCTTATTTGATCACGTGGCAGTCAAACCGAAATGTATTTTATTAATTCTGGGAGGTTGGTTTTGCCCAATTTAAGGGAAAGACCGAATTGAATGCGCTGATTTTTAGTGTGCCAGTCATTGGTGACCAGCATGTCACCATGAACTCGCTACAATCGAAGGCAGGCGGTCTCAATCACGGATTCAAACCAGGATCCCAGCGGCGCGATGGCTCAGAGCCCCGAGTCACACAGCCACCTCCGTATTTTGCAGCCATCGTCTTAATGATCACGTTCGTAATGTTTAATAATATTATCTGAGCCGCACTGGGGGGGGGAAACCGGGCATGGTCGTTGGCGCTTTAAAGTTCGCAAAAATATCTCCAAACACTTGAGCTCTAAATGACGGCCAACATCCACATTGTTCACGCGAGGGGCTGACAGGACAATGAGGACCTGTACACGTGCCCCCCCCCCCACCATCTAGTTTACCTCCACCACTGCGCCGCAGAGGAATGTCTATTCCGTGTTTATTTTTGGTGCGCGGAGCTTGGCAGGATAATGGGGTTGGCGCACAATCTCGCTAACAGCAATGAGCACCGGGTTAGAATTTGCGGCTGCGTTAAGGAAGGGTGGCAAGTGAAGTGATCGCCTTGACAAACAGCCGCTCCTAAGAGCAGCGCCACGGGAGCGCCGCTGCCTCTCTGACAGCAGCCGACAGGGCCCGCACCTTCTCGCCTCCGCTGCGCTGCGTTCCGTGGGCGGCGTTGCCGACGTCCAGAGAGAGAGAGAGAGACGACGTCGTCTTGTCGGCTTAGCCGGAACCTCCGCGTTCGCGCCTTTCCGCGGTCGCGCGTTAAGTCACCGGGCGGCCGGCCCTTTAATTTCCGCCGAGGCTGCTGTTTGTTGCGAAGCAGTCCGCGTATTTACGTAGCTGAGAAGAAGAAATACCCACGGGGCCGGCACGGCGCCGTAGCCGCATGACAAATGGACTTCCGTGGTAACCGCCTCTAGCGCGTTCCCTCGAGTCCATGCTCTTGGAGTCCAATTGCAGTGTCACCCCCCCCCCCCCCCCGCTTCGCTTGCTGCAAGATTCCCGTGAGCGCGCAGTCACTACTCGGCTGATGCTGCTGCTGCTGCTGCGAGCAGATGATGCCAGCGTGCGCTGCTGTCAGCGCCTGATTATCGTCAACGTAGTGGGCGACGTTCTTGCAGTCGATCGCAGGCCATCCCCGGTGGGCGTTCATGCTACGTCGGAAATAAATAATTACGATAATACTTCCCTTTTACTCATTTACTCACCCAGCCTCGGTGATAAGGAACGTTCACGGAGTGCGACGCCCTCCGATGCCAACCAAATGGAATCGGTGACATCTCCTTCAGGTGCGGAAAGACGCTGCGCCTACCCTTCCAGACGCCACGTGTTGTTTATTCTTCTATTTACCGCGGCGATCAACCCTCTCTCGACGCCACGGAGCTCTTTCGATGTCACTTTTCCCCGTTGGAGGACCGCATCAGCCGAGGTCCGGCCACTGGACGATCGCTTCTTCCGCACGAGGGCAGAATTTGTCCAGAGAAATCTCATCGGATCGCGTTCTTCTGGATCATCTGGATGGCGATCTCTCCCAACGGGCGGATAATATCCTGAAGCTCCAGTCCCTCACACGACGCAACCAGTGCCATCACCTCCTCGGCTCCAGAATGTCACCGAGCATGCATGGTTCGAAGCGGGACCCATCGATCACCGGCCTGAGTCGCATCTCTCACACCGGCTCAGTATTGTCTTGAAGTGAACATCTTATTTTTCAATAAGAACTCTCAACAAGTTGTGTAGGACCGTGGCTGAGATGAAGCGACATTCGCGAGATGTGCCACCCATCACGAACTGCGTCTCAATCATCTGCTCCTGTTGATGGTCGCGGCGGCATCATGCTCTGTAGACAATTCCAGACCTCCCTTTCCCAGGCGACAGACTCTAGCTCTTCCTGGGGAATTCCCAGGCGTTCCAATGCCAGCCAAGTGACATAGTCGTCCCGCCAGCGTGTCCTGGGCCGGCCCCCGGGTCTTCGCCCAGTGGGACGTGCTGCTGCCTGGTAGAGTTCCGAGGGGAGTCTGCCTAGGGCATCCTTTACCAGGTGCCCGAACCACCTCAACTGGCTCATCTTGATCCGGAGGAGTAGCGGCTCGACTCTGAGGCTCATTTAAAATAATAATGAGAAGAATAATCGGCCTTTGGGCCATGAGGGCCGCATCGATTGTCACCAGTTCTGTTCTATCTCCGACGAACTGTTAGACGGACCTTGAGGCCTCGGTCGCAGAGCAACAAAAAAAACCAACCAACGCAAAAGGTGTGGGGAGGCAGAGCCATTAAAAAAAAATCGAAACTGGAGCATCACACACACCGTGAATATTCATTGTGAGTCCCAAGACACATCATTAGGAGGGTCCTGCATTACAATGGTTGGCGCATTCCAATTATGGCATGTGGGAGGACATCTAAGGACCTGGAGAAAACCCACCACGCACAGCAGGGGATGACATAAAATCTCCGCAAAGATCGATTTAATCTGCGAGGAGGAGGTGGGGGTTCTACTGGGACGTATTCAGTCGATTAGCTGCAGGAAGTAAATCTGGATTCGGGAGTTGACAATGAGAGAGAATTAGTTGAAGGAGGAGATGGAGGCAAGACTATTGTGGAAAAGACCGAGAGGAAGAGAAAGAACGACGACGCTGGACGATGATCAACAAGGGGGCGGATGTGCGGACAGACGAAGAGAGCAGTGGCGCACAGAGCGACATGGAAGATGAGAGTCGTCCCTTGGAGCTGTCTACGGACAGCACATGTCACACGTGAAATTTTAGTCCACAGATAGATCTAAGGCAATGAATTATTCTGCTGACCGAATGCATTCCGGTTCTGCCGTCCTATTAACCTCGCAGCCCTCCGTCTGCAACACCTGCCCAGCCCTGGTGGCCACCTATTTATGTACGCACCAGGCTCTTAACCTTCTTAGCCTGTCAAGGTCACGCACATTCAAGGTGATATTGTCGTTGTGAAGGGAAGACCACGCACCGGCCTCAGTGACCGTGGCTCAATCTCCAAAACAGTTGACTGCCCCAATATTCTGCTCCTGGCTCGCCGCCCATTGATCGAGCTCGTGTCCCTTCATCGATACACATTTCCGCGCCCCACGGGAAGTCGGCGAGCTGCTGTGCCAGGTACCACAATGCACCGCTTCGCCCCGTGCCGAGGCCCGGTGCCACCCCCCTCCTCTGGAATTGAGTGAGGCCACTGTGGTGAGAGTAATGTTTGGCAAAGTGACATTGAGGCCAGATGCCTGGTGCCTCCTCTTTATGGAAACTGAGGCCACCTCGCTGAAGCTAATGTGCGGCAAAGTGCCATCGAGGCACACGTGGCAGAGAGCAGCTGTTGGACTGAAGAGGCCCTGCCCAGAGCCGGCTCCGCCAGGGCCCATGGTGAGCGTGGGGCCGCAGTGGCGAGCTGCTGGCTACCTCCTCGGCGTGCGGTCCTACGCGCTCGGGCTCACTCGACCGGGACCAACCACCAGGGCCCTGCCTGCCAGAAGCCCAACTCCTCACAAACTTGTCCGACAGCTGTATCATTCCCCCCCCCCCCCCCTTTATTGAATTTGGATTATTTTTGTGTGCGATATGTTTTTGTTCTCGTTTTGCTTTCGTTTTTGTGGGTCTGTTTACCATGGGCATGCGTCATTTGGTTTGTCATCTGTGTTAATTATTCTCGTGTTGTTTTCTTTAATTTGTGCGTCTTGTTTAGCTTCAACACTGACATCGGTGTTGCTGCGCGGTGTACTGTGTTTGTTGTGACCCAATTGTCCAGTTAAACAAATTTGCGAGAGACGCCTATTCTCATTGGCCCCATCACCCAGTCATAAATAATGGCCATTCATCTATCAACGTAATAAGTCTGGCTACATTCATGAGACCGCCATCGGACAAATGCACATCCAATGAAACATTCTCGCGCCGGCGTCTCATTAATTTCGCTCTCCTGTGTGGATCGACCGAGTCCACGGCGTCACTGCGTCACCTTGCACCCCACTTCGACAGCAGAGAGAGAGCGAGAGAGCAGCACAGAGAGCCGTGCGCTACAGAAGCTCCCCCCTCGCTCTCTCCTGAACCTAGTGCACGGCATTTCCCTGCGTTCACTTTGTGTCCAGCGACTCGAAGCGCGATGAAGTTGCAGCGCTGCGCTACGGGGTCTTTGTGCTTCCGTGACCAAACATAAATGAGTGGGGATTTCCATGATAAAGGACCCACTCACAAAACGCCTTCTGTTTTCAGACGTTTCCCCTGGGTTCTCTTGCCATATGTACATTTATGAAGCTGAAACCATTTACAATAATACATTTTTTTTAAACTCTTAGGCCCAAGCACGTGCGAAACCCGCACGGAAACCCGCAGGCCCAGAGATGGAATGGCACCGCTTGAGGACCCACGGGCAATCGGCAGACGCTGGTGCCCGAACGCGCGCGCGGTGCGAGAAACGCCGAGCGGCGGCAGCAGATCGGGGGGCGAGGCGCACGCAAAACATTCTAATGAGCGCGCCTCGCAATTAACATGCTGCTGCTCACTCACAAACCGCAGCGCCGAAACTGCCGCTCGCGCGCGCGCGCGGAGGCGGCGGCGCCGCCGCTCAGAATCCAAATTCGGCTGGAAAACCAGCTGCTCGCGTTGGAGCCGTGAACTCAGCTACAAAGCTCAGATCTGCCCGCCCCTACAGCGCGCAAATCTTTCCAGAGTCGGGGGGCGGGGGGGAAGCAGAGGCCTAATTGATGCGATGAATGTGTTCTCTGTGTATGGCCCCTGGGGTGCGCAGCCACTTCTTAAACACGAAAATACGGAAAGGTTGCGTCTTCGCATCGCCCAGACAGCTTGTTACGAATGTTTAATGTAGTCATTCTGTATCAAAGCTGCCCGGAAATTCTCTGTACGTCATGGGTACAATATATATATTTGATACTTTTAACGTTAGGCTTGGGAACAAAGCGTTGCACAAATGTGCACGATACTCAGCATTTAATTTCTCACCGAAATTTTTTAACGGCGTCGTTTTTTTTTAGTAGGTGGCCAGTAGCCACAGCCATACAGCGGGAGGTGTACTGGACGTGGTGTGTCGGTTTAAATGAAACTCATTCCACTCTGCGGTGAGCAGTGATTGAGTGCCGCGCGCCAGGGAATTCAGAGAGCGGCCCCCAGCCCGAGTTCACGACCAGACTCTCAACGCAAGGTCACGCAAATTGCCGCGAATTCAAACATAAAACCTCATCAAGAGTAATTCCGTGCACGCGGCCGGACATTGCCGCGCTTATTACCGCATTTTTAATGCCAAAACCACCTGGCACATCTGGCCGCGCGCAATCCGCAGACCCCCGCCGGCTCGCGGATAGCGCGCTCCCCCCTCTCCCCACCACCCCCCACCGCCCCCCCTTAGAAGCGAAAGGCCCTTCAGGGACGCCATTTAAGCGTCATCGCTCAATAGCGAGTGTGCGAGTAGGTCGATGGGCGCACCTGTGCCCGCCCGAGTCGTCTCCGTCGCGCTCGCCACGCTCGCCGGCCGCGGCACTCGCCGCCCGCCCGAGCCTCCTCGAGTTCAATAATTTGGCGCGAGACGGAACTGCCCCCGGCGACAGATTTGTGGCCCGTCATTAAGAGGCTGACCTTGAGGCCTCGGTCGCAGAGAAACAACAACAACAACCATAAAACCAACCAACGCAAAAGGTGTGGAGGCAGAGCCACCGGCGTTCCCGTCAGCGGTGGCGCGCTGCGATGGTGCTGCTGCGCCCGGGGCTAATGGAGTGGGGGCCGGTGCCGCAAAAACGGATTATGAGGTGCACGTCCCGAACATAGCGAGCGACCCGAAGGTGTTTAATGAAAGGAGGTTGGCTCCGTGGGACATTTATGGCCCGATTCCAAGGCAATTAGGGCGGTCCGTGCGAGTTGTGGCGCAGCGGTTTGGGCGCCGTGATGTGAACCCTGCGACCCGAGTTCAACTCCCGACTAACATCAGTGGCGAGTGATGAACTACTGTAATGGGCTCTCCCCTCCCAAGCCGCCTCCGCTTCACCAACTCGCACCGGCGAAGTATGGTCAAACAGCCCACGTGACCGACACACGGCGCGTGGTGGCCTTCATCCAGCAGCGGATAGACAGAGGGCGATAAATTATCGTTTTTATTCGGAGGTGCCTGGCTCGGCTCGCGAGTGGAGGCGAGGCAAGAGCCGTGCCCTTCAGGGGACGTCACCCCACCATCGTGAACATCCCCCTCGGTTAGCAGTAAATCTGGCCGCACCGTGCAGTGGTGATTGAGGGTCAGCTCAACCCATCATCCCTCGGGGGGGGGGGGGGGCATTAAAATAGGTACCACTTTCCGTAGATATGTCAACAGCGGTTTTCATTTTTGGAAAGACGCATCACCGCCATAGGAGTGTGGAATTCCCTGGCCCACGTCTGGAAATGGGAAACGTGAGCCACTCCACTTTGAGCAGGAAACGACGCCGATGTTTTGTTGTTCATCGCCAGGCCGAGGTCGTTGCAAGTTACCCGTCTCAAAATTCACGCCACGTTTACTTCAACGCGTCCGCTCGTGGCTATTGCCGAGCGCGCCTATTCGCGATACTAACAGCCGTGCATGTGCACGGTGCGTTCTTTGGTGCGTGTGCCATGTCTCCCAACGCAGACATACGCGACAGTGGGCCCAAGGCGGTCATGGTGTACGTTCACGGTGGCTCCTACATGGAGGGCACGGGCAATCTGCTGGATGGCAGCATCCTGGCGAGCTACGGCAATGTCATAGTGGTCACGCTCAACTACAGACTGGGCGTCCTAGGTGAGTGCCGCGTACGGACCCGGGGCGTACGGAGACCCCCCCACCCCCACACACACCACACCCCCGACGGAGATCGCGTCACGCCGGCGCCGTGAGCTGCAAAACCGACCGGCAGGCGAACGAGCGGCGAAACGGGAGGCCCTGGGCATCCGTGGGGCGAGGGGCGGTGGGAGAGGCCGCTACTGCGAGCTGGTTTTGCTGGGTCTAGGGGTCAGGGTGAGACCAACGTGTTCATTTGGAGAGTTGGCTCCCGCAGCTACGAAATCAGCTCGCACCCCCCCCCCACACGCGCTCTCTTCCCCGCAGCAATGCTTCGTGGCCTTTGTGGGTTTTGGTCGCATGTTGGTCGCATGTTGGTCGCATGTTGGATTTCTGTGCTCACGGCGCCGTGTTTTATAACCCCGAGCTCGTCGGGCCGAGCCGGCGCCGTCACCGATGTGCAACGCAAACTCGCTCGCCCCGCCACACTCAGCTCTGGCACCCACATGCGGCCCACGCAACTCTGCGGCTTTCGCGTAATGTTTTTCAAATTTGCCTGAAGGTGACTGCTGGTTGCCCCCCCCTCCACCAGCTCCACCCATTTTTTTAAATACACATACTTGGTCACGCCCACTCAGCTAACTAGCTCCGCCTCCATCACTCTAGTAGCTCCACAGAATTGAACACACGAACAGAACATTTTAAACCTGCAGCACTGCTTCATGGGAAGTGACGGGACAGAATTTATTGAACCGGCACATTGCCTAGCTTTAAACAATCGATGTAATTAATCGTACGCACGGGTCCTTTGCATAAGAGCAAACAAAACACTCAACCTCATTCCTCCATAACCACGCCCCTTACAACATTAGCCGGCATGCAGTCGGCTGACGTTTCAAGCATGAAGCCCTTCGTCAGAGCAGGAGAAGGAAGCGATGGGGTTAAAGAGGTCGATTGGCTCACAGACTGCACTGCCCGGGGCTCTGAGCACTCTGCGATGGGAGACGGCATAAACTCGTAAGCGTTGCCCGTAAGTGGACGATCGGTATATCAATCAGAGCATTGCAGGAACGATGCCAATTACGTTGGCATCGCGAAATCGTTGGCATCATTCGCGATTCCAGGTGGCGAGGAAGAGCTATATGATTACATTCGGGTGTAGGTTTTCGCAGCCGATCGATTATGATTCGTAACAAACAACAAACAAACGAAAAACTCAAAACATTCGGTGTAGTTGCGTCAAGTGGTGGCGCTTGTGCACCGCTTAGCGAAACTTGGGCACCACTGAACGAACCTCGTGCACCACTGCCAACGCAGCAGCATCGCCAACTAATTTACGACATTTTTTGACTGTGTCCGTGCGGCTGAGGGTTTCTCAATAACACAACACTTGGTTCGATCGCTAGGTGGCCTTAGCCAATACTCAATGAACGAATCAAGAGCGAGGAGATTATGAGCCCAGGGCGTGAGAGACACCAGGTGCCAGAAACACGGTGACACCAAGCGAATGTGGAACGCGCACGAATGGTGAACATCGGGGAAGCGCCTCGTCAAGGGGCTCTGTTCGCTCACAGCGCTTCCCGCAAATAGACGTCACGCACACACACACAGCCCCGTAGGCTTGAGCTCTGTAATTTTTTTAATGTAAATGTCATTCAAAAAATGTGCAGTTACGGTGCGCTAAAGTTGCCCGCATTTCCACGGACGAAGATACAATTGGCTCTCGCCCCGCCGGGCATCCGCGATGTCTCGAACGATGTTGGGCGCCTGGCAGAGCGAGCTTGGGCCGTGCTAGACCAGTCGCTCGCCTCTGTATCTCTCTCTCCCTCTCTCTCCCTCCGCACTGACAGAATACCCTCGCGTCGGTAGCGTCGAGAGAAAAAAACGCCGCAGTTTCAGCATCAAAGGCGTTACCAGCGCCCGCTTTAGCAATGTCTCTCTCTCTCTCATGGCTCCATTCGCCCCGGGCTTCTCGGGGGGATTCATCTCAGAGCGCCAGGGTCTCCAGCCTCCACCTCTTTGATCGCCGCCTTCGTGGTGGCTCAGGCCTGGCCCGTGACTCTCACGCGATGGCCCCGGTAGCCGTTCCGCTTTGTACGCGATGACCTGCAGCAGCCATCTTGTAAGATGTCTCGTCTTATCATGCATTGATATAAGCGCCTTGGCCAACGCGCTGTACGGTGAACTCACTACGGTGCACCATGATTGGCGAGATGGAACGAGATGAGTGGGTGGGATATACTTGTAAAATTGTGGTGGTGGTGGCGGTGGTGGTGACGATGCGCGGAATAAATGAAGATGGAAATGCGACGAGTGGATTGATGACGGGCGACCATGGGGAGTGGTGGGGGACAAGGGAGACGGCGTTACGATGCAGAGCGCCGAGTGAGGCCGCGCAAGGCGGGCGGGCGTCGTAGGGGGCAGGCGAGCGACGCGGGAGAGGTCGGGCCCCCTCCCCTCTGATGTTTCCTTCGCCGGCTCCTCTTGAGTCAACCCCAGACCTCGTGCCCCTCCTCCGCTCGCGCGCGGCTCGCCACGTCTGCCGCGACTCTTCCTCGGCGCATAAAACGTCGTTAGGGTTTTACAGCGGTGCCGCAAAAAGGAGCGACGTCGTTCAACAAGCGCCAGACACATACAGAGAGGAGGGGGGGGTAGCGGGGCGATTCGTGGATCGTGAAATGCGATTCGTATTTTTTGTAAGAACGCTAACGGATACACTTTGAATACCTTATAATTCCTTTTCGCCATGGCAACAAATTATTCTTCTGCACGCGCACGCTGCCGCTTTATAGATACGCGGCTGCACAGATGAGTGTATTATTATATTTACGGAGCATTGCCTTCTGGGGGCATGCGGCTGATGTATATGGGCGAGGTTTTGTGGGAATCCATAATGGGATCTTGGGATTTTTTTTCTATCCCCGCCCCCCCCCCCTCTCCCCCCGCCTCGGTCCTTCCTCCTGCGTTGCCATAAATTTGGTTCATTTTGTGAGTGGCCAGGAAGAAGACGGTCCCAACGTCCGCCCCGCAGTCAGCGCCGGGCAATTCATAACCGCACGCTGCACATTCTCCAAAACGCCGCTTCAATGTCAGCTTCGCGCGAATTTACGATAGAAATGCAGTGATCCGGATCTCACCACGCGATTCATGGTTCCCCCACAGGCCGGGCTAGGGACGCATGAACTGGTGGGGGTGGGGGGCGGGTGGCGTCCCGGGGGGGGAGGATGGAGTCCCCCTTCTTGTGGAAAGAGTTCGAGGTCCGAAAAAGGAGTTAAAGTCGTGTGAACGCCGCTGTAAATGTGCTCGCGGAATTAAAGCGCGCGATGCACGAGTCCCATTTAAGAGGACCATTTAAGAGGACTATTTAAGAGGACCATTTAAGAGGACTATTTAAGAGGACTATTTAAGAGGACCATTTAAAGTTTAAATCATCGTTCGCCTGCTGCAAGCCTCTCCGGTGCAAGTTCTTCGTCGTCCGCAGGCGCCGACGAGGTAAAGCGCCGCCTCCTCGTCCTCCTCCTCCTCGCCCCTGGCCGCCTCGCTCCGCTCCACGGCTCTCTCGCTTCGCGCTCGCTCGCCTTGTCGCGAGGTGCTGATTAGCTCTTTGCACTCCAGCTGTGATGCCGATAGTAACTGTCTGCCACAGCCTCTGCTTTGTTTGGGGGGGGGGGGGGCGGGGTTTGTTTGTGGCACAAAGTGGCCAGCTGCGGCCAAGGTTTTGACGGGGCCCACCGCTATGGGGGTGGTGCCATCATGGCGGGCGCCACGTGCCAGTCGCCGCTTCTCCGCTCACAAATGACCCGTGAGAGATCCCACACTTCGTTTCATCTATCGCCCTTGCTCGGCCGCTTGTCCTTTTTACGCAACTCGATCCCCGTTGTGCCATCACTGTGACGTCACGAGAGGAAGAGTCTACTGGGATCTCTCACACGGCAGTGCAAGCCCAGCCCCCCCCCCGTCCGCCCGCCCGCCCTGTGTGTGAATGAACGCTCGCAGAAGTGGACATCACAGAGCCACCTCTGTGATCGTGACACAGCAGGGGGCGCACTTTCTCACCCACCCGCTACGTATGTTTGTCACGTGACAGTCAAGCGGATGTTTGAAATTCACAGAGACGAAAAGTTCGCGGGATTAAGTGCGGTCGCAATTTTGTTACTTGATTGTGGGTTTTTTGCGTGCAGTCATTGCTGATAAGGCTGAGCCCGTGGATTCGCTAGCCCTGAGAACCAACGTTGTCTCACAGACGGTCGCATGGATTCCACTCTAGGATCTCACTAGAGATTGACGGGCTCATTGCTCAGCCATCTGGATTATCTGTCTAGCCACCATTATCATTTGTTAGACATTTCAACATCAGATGGAAATAAATAAATAAAAGTGGTCTTGATATAACAACTCAAATATGTTTTTTTACTCCTACCAAATTCATCAAAATAGTTTTGTTCCAATGTAAGTGACGTGAGAGTTGACACGGGGGTTTTAACTTTGTTAAAATTAACTTCTAAAAAAAAACGTCATCACACGCCTCGGCTCGACGACAGCCGCGTGCGTCGCCATTTATTAACCTTTCTGATTTTGGGGAATTTCATTTCAGTCTTCATAACTTAGTTTAGAACAGAACTGAAGCTTATGTGTAGAAATTAACTCATGATGAAGCTGTCTGCAGTCCCAACGTGTGATACAAATTATAACGTGATATACAGGGGTAGCGTATTGCCGTATAACAAGCAGTCTGTTAATTATTATTATATAGGCACTGATGGTAATGCTGAGCATATTAGATTTAGCTCTTAACGTGAATTTATTTTTCAAATGCAGGCTTGACTTTTTAGAGAGTTCCCTTGAACGTTGCGTTTGACTAAACTTGAAGCCTCACTTTGTGTAGGGCGCTCGCCAATAACTACGTAACCTTAAAATACAAAATATACATAATAGGTGACGTTTCAGGCAATAGCCCTTCCACATGACACATACCCAGAGAGGCCAGAGAGGTAGAGACTGCACTTAACACCATGGGGTAACTGCACCACTCAGCTGTTCAACATTACCATGAAGAGTGCACACTCAGAGCCGGAGTTTTACACCACAAACCGCCGCATGAAAGCACCCTCCGGTCCCCACCGCCCGCCTTACTGGCCCCGACTGTGTATACGAAACTTCTAAAAGGGGTCAGGCAAGAGGCGGCACCTAGGGTGGTTACCAGTAGTGACTGTTTGACAGCAGCAGCAGCAACAACAACACAAACTCAGTGGCTCAGGGCCAGCGGTCAAGACGAAATGGACGAAACATTTCAGCAAACTCGAGGTGCCCCGAGCACTGAGCTGGCTACCAATTGAGATCCTGGGTTCGAATCCGGTCTTTACACCGGGGTGCATCAAGTGGAGCGAGTTAAAACTAGACTCAAACTTTATGTTATTTTTTCAGGTAAGGCCCACTGGGCTGTGCAGCTCTTTTTTCAGAAGCGACCTGGCCGCAAATGATCGCTCAACATCGTAGCCTGTCATGTGCAAATGTATAACAGCCAAAGACTCTTTGTGAATAATAATAATAGGGGTTTTCCCCTTTTTCCTGGCAACACAACTTAAACCTTTTTACGAGGAATTATGTGTGCATTAACCACAATACCTGTGGTCAAAATTCAAACAAACAACACACTCTGATAATATATGCATTGTCCTTGAAACTGTGAATGTTTCTAAATGTGGAGGGGGAAACCAGAGGACCCGGACAAAAACCCACACCCTCACGGGGGAGAACATGCAAACTCCATATATACAGGCATCAGGGTCGGGATCGAACCCACAACCTCTTGTATTCCAGGCAAGGGAGTTAACATCTCGCCACCGAGGAGCCCACGTTGATGGCCTCAGCCCGCTCAGCAGTGTTTTATAAACATAATATCATATAAAACTATCATATAAGTAATTTGGTTATTGTGCTTGGTTTGGCCAAGTGGTATATTTACGAATAAAAAAAACAATATCCGATTAAGACTGCCATGCGACAAACGATCTCATGGCAGAGCGTGTGGGAAAGTGCCCGTTCGGATATGCAAAGGACGAACATTCAATTGAAGAATGGTTGGCGAAATCGCTCGTGCACAGCCATTTTCTCTCCCACAAAGCACTGCTCTGAGATTTCCGCATGGGTTCCTCGTCACGTGATATGATGCCGACGGTGCAATTGTAAGTACATTTTGGGCAAATGATCACAAACGCATTTAAGAAAACTGCGCCAACCGCTCTGGCGAGGGGGTGTCCTGCTCAAGTGAGCACTGCGGCAGTGGTGGAGGTGTCCACATCCCCATGCCTCGGGCGAGTCTATCGACAGCATGACCATCGTTGACCTCCCCACAAAGTGGTACTCAATTATCGACCCGGGAGTGATAATAAATCGAGGAGTCAATCGACAATCAGGCTGTGAACTCGTGACCTTCCGCTTCCTTGACCGCTGAACAGCCACCGAGCCGGGTCCACCTGGCTAACTTCCTTGAAGTCGTTGTGTGCCGCGAACGGGCCGAGACGATCTCTCTCTCTACGGAGGGAACGAATCGGCAGGGGGCTCCTGTGGGTCCCCTCTCTCCAGGGATACGTGAAGGAGGGGGAGGGGTGGCGAGCGGCGTGTGGGCACAATGCCGCGTTCCCCTCACCTGTCGCTCGCTCGCCCGCGTTGTTCTCGCGTTCGCACGTTCGGGAGAGTGATTAACAGTCCCGGGATGTGGCCATGAACATAAAAAATAAGTGGGAGCTGTAATGGGATATTTGTGCCGCGTAAAACATCCATTACAAGGTTCACCTTCGCTAACGCGTGTGTTCACGGGCACGGGCACGGCACTTCCACGACGCGCGTCTCTCGGCGTCTGTTCCCCGTTAATGCGTAATGGCCTTATTAAGTGTGTCATCATTTGTGATTCGCATAACTAATTAATTAACTATTGTAATACAGACACGGGCAACGCCAGCCAGCAATCACTCCGAATGTGACCGATGTAAAACTCTGGCCCTGTCCGTAGTTTGCACGTTAAGGCCTGGGGTAATTGAATTTGTTTTTTGAGCAGTGCCAATTGAAGAATGCAAATGTCATCTTCGGACAAATCCTGAGTCAAATCGATGGAAGAATTAATTTGGTTTAGCGGCTTTATACGATCATCGGATGTGCTCCCTGCCGAGGGGAAGTTTTTTTTTCTCTCTCTCTCTCTCTGGAAATAACCGCGCATTTCATTATCGGGCCGCAGGGCTTCTTCCACCCGCGATGGGGCTCAGCCCAGGAGAACGGCGACCACGTGGTTACCAAAGTTTTGATTCACTTAACGGCGGACGTAACGAAGTTTCCTGTGACGGATTTAATTTCGGCGAATGTGTGAAGATTTCTTTATTAATGCCCTTAGTTTTTGGAAGTCTTACAAAACAATACATGGGTGGAAAAAGTTTTAAATCCAACGGAACATTACCGAACAATGCCCTCGTTCAAGTTCTGTTAATCCTCACTATAAATAATTACGGCCGTGTAAACTAATTGTTCTTCCATACGAGCCCGAGCGCGTGCGCGCTTAGATTGTATTTATTTTAAGGTGCTTTGCAGAGCTTGCAAAGCACCTTAATAATAATAATCCATCACTGCAAGCGCCTTCGCCTCTCTAATCGGGTGCTGGAGGGCTATATTTTCGACCTGGCAAACGGCACCGTTCTATTCCTGGCGTGCTCAGTCATTGCTGCCGCCGCAAGCTCGGCGCCCTCGTTTAGTATGTTTCGTGTATCGGACGATGACGACGACGGTGTGTTGCGGGAAAGCACTCGAACGTCATCATCGTCGCCGGTGGGTGAGGAAGAGGCTCCCCGCACCTGACGTAGGAATTGAGAGATGTGGAGAGAAACCGAGGAGGGGTGGGTGGTGGGGGGCTCTGCGTTTGGGGCCTCAAACTCCCTCTGCCCCAGGCCTGCACGGCCTCCCAGCGCCAGAGGCGTTCCCCGTCTGCCGCGTTAATTGAAGCCTCGCGGAGCGGCGCCCGAGATTTACGGGGTGGGGGTGGAGTGGGGGGGCGTGGCGGAGGCGACGCGCCGTGCGTGCAAACGTGGCGCGCAATCGGACGCGGTGGCACGGCGTCAAGACGCAGACGAAGAGAAGTTTAAAAAAGACGTCAAGAATGGAAATAACGCAGGTGCACGGCACGCAAGTAGCCTGATGTATGTCACATCCAGGAGCTCCGCTACAGCGCAGCCAGACATATGGCGGCATCATCTGCAGTTTGTGGTCGGATCAAGATACCATTTGTCTTTGGAGATGTTAACAGCTGCCATAAAAACACAATCTGTTTACCAAAAGTCGCCCATAAATTACCGTGGCCGCGGTTAAAATCCACAAAGTGGGGAGGGGTAACCCTTTGCGCTCCGGGACGCGGAGTTGCGCTGGCGGCGGCCTCGCGTCCTGCGGTGTCGCCCGTTCGGGCCGAGCGTTGATTCCTGCCCGGCCACCAATCGTGGGCCGGTGGTGACGGATGGGTTTTCATCGGGGGAAGGTCAGTGCCTAATTGGCGTGAGGCGTGCGTGTTGTGATGGTTTTACCCCGCAGTAACCCTGGCGGGAGGGGGGGGGGGTTTAAACAAATCGCTACTCTCAGCCACATCGCTATGGATTGGTTATTGCCGGCACTTAAATCTCACGCGCGATTGGACCGGAGCCATCTTAGCAGGTGCCTCCACCCTTGAAGAATTACGCCCGGAGTAAATACCAACAACAACAACAACAACGACACGAACGTTACAGAAATATATTCATGGATATAGCGGTATGACTCCTGTAACGCTACAACGTAGAGACGACGCCACGGTCAGATTTAAAAAAAAAACTGAATAATTTCTCCCGGCGAAGGCAAACGAGTGGAGGACATTCGCGTGTAGGCATTTGCGCTTCGGCGCGAACGTGTTTGTTTCCGTATTAAAGTGCCAGAGTGTGAAGAAGTCCATCTCCTCGCCGCGCCGGAGATTAGTCCCTATCGGATTAATTTGCCGAGGCTGCGCGCATGCGCGAGCGCGCGGTGCAACGCGCGTGAATCATTCATGGCGCGGATGGGGAGCGGTGGGGGAGCGGTGGGGGAGCGCGTCCGCTCCGCGCTCGTTAGGTCCTGGCGCGAGCCGTCGAGAGGGCGGCGGGGCTGCGATGGAAAGGTCAAAGGAGCAGCCTTGGTCGGCTGCTCGTATCGTAAACTAGAAGAGTGTTTACCGCGGCCAGCGATGCGCCGGCTCGCCTTGCTAAATCATGGTGAGCGCCGGGCGAACAGCGCGTGCGCCTGTTAGTCCGCCACCGCGGCCTCGACGCTTCATGGAGACGCGGCGCCGGCGGTCGTGGCCGCAGAGGCGGGCACGGCGCGTTCACGTCGAGGTCGTTAGCCGTGGCGCCCGTTATTTTGGCTTCGCGTGCGACGATCGCACCCCCACAACTGGTTTAATGAGACCCTGGGATTCGGCGTTGTGTGTTTCCCTCCGATAATGTTTTTGGTCGAATTGTGACCGGCTCGTTAGTATGATTGATTGATTTTTTCTGTTTAATTTGCGCAAGTTTTGTCCACTCCATTAGCTTCAGTGTAACATTGGAATGCAATTTGCATACATTGTGAATAATCGATAATCACGCGCCACGCTACTTGAAGCCGTAAGAATCGATGTTAGCCGGTGAACCATTGTGCTCCTGATAGCAGTCGCGCAGATTGAGCTACAGCAGCCGCAGGATTAACGATGACAATAAAAGTGATTATCATAATTTTAATGTGCTGTTATGATTTAGACGCCCGCTGGTTTCGGCCCGATCATTAGGGCTGCCTCCACTTCCCGTGGCTTGAGTGCAACCACTGGCATCTGTGCGGTCGGTGGAGTATTTCTTGCAATCGCCAAATAAAGGAAATTGAGAATTAAATTTACGTGATATTACATTTCCAATTGCCGTCTATCGCTCTCCAGATTCCAGAGCCGCCTGCTCGTTTGTGAGCAAGCGCGCCTCGGGCTGCTGGGCCCGTGCGCGCTAAATCATTTATTCAAATGCCCTCTGCAATCCAGCTGCCTTAATAATTGATTTCGTTGAGTATTGAGAAATAGGCCATTAATGAAGTTGAAATGCTGATTGTATTTGAATAAATCAAAGCGCTTGAGGTCTACAAAAAAAGCTTTCAAGGGTTTTCAGTCACCTGAGGTCCCCCTGCCCCATGTGGCGTTGTTTTACGAATGTCACCGCGGGGTCGGCTCCAGATCCTCTCTGGATGTGGGGCGGGGGGGGCAGCAGTAGAGCTGTTGTGTTGGGGGCCACCAGAGCAGTCTTCTTTCCATCGGCTCGTGTTGGCGTCGAGCAGCTGCTGTAAATCGTCCGTCGGGGTGGTTGAGTCCGATGATTAACGCCAGGAGTAGCGGAGTGTGATGAATCCTCCTTTTGTATTTTTTTAAATCGGGCATTGAGTCGTTACCTGTTCCGTGAGTCTGTTGTGCGTGGTGACCACTGCCGGAGAACTGCCTCTACTTTCCATGTGTGCACCGAGTGCCCGCTGCTGGTGCTGCTGCCATGGCTTGTGTGCAGTGGACGCGGCTCAGGGGTTGTGGCTGAGAAGCTTCAGGGCGGATATCTCAGCCAGGGATCTTCTGCGTCGTCGGAGATTTCACGAGGAGGTGAATTCTCGCGAACTTCCGTTCGGTTTCGCAAGCACGGCCAAGGTTGAAGCTGCTCCGTTGAAGGTGAAGCACGTGGTCCACGACTAAAGCAGTGATTCGCCACGAGAGGAGGGGGGGAGGGGTTAGTGAACCTGGAGTGGTCAAGGGGACATTGTTATGAGAAACAAAATTTGTGAGGTGGCCGGATTGGCATAGGGGGTCAGGGGTCAGAGCGCTGAGCCGTGAAACCGCTGAGATTCAGGGTTCGAATCCGGACAGTCATCCCTGCTTACACGGGGTCCCTTAAGTGGAGCCAGTTGATGGCCTCAGCCCACTCACCAGCGACTGCACGAAATAAAAAGAACCACTATGGTATGAAATATGTTACGTCGTTTACTTTGGAAAAAATCCAGATATGGGATGTTTTTTATTTCACTAAAATGTGATTGATGAACGAATGCTGTACGCACACCGCGTGGATAAATAAAAATACCAATTGAAGGGACTTCGAACCGGTCCTTTGATTTGATCTTTCGGCACCGTTCACTGTCACAGGGTGGTACGCTGCTCGCTGCGACGGTACCAAACGGAGAAAAAATAACCGTCCTCAGATCGTGAGAGGACAATGATGGTGGGATTTTAATATATTTGGGAGGAGGAAGTCAAATGAATGCACGATGTCGGGCTCAAGGCGGCTGGCTGTGCTGGCACAATTTGGATTTGGAGGCGAGAACGATTGTCCACTGTACTTGCGTTTCCTGCCACGGATCGCCGCGGTCGTGCGGGTGAGCCGAGTGCCGGGAGGAGAGAGCGCGGAGCGTGAGTTGACTGTGTGTGGCCGCTCGGCTCGGTGTGGATTATCTGTAATCACTTGGGCTGTCAGGCTTCATTGAATTGAGGGAGTGGGAAGCGTGCATGCGCTTGATTCATCACCTTAATGCTCTTATCAATCAAACGTGGCAGCTCGGGATTGATTGGGCTCTGCTCCTCGACAAAGATAAGCACTATAATCCCGCTGCGTTCACACTGCGTCGTTTTGTCGCTCGCCACGCTAGGCTGATATGCAAGAAATTAAAAAATGTGGCCAGATATACGAGTCGGCGTGCGGTCGGCACTCTGTTAAAGACGGAACTACGGGGGGACTCAATAAACTCGGAGCGCTCGTGATCGATCGCCACGTCCTCTCCCGGCGGTTCGCTGGCACTGCCGCGCGTGCGTGGACAGAGAAGATGGGTTTTTATTTTATTTTAAGAAGGCGGCGATGATTACATCGCGGGTCAACAGCCCTCGCGCATCCGTGTGACATGTGGCCCAACGCGCCCCGTGATTTTCATGCGGTTTTTGGGTTTGAATTCCTCTAGAATATCCTGCCACGTGCCACGGAAATTCACAAAGCGGAGGCAACCGTCTGCATAATTAATTACGGCGTAAACAAAAGCCGTCTGTGCCGCGGCCGTGAGAATGCGAGCTCCGCAGTGATGTCAGCAGCAGCATCAGCCCACAATGCACCATTCTGCTCGACACGGCACGGACCGCAGCCCCAAGGATCCCGTTTGCACAGCAGTGACGAAGCAGCGTTGCTTTCAGTCTTCAATGTTTTTAATTTGATGACAAAAATGTAATGAGTTATGTTCTGCCCTTTGTCGAGCTATTGCCGGTTAAAGGCCTCTCTGAGCTGTGCCGGTCTTGGGTGTTGTTTGACTGCACTTCAACTGGTTAGTTGGTGCAGTCATATCAGCTGTGGGTACGGGTTCATGGAGCAGTGTGAGTTCATGATGCGGTCACCACCGACAAAATGTTGCTGTTGGATCGGCCGGAGTTGAATCTGCCAGCAGTGGTAGCACGCGGCATGCGAAAGCTGAAGAGAGGAACGGCTGTAAGCGCGGCCCGACTCGGCGCAACGCACTCGGATTGCGAGCGGCCGCGGAAGCACGCATGCCACGGGAGCAGGAGACGTCCACTGGGGGGTGTTCACTCGTGAGACATTCACTCGGGAGATGTTCAGTGGGGAGACGTTCAGTGGGGAGACGTTCAGTGGGGAGACGTTCAGTGGGGAGACGTTCAGTGGGGAGACGTTCACTCGAGAGAAGGTGGCAGGGGAGAGGTTTACTCGGGAAATGGTCACTCGGGAGATGGTCACTCAGAAGCCGTTCACCCGGGAGACTTTCACTCCGAGTCGTTCAGTCGGGAGATGGTCACTTGGGAGACGTTCGCTTGGGAGTCGTTCACTCAGGAGATGGTCACTTGGGAGAAGTTCACTCGGGAAACGGTAACTCGTTAGATGGTCACTCGGCAGACGTTAACTCGGGAGACGTTCATTCTGGAGATGGTCACTCGGGAGAAGGTGACTCGGAAGCTGTTCACTCGGGAGATGTTCACCCGGGAGACGTTCACTCGGGAGATGGTCACTCAGGAGATGTTCATTTGGGAGACGTTTGCTTGCGAGTCGTTCAGTTGGGAGAAGCTCACTCGGAAGACGTTCACTTGGAAAAATGGTCACTCGGGAGACGTTTACTCATGACATGGTCACTCGGGAGATGTTCACTGGAGAGACGTTCAGTCGGGAGATGATGACTCAGGAGAAGGTCACTTGGGAGAGGTTCACCCGGCAAGACGTTCACTGGGGAGACGTTCAGTCAGGAGATGATAGCTCCGGAGACGTTCACTCGGGAGACATTCACCTGGGAACGTTCATTCGGGAGATGGTCACTCCGGAGATGGTCACTCGGCAGACGTTCACCCGGGAGACGGTCACTTGGAAGACGTTAACATGGGAGACGTTCACTCGGGAGAGGTTCAATCGGGAGTGTTTCACTCGGGAGATGGTCACTCGGGAGACTTTCATTCGGGAGACGTTCACCCGGGAGACATTCACTCGGAGTCATTCAGTCGGGGAATGATCACTTGGGAGACGATCACTTGAAAAACGTTCAATCAGGGAGATGTTCACTCATGAGACGTTCACCAGGAAGATGTTCACTTGGGAGATGATGACTCAGGAGACGTTCACTCGGGAGACGTTTGCTTGCGAGTCGTTCACTCGGGAGACATTCACTCGTGAGATAGTCACTTGGGAGATGTTCACTCAGGAGATGGTCATCCCGCAGACGTTCACCCGGGAGACATTCACTCAGAGACGTTCACTCAGGAAATGATCACTTGGGAGACGATCACTCTAAAGACGTTCAATTAGGGAGATGTTCACTCGGGAGACGATTACTCGGAAGACGTTAACATGGGAGACGTCTCACTCGAGACATGGTCACTCGGGAGATGGTCACTCCGGAGATGGTCACTTGGAAGACGTTCACCCTGGAGATGGTCACTCGGCAGATGTTCACCCGGGAGACATTCACTTGGGAGATGGTCACTCAGGAGATGTTCACTTGGGAGACGTTTGCTTGCCAGTCGTTCAGTTGGGAGAAAGTCACTCGGAAGACGTTCACTTGGAAAAACGGTCACTCGGGAGACGTTCACTGGGGAAATGGTCACTCCGGAGATGTTCACCTGGGAGACGTTCACTCAGAAGACGTTAACGTGGGAGACGTTCAGTGGGGAGACGTTCACTCGGGAGACGTTCACCCGGGAGACGTTCACTCTGGAGATTGTCACTCGGAAGACGGTCCCTCAGGAGACGTTCACATAGGAGACGTTCACTCGGTAGCTGTTCAATCAGAAGATGTTAACTCGGGAGACATTCACTCAGGAGATGGTCACTCGGGAGCCGTTCAGTCGAGAGATGTTCACTCGGCCCCAGCGTCAGCCGCCATGCGATGCCCCGTGGACGGGAAGAGAGAGTGACCAGGCACGTTATCCTGATATTGGTGGTTTGACGGAGAGAGCTCCCTGCTGCTAATGGGTGGTTTTGCACCGTCCCCAAGGCGCATGGGTAATCATTGGTCCAATTACCGCTCGTTAGCGCCGCACTCACAAGGACACCCTTCTGTATCTTGGAGAGAGACGCCAACTCATCAGCAAATACATCATCGTAATCATCATCATCAGCGTGACGGTCCTTGCTTGCACAATTGGTGTAAGTTATTTTATTCGGAAGATGTTCGTCAATTCTCACCATCGCAGAAAGTTGTCATCTCATCATTTACGCCCCGCGTCACGTTTTGGTCTCTCATAATCCCACACCCTCGTTTATTGAGTTGTGTCTAAGTGACCTTGGAGACATCGTGCTTGATGGAGACACTTAGAGGTTAATGTATTGGCTGGCGGCGATTGACCCGTGATGGTTAAGAACGACCCCGAAGAGATGAGGCTCAATTGGTCAGATCACTGAGTTGGCACGGCTGAGGTCCTGGATGTGAACCTGGGTTTTGGCCGTTTGTGATGAAGCTGAGTCTTCAGGGTAGTGCGTTGATAGTCTCAGCTTATTCATCAGTTATAATTATTGGACACTTTCCAGCTCTGACAATGAAATACATTTTGGGGTTGATTGGCATCACACAATAGTGGTATGGCATTTAAAAGCTGCAACCCTTGTGACTTCGGTTCTGGGACATCGTCAGCATAGCGATACACTGCGAGCTATGAGAGTCAACATGAACAGCAATGTATTTATTTCATGACATAACACCAATATCACTATTGGTTGATAAATAGCGGTTTAAAAAAAAGCCAATCCAAAATAATTTTCCCCAGTGAAATAAACACTCAACCGGCCACATCTCACTGAGTAGAAGTGGGTTTTTTTTCATTTTTTAACTATGAAGCTATCCTTAAACCCACGCTTCCATCCGTGTCCCAGGTCTCCGAGTCATCTCGAGTGTCTGCACGCCAGGGTGGGCACGGGGGCCCCACGTGACCCCTGGCGCCTTCTTCGTCATCACCCAGGGCCCCTCGCTCGCGAGCGCCACCACCGCGGGCGCCGCGTCACAAAACTGCGTGAAACTCGCGATGGCCAAAGTGGCCCCTGCCAAATCCGGATTAGCGCTATCACGATGTCGTACTTGCGCGGCGTGGAAAACGCTCCCATTATGTCCGAGCCGCGGCGCTCACACGCGCCGTTGACACTGAGCCTCAGCCGCGCCGGGGACGTTTCCGCTGGCCACGTGCAAATCGTCCCTCTCCTGTGAACGCGCCGACTCCGTCGTCTCTTGTCGAGCATCTGCACAGCGCACGGGCAAGCCGCGCCGTGCCCGCAGCGAGTTCCTCTGAATTGCGGTTGGCAGAGGTTGAGATAAAATTTGTGTTGTGTTTGGCGATGGCCCCCGAAACAAAAATGATTTGTTTTTGATGCGGCACCCTCCTGTGCGCCAGGACGTCTCGGAGCGCCGTACATCGCATCTCATCGCATCTGAAAGTGCACCGCCATTGGCGGCTGATCCTATGGGTGGCACAGGGTGACTCGGCACCTGGCCCGCAAACGGACATTTGTCTGCCTGTAGCGGGCCACGACTGCCGCTCTGCGTGCTCCCAGTTGCTGTGGAGCTGTCACGCGCGGCCGGCGTTTCCTGGAAGGGAGCGGACCGAGCGTCTCGGCGTCGAGTGCTGCTCGCTCGCATCTCGATACTGCGCTCGGAGGGCACCGCGTGGGCGAGAGGCGGTGACCCCACGGAAGCGGGTCCCGTTTTCGAGGAGCTTCTGTCTCCTCTCGGCTTCACGCATCGCCCCCCGCGGTGCGCGGGCGGCGCATAACGGATGGCCGTGGCGCATTGTTACCGCGCATTCAAAGTGTCTCATGCAAATATATTTTTTAATTTTGTAATTGAACCGCCTATTCTAGTCTGGGAGGGAGAAATCAATGAAAAGAATGCATCTAATTTATTGGCTGCAGTATGAATCGGTAACAGCCGTGTTCTGCGTAGGGTGGCAGTTCAGCGGAGACGTAACTCTCCCTGGGACAGCATGATTCATGGCTCGGAGGCAGCAGTTTCTCCTCGTGAGAATCGCCTGCATTATGGCTTAACCCGTTGCTACTCCGTGGCACGCGCCGTTTATTCAACTTTCACAAATAATTGCGCCGGCGCTGTACGAGGAGAGTGTCGCGGGCCACCTACCGCAAGCCGGGCTCCCTCGGAGACTGCGGCTGACCACGCAGCGCGTAGGTTGGAGACTCACGAGGGAGCAGGAGGGCGAGAGGGCCTCGGTATATCTGTGGTTTTGGGGCTTTGCTGCGGAAATGGCCAGGGAGCGGAGCTGCTGTGGCTGAGATCAAAGCCTCGCCTGGTGGCGTGGGGCCCGCTTCATGGAATGAAATGGAGGTGGGGGAGGGGAAGTGGTCGGCGCTGTACATTTTCCACCTCCTCTTCAGAGCTCCGTGCCCTGAGCCCCGGTGCAGTGGCACCGTCCGTGCGCTAAACCACAGCTACGCCGCTGGGTGAGACAGCCAAGGCCACGGATCAGGAAACTATGGGTTGAAATCCCCCTCCGATCGTGTCGAATTGCTTTGGACATCATTCACGGGGTTAACGAAAAGTAGGGCAACACACTGCCACGAGCACTGTCCAGCCCAGCCGCCTGCGCCTTCTAAACAATCACAAGTGCACACGCATACACATATATATAAGTAGCATTCGCTTTATAAAGTGTGCGCGTGGCTGTGCGTGTGTGTGCGAGCGATGTCTGAACCAGCCCTGAATGTCCCCGAGATAAACTCCGCCGCGAGTGCCTGGTGCACGATGCAGGGAATCCTGGCCGAGCGTGGTGATGGCCGCCCTGCCGGCCTTAATGGGCGTTCGCTAACAGCGCAAGAGATAACCAATGTAGGGGCACCTTCGTTAAATGTGTCTTTGTACAACACGTCATGCTTCTGTTTATCGGCAGTGCAGATGACACGGGAAGGCAATTTCTGGCTGGTTAATACTACACATTATCCATCCGTGACGTTGTGAATGTGGCAGTGCGGGTCGTTGGAAAGAGAACACTGGGCCAGGAGGTGGTGCTTTATTCGTGTTTAGTTTGTTATCCTTCCCTCCGATTAGTACGGTAGGCGACGTACGGTGCGAAAGAAGTTCAACATACATACACGGTGGTGGCTACGCTGCACTTGGCCATAATACAGCACTGTGGAGGCATTAGCGAGGGTTGGTGGACCACACTCATGTTGAGAAACTCCCTTCGCCTGGGCCTCCAGGTGCCATACTCTGGTGGCACAGTGTGGACTAATTCCCATCTGTTCCATCTGAACGGGATAGCGTGTTGCCCCTTTGCACTCGTGATTTTTCTCCCACCTGTATAAACACTCATCATTCATTGGCTGAAACACATCTGGGTGTCGCCGTGCCTTCGTGCGATGCGGACGATGCAGCGTCGCGTGATGCATTTGCACGACTGATGCTCCCATTATAGACACCGCATATTATAACTGCTGTCTTTCCGACATCCCTGTTCTTCACCTGAGGACGGCTGCTTGCGTTGTGGCCGAAACATCGTGAGAATTTTATTTTATTATGTTTTATTTTAATTACTTTATTATTTCCCTTCTACATGACTTTACCGAAAGAACCAAGAAGATAACTGCTACTGTTATTATTATTATTTCTGCTTCCGTGCTCTGTCCACTGCACGAGACCCCAGTGGCAGGGGTGCTGCGCGGGGCCGACGCTCGGAGCGCCAGGTGTTGCCCCGCCCGTGTCGTGCCACTGGAATGTCACCGCTGTGGATGAAATGGTCTCCCTCCGCGCGTTCTCACAGCGGCCACGCGATGCCAATTGCCCAAACGGCGACCAAGCAGCCACCACCAGGGTGTCCGCGCAGAGCAGGCGAGGAGAGCCACGCAGATAATTGAGTTGGGTTTATTTTATTTATTGTTCTAGGGCCCTATTTAAAGCAGCTTGAACGTTCAGGAAGCCCCCTTTAGAAGCTTCTGGACCAGCCCCTGGTTCCCCCCATCCCCCGTACTGTGCCCCTGGAATTGCCTCCGGATGGGAGCCGTGGCGCGCATGCCCTCGTCCGCTCGGCCCCGTGCCGTGAACACGCGGCGCTTGCAACAGCCACGGTGTTTGTGGAGGAAGGAATGGGAGCGAGGCTTCTGTGAGGGTGCGCGACGAAACGATCGGCGGATATCTGTGGAGCGTTGACTCTTCGCTGGGTCT
The DNA here is from genome assembly GCF_964198595.1 of Lampetra fluviatilis. Lineage (NCBI taxonomy): Eukaryota > Metazoa > Chordata > Hyperoartia > Petromyzontiformes > Petromyzontidae > Lampetra > Lampetra fluviatilis. The sequence continues at coordinate 7,890,145 of NC_136317.1, read as the reverse complement.
TGCAGTTGCTCCCCGTGTTGTCTTGCTCCCCGTGCTTGGAGCTTGCTAAGGGGCCGTGGACACGCGGCGCGAGTCGTCGGACATCCATCGCAGTAAAGTACAACCGGAAACTCATCGACGTGGCATTCTGCTTGAAAATGAGCATTGCAGTGGGGCTCCTCTCCTGGTTACAGCCTCGAGCCAGTGGTGGGAATTACACGTTCTTATGACGAGGAAGAATATATCCGTAGGACAACCACTATTGACTACTTAGTGGTACTTATTTTATTGACCCCGCAGGGACGATAAGCTGAATCAACACCCGAACAGGATTTGAACTCGCGACCTTCCCGGATGGCGAGCCGCTTGCTCCACGGCTGAGCCACGTGGCCCGAGTGCTGGTTTAGAATTCGTAAAACACGAGCGAGTTCACGACCGCTGATGTTGTCAGCGCCGGCGATGGTAGCGGTCATGCCTGGCGAGTGACTCAAGTGGCCCTGCGTTGGCACGCTTGAGCTTACACGGTCGGCGCCGCCGCTCCGAGGACGCGCATGCTAATCGCGTACCTGCCAACTCGTCTCCCAAGTGGCCATCTGGGGAAATCTGCGCCGCGCGTGTGATTGCGGAGAGGCGAGGTGGAGGCCTCGCATCGCTTTTTGTGGTTTGCCCGCGAGTTCGGCTTCGGAGCCGCCCGGATTGGCTGAGTCCCCTCCACCCGTGGCGCTGCAAAGAAACGGCCTCTTTAGTGGCGGCAGCCGCCCTCCCCCCCTCCTCCTCCTCGCCGGCCTGGCGATTTGTCCAGCAGCGAATGCGTTGCTGTTAGTGCGTGGGCCGTCGCGAATTGTCTCAGCGGTCTGCCCCTGGACGCGGTCGGGCGCGTCTGCCTCGCCGTCGGGAGGCGGCGGCGTTTTGCACCGAGAGCTCTGAGGCTCATCGCCAGCCGCGGCGGATTTTATTTCTGATATACGCGGCCACGTTCGGAGACGTTTCAAAGGCTGATGTGCCTCGTGCTTTAAACCAAAAAAATCTGTTTTCGGAAAGAATGCATTAAAGTAGCAGGCAGCATGACATCAAACCCCCATCTCAGTGTGCACCAGAGATAACCATTACCAACATCCTCACTTGCGAAGACTGCTGTCCTCCGGGAGCCTCCGAGTTTCTTGCACCCCTGATGGGTCACGTGACTTTTGTCTGCCCCCATGAGTCACGTGGCCGCTGCTGGTGCCCCCCGAGGAGTGACATTGACACGTGGATGCAGCCGCTGGTGCCGCTGGTGTAGGTGCGCGCGAGACGCCTGCATTGGACGCGCGCGTTGACGCAGAGCTGGATGGGGTCCTGCTCGTGCGATGCGCGCCTGGGGAGAGGCTGCCTTGCCAGGCTTTTGCGTGTGAACAATAACCGCTGCGTCTGCTTGCCCTTATCAATGTCAGTTTAGGCAAAAATGCGATTTAAAATCCCCGGCATCGCCCGCGCCGTCTCGTCGCGGCTCTCTCGCGTGTTGTTCCGTGCGGTTTGTTGCAATATTCATCGTGACACAGCTGAGAACGCTCTGACCCATAACCCATCGCCCCTCTTAGGCGCACTCATTGCTGCCGCGAATGTTCCGCGGTTGTGAGCGCTGCCGCTCAGCGAGCAGGCAAACGCGCGCGCACCCCGGCAGTGTCGATATGATGATGCGTTAAATGCAGAATAAGTGCCGTCTAGTGGGCGCCCCCTTCTGTGGCCCTGTCCCTTTAAAAGGTACTTTTAAACCGGAGTAAAGCATTCGGAATTGGCCCCATTAGCGGCCAGAGATGGAAACGTTCCCAGCGGTGAATGAGGCTCGCGCGCACCGGGGGACAATGTCCCCGATCTCCGACTTGGCCCCCATTTATACGTCCCCGCGGGTGCGACGCGGTGCAATTCAATTTCGCCGCCGAAACAAAAGCGTCGACTCAATCGAGTCCGCGTGGGATGATTGCCCCGGCGAACGAACGCGCGGAGGGACGCGGAGTAGGCGAAGGTCGAGCGTGTGGACCCTGGGCGCATTGACTGGATGTCCGCAACAGCCCAGAGTGGGAACGCCGCACGGCAATGGGCACGCTGCTCCTGACCAGAGGAACGGCAGAAGAGGAGGAGGTCGCAGCCCTCCCCTGGTTGATGTGGCGGCGAACTCGCCCCTGGACCTCTCGAGCGGTGATCGAGGGAAGCGTTGGGCACGAGCGGTGGCAAAGCGGCAGCTCCCGAAGCTCCTGAGCAGCTCCAACGTTTCGTCAGCGATCCCTGCCGCTCGCGCAACAGCAGCAGTAGCAGCAGCAGCATCTCGTGCTGCGTGCGCGCTCGTCGTCGTTGTTCACGGTGGACACGCTGAGCGAGCACATCGCTTTGTGCTGCCGATCATCGCCGGGCCGGAGCACGCGAGCGATAGCGTCGTCAGTGTGGACTCGTGTGAGGAGGTGGCGTTCGCCCGACACCTGCACCATTGAGTCGCATTGCCCGTCCTGTGATGATGTTTATCGTTTGGGCTTACGGCGCTCCCCCTCCAAATGGTGGACAGAAACGGTGGGCATCTTTAAGCTACAGGAATGAGGTGGTCTGTCATCAGCAGAGGATAAAGAGGAGGCCTTGATTCTGGACTCGCAAAGGGACAGGAGTCGACAGTATGGGCAGGTGTGGGAAGGTCGCTTCACACGGTGGGGCCAGCAGACGAGAATGAGCGATTTTCCACTGAGCACAGGGTGGTTTAGAGCTTCAAGTCAGCCTTGATTGCTGGAGCAGACAGGGCACAAAGGGGAGTAGAGCGAGATTAGAGGAGAGAGGTAGGAGAGTGTGTGGAGGGGAGTAGAGTGAGATGAGAGGGGAGAGGTAGGAGAGTGCGTGTAGGGGAGTAGAGTGAGATGAGAGGGGAGAGGTAGGAGAGTGCGTGTAGGGGAGTAGAGTGAGATGAGAGGGGAGAGGTAGGAGAGTGTGTGGAGGGGAGTGGAGTGAGATGAGAGGGGAGAGGTAGGAGAGTGCGTGGAGGGAAGTAGAGTGAGATGAGAGGGGAGAGGTAGGAGAGTGTGTGGAGGGGAGTGGAGTGAGATGAGAGGGGAGAGGTAGGAGAGTGCGTGGAGGGGAGTAGAGTGAGATGAGAGGGGAGAGGTAGGAGAGTGCGTGGAGGGGAGTGGAGTGAGATGAGAGGGGAGAGGTAGGAGAGTGCGTGGAGGGGAGTGGAGTGAGATGAGAGGGGAGAGGTAGGAGAGTGTGTGGAGGGGAGTAGGGTGAGATGAGAGGGGAGAGGTAGGAGAGTGAGTGGAGGGGAGTAGAGTGAGATGAGAGGGGAGAGGTAGGAGAGTGCGTGGAGGGGAGTAGAGTGAGATGAGAGGGGAGAGGTAGGAGAGTGCGTGGAGGGGAGTGGAGTGAGATGAGAGGGGAGAGGTAGGAGAGTGCGTGGAGGGGAGTGGAGTGAGATGAGAGGTAGGAGAGTACGTGGAGGGGAGAAGAGTGAGATGAGAGCGGAGAGGTAGGAGAGTGCGTGGAGAGGAGTAGAGTGAAAGGAGAGGGGAGAGGTAGGAGAGTGCGTGGAGGGGAGTGGAGTGAGATGAGAGGGGAGAGGTAGGAGAGTGCGTGGAGGGGAGTAGAGTGAAATGAGAAGGGAGAGGTAGGAGAGTGCGTGGAGGGGAGTAGGGTGAGATGAGAGGGGAGAGGTAGGAGAGTGCGTGGAGGGGAGTAGAGTGAGATGAGAGGGGAGAGGCAGGAGAGTGCGTGGAGGGGAGTAGAGTGAGAGGAGAGGGGAGAGGTAGGAGAGTGCGTGGAGGGGAGTAGAGTGAAAGGAGAGGGGAGAGGTAGGAGAGTGCGTGGAGGGGAGTGGAGTGAGATGAGAGGGGAGAGGTAGGAGAGTGCGTGGAGGGGAGTAGAGTGAAATGAGAAGGGAGAGGTAGGAGAGTGTGTGGAGGGGAGTAGGGTGAGATGAGAGGGGAGAGGTAGGAGAGTGCGTGGAGGGGAGTGGAGTGAGATGAGAGGTAGGAGAGTGCGTGGAGGGGAGTAGAGTGAGATGAGAGGGGAGAGGTAGGAGAGTGCGTGGAGGAGAGTGGAATGAGATGAGAGGGGAGAGGTAGGAGAGTGCGTGGAGGGGAGTAGAGTGAGATGAGAGAGGTAGTAGAGTGCGTGGAGGGGAGTAGAGTGAGATGAGAGAGGTAGGAGAGTGCGTGGAGGGGAGTAGAGTGAGATGAGAGGGGAGAGGTATGACAGTGCGTGGAGGGGAGTGGAATGAGATGAGAGGGGAGAGGTAGGAGAGTGCGTGGAGGGGAGTGGAGTGAGATGAGAGGTAGGAGAGTGCGTGGAGGGGAGTAGAGTGAGATGAGAGGGGAGAGGTAGGAGAGTGCGTGGAGGGGAGTAGAGTGAGATGAGAGGGGAGAGGCAGGAGTGTGCGTTGAGGGGAGTGGAGTGAGATGAGAGGGGAGAGTTAGGAGAGTGCGTGGAGGGGAGTGGAGTGAGATGAGAGGTAGGAGAGTGCGTGGAGGGGAGTGGAGTGAGATGAGAGGTAGGAGAGTGCGTGGAGGGGAGTAGAGTGAGATGAGAGGGGAGAGGTAGGAGAGTGCGTGGAGGGGAGTAGAGTGAGATGAGAGGGGAGAGGCAGGAGTGTGCGTTGAGGGGAGTGGAGTGAGATGAGAGGGGAGAGTTAGGAGAGTGCGTGGAGGGGAGTGGAGTGAGATGAGAAGGGAGATGTAGGAGAGTGGTGTGTGGAGGGGAGTGGAGTGAGATGAGAGGGGAGAGGTAGGAGAGTGCGTGGAGTGGAGTGAAATGAGAGGGGAGAGGTAGGAGAGTGCTTGGAGGGGAGTGGAGTGAGATGAGAGGGGAGAAGTTAGGCATTGGCGAGCCCGTAGAGGAGCCTTAAGTTGATGAGGGATTGGGTTGGGAGCCAGCGGAGAGATCCAAGTTGCGTGTGGCGACGTGGTCTCGTCTGGCGGCACCACGATCGGTCGTCTGGTCTTGGGAGGAGAGGGATTTGTGTGGAGGCCTTAGTTGCAGACGTCGAGACAGGATGTCGATGAGGCCTTAGACGGGGCTCTGAGCAGCAGGAAGGATATTGCACGTTCGGACAAGGTGGTGCGGACGGAGGAACGAGGTCCTGCGGTGAGTGATGTCTGGGGCAAGAGAACAACAGCCGGCGGCACCTGCAAAGGACAGCTGCGACGATTACACTCTGGCGCGCTCACGACAAGTTGGGACGCACACTACTACGGCCCTTCCATTGTGCAAGCGGTGCGCTCCGAACCACAGCGAGGATATCGCGGTCGTCTTCTGCCCGATGAGAATTCGTAAAACTACCCGTGGCGATGAGCGGGGCGGGGGGGGGGTGCGGGGATACAAAGGGGAAGCGGCACTCTGGGCGCACGTAGCCGGCAACTGTTTGGACACGGGAGACGTTAACGTGGGGCTGGCACGGAACGGCGCCTTCCAGAAGGACACGACGATTTACATCCAGCACGGCTCGCTGCGTGCGGGGAGCGCTCGCGGGCGATGGCTTGCGATATGGGAGGCGTCGTCAAGATGATCGCGTTCCAAGGGAACGGCGCGTCTCCCGCTTGCCGCACGGATTAGCGGAGCGCACGGAGGCCGCGCGGCGCTTATTAATGCGCTGGACGCGTCAAACGCGGCGAGCAAAGTGCGGTAATTTACAATCGATGAGATGCGAGGCTCTGGGGCGTTTGGCCACTGAGAATGCCCGCGCAGTATCGGGTTGCCGCGCAGCGTCTCCCCCTCGCAGTGCCTCGCGAGTCGCCATCAGCGGGCGGGGAGCCCTGGGCAGGAGGCAGCCCAACGCACCGGCGGTGTGCGGCACACACAGGCACACGTGACACACACACAAACACACGTGACACACACAGGCACACGTGACACACACACAAACACACGTGACACACACAAGCACACGTGACACACACACGCACACGTGACACACACACAAACACACGTGACACACACAGGCACACGTGACACACACACAAACACACGTGACACACACAGGCACACGTGACACACACACAAACACACGTGACACACACAGGCACACGTGACACACACACAAACACACGTGACACACACAGGCACACGTGACACACACACAAACACACGTGACACACACAAGCACACGTGACACACACACGCACACGTGACACACACAAGCACACGTGACACACACAAGCACACGTGACACACAAGCACACGTGACACACACAACTACAAGCACATGTGACACACACCTCACACGTGACACACACAACCACACGTGACACACACAAGCGCACGTGACACACACCTCACACGTGACACACACAAGCACACGTGGCACCCACCACCACACGTGACACACACAACCACATGGGACACACAAGCACACGTGACACACACAAGCACACCTGACACACACAAGCACACGTGACACACACCACCACATGTGACACACACACACACAAGCATACGCGACACACACAAGCACACACACAAGCACACGTGACACACACACGTACATGTGACACACCCAACAAACGTGACACACACAACCACATGGGACACACACAAGTGCATGTGACACACCCAACAGGTGTGACACACACCACACACAAGTACACGTGACATACACCACCACACGTGCCACACCATCTTTGACGACCGCTCATTTTCGTGAGGAGTCTTTTTTTATTGCTTTCTAACTCGCCGCAAGCCAACGGAGACGGTGCCACTTTCACAATTCTCACGATAAATCCCGCGAGGGAGATTGATGCTCGAGATGGCAGCGATGCCCTTCGCCAATCGCCTATTTCCAGCGGAATCCTGGGGGGGGCCCTTGTCGCGAGATGACATTCTGGTGGGACCCACGGGGCAGACGCCGCGTCCCTCCAGCCCTCGTGCTCGAGCCGAGACGACGCTCGCATCTCGGCTGTCCGCTCTGGCCTGGAGCGCACAAATCTCAGAGGTTCCGGCCGAGAGCCGGCCCGTTGTCGGCTCAGTGCTCGGACTCAGTGGCGGCTCGGAGCCGCCTTTCCTGCCTCCCACACAAGTGACGCGTTGCTGGAGCGGATCCCGCCGCAGCGGCGTTTTCTCACATCTTCTCCGGCGAGGCTCGGGAGGGCATTGCGAGCGTGCAGCAGCAACGCGCGGCGCGGAAACCCCGCGTCATGAAGAGTCGAACCTCGTTAGCGGCCGTGGGCGAGCGAGGGAGGGAGGGAGCGAGGGAGGGAGGGAGCGGCTTCGTGTCAGCCGCCCTCGCCGTGATCCCCTCGGGACTCTGGGCCACCTGGTCGCCTCATCGCACCTGCGCGTGCACGCCAGCGCGTGTACGTTGGGGGGGGGGGGGTAGTTCAATCTCAACGCTACGCTGAGGTAAGATCCCGGCGACCCGAGTTCGATTCCCGCTCACGGACCAACACCGGGTGACCATTATCTGAACCGGTCCCGCGCCTCGTGCGAAATGAGTACCTGGTGCGATTTGCAGACGTCGCCACTGGGGAGACAAAGGCGGCCGGGCGTGGCGCTAGGCACCCACCCCCTCGTGTGCCGTGTCGGCCTTCATAGTTGCTCGCTAACAGCGCTTGCCCCAACAATCTGTAAAGGCTATACGGGGGATCTTTGTCTTTGTGCGCGAGTGTGCACGTGGGTGCGCGGTTCAAGGTGCTGCATTTGCCAGCGGTATCATTCGCTGAACCCATAACCACCTGGGCGTGCCCCTTGACCTCGAGGTCCACCTAGCCTGGCACAATAGCTTGCTGTGACGCCACCGTCACCGAGTGGCAAACGGCGGCTGTTGTGGTGGAGTGTGTAGCGCCGTTCCGCTGTTGGAGCGCGGCCATCGCCTGGCCACACCGCTCCCCAGGGTTGGGCTCAGCCCGGTGCCCGGTGAGAACCTCGACACTGGGAGACGTAGGAAGGTTGGCGTCGTCGTGCTGGCCTTAATAGGTGCTCGCTGACTGCGCTTGCCCCGGCAGTGTGAATGGCAGCACGGGCTTTTGGCCAACCACGAGGGACTTCGCGCATTTTAACTTTCGCCGACGTTTGCGCCGCAGTCTAAATGCTAATTTATTCGTAATTACACTCTGTGTAGCGCCGACAAAGTTGTAATTCCAACTGCTTAGCAAGTTGTTACCGAGTACACGTGTACTCCAAATTAACTGCAATTACAACCACAAGGCTGCAATTTAACTTAACTGCAGCCTGAGTCGGAGTGAAAAAAAAAACCCTAAATGTTTAAATAAGCGGAGCAATTAAAGCTTACGCAGTGGAGCACGGTAAATAGTGTACGTACGAATTACCAAATAATCGCGCAGCCTCTCTCTCCCGTATGCATGCATGTATGTTGAACTTCTCTCGCATCGTGCGTAGCCCGACCGTGCCATTCGTTGGCGCTGGGGAAGGACCACAACCTGAGCACGAAAAGCAGCTGCATTGTTCACGAAGTGCTTGTGGCGGTAAGCGAGCGAGGTGCCCACTCTCGTCCCCGCGGTCTCCGCGCGCGGCCACTCCACCGTTCCACCCCGGCATTCACCGCTCGACGGGACGGCTCACATATCCTGCGTGACGTCTACCGTGCTGCCTCTCTCTCTCTCGCCCTCCGCCGTCGTTCGCCAACCCGCCCTGACCGGCCTGCTAAAGTATGGTCAAGCAACAACAACAACCTAAACACGCGTGGACTGGCGCGGCGTGGCCGTGGGGGGGGGGGGGGGTTGGGGGAAGGCCTCCACCCGCGCTGTGAATTATTTTGGGCGATTCCGTGGCGGAGGCGTCTTCTGAGACCAACGTCGTCGCGCGGCAGTCGATTGAACGAGGCCTTCGTACGTCCATGGGGTTCCCTCTTGCCGGGCGGGTGAAGGGGGTCTCGCGCGCGGGCCTCCGTCTCGAGGGAAAATCCGTCTCGAGTCACGCACCTCGCTTAAATATTTGATGCGTTTTTTTTCCATCATCATCATCTTCATAACCGGTGTAAATTGTGGCGGCGTTTTCGCAAAGCACAACTTTGTCGAGTCGATCAATGCCGCCCGGCCACGTGATGGGAAAACATTGTTCAAGGGGCGGGGGGGGGAGCGCTGCTTGTAAGGTGAAACCAAACGCGGCGAGGTCTCACTCGGACACTTTTCCATGCAGTCGCCGACGAAGACGCGATGCATCACGGTCCACGCTGACGATCGTTAATTGCTAATTGAATCTTCTCAGATGACACTTTATGAAGTGTGATTATTCCCATTGATTTTATCCCCCCGCCTTTATTCCGGGGGCACATTCTGGAAATATCATTTGACAACTTAATTTGGCTCGCCGCTCGTTAAGTTAATCAAATCTTCAATCGCCGCTCGAATTAAACTATGAGTGCGTTCGTACTAAATCAATGCGCGTCTACATGTTGCGCATTTTGGCGTCACTGCGGTTATCGCCATCGCGGGCCCGCACGTGGGGGTAGCCCTTGGGCCCCGTTGGGCCCCGTTGGGCCCCGATGGGCCCCCTTGGACCCCCGAGACGCAGGCGTCGCCGCATCCAACTACTTCCGTCGGGGTTTGCCACGGGGCACGCGCGATCCGATCCGCCGCGTTCATTTCAACGGACGCGCATCGCGGGAGAGAGCAACATGTACATTGGTTGTTGATTTGAAGCTTTCGTGACTGCGAGGATTCATACTCTTCGTTGTTTCGGTAAAGTGACGTAGGTAAACAATTGAAATTAAAATTAATAAAAATAAAATAATAAAATAATAATAATAATAAAACTTTGTATCGATTTTTATTTCAAGTTTTTACCTACGTGACTTTACCGAAAAAACTAAGAGTATACATTGGTTGTTGTTGTTGTTTTAGTTGCGTTTGTTTGTTTACCCGGGAGAGCCTCGTGACCCCAGTCGGGAGGGGTCGCGGGGAGGGATTTTGCGGCGACCTGCGATCCCATTTGAGTGATTTGCGGGTCGCTTCTCACTGTTGGGGCTGTTTGGCCAAGACGTGGTCTGGTCATATTGCGCTACTGCTGTTTATGTAGTTTGGTTTGTGTATCCTTTCATTACCGGTTATGCCACGGATGACCACGAGAGATGTGTTGGTGTTGTTGTTGTTGTTTTCGCGTGCGATGCCGGCAGTCGGAACGCTTTGATGCGAATCACGTGCGGCAAAAGAAACCGAGCACGCGAGGCCACTTGGTATCAGCCAAAACTACCCAATGATGTAGAATTACAAACAAGCTACTTAGTTAAGATTACACACACAGATTACACACACAGACGACACACAGATTAAACACAAACAGATCACACACACATACAAAGATTACACACAGATTACACACACAGAATACACAAAGATTAAACAGATCACACACACATACACAGAGCACACACACAGATTACACAGATGGCATACACACATATTACACACACACGTATCACACAGATCACACACATATATTACTGTACTCACACACACAAATTGGCAGGACCCTCCTGCTAAACAGTCCTGAGACTCGGTGCGGCTCCCTTGGGCGCGAGAGCGAATAACGATTTCAAAGAGCCGCCGACTGCGGCTCTGATTCGTTTTCCAAACTGGGCCACGTGGGCACGAGATCCGCCACGGCCCTCGGGCGGCGCGCTGCTGATGAGGCCCCTCTGGCTACGGAGAGCCCCGCCTCGAGTCGCCGCGTGAAGATGATGGGACGAGTAGACTTCCCCCCACTCACCCCCCCGGTGCGGAACGTCGACCCTCGCCCGCTAACGCGTTACCCGGCGTCCTTGGCACCCGCCGGAGAAGAGTTAGCGCCGGGCAGCTGCACGTGCCAAGTGTGGGGGGGGGGCGATGGCGAGGGGAAGGCTGCGGTCAGACGGGCACGCACGACCACGGCTGCTTTGCGAGCCTCGCTGAGTGCGAGCGAACTGCGCGGGGCACGTTAGCACGAGGCCTGGCACCGGGCAGGCACTAAGCGAGTGTGACAGCGGCGACCCGAGCGCAGGTCTAACGCTGCTAAGCACGGCGACCGCCCGCCCTCTGCCCCGACACCGCTAAGTAGCTTCCACTTCCCGCGAAGCACTTTGGCTCGCTGCTTGGACCCGCGTCTGCTCACGCTGCACAGCGGCGGTCGCCGGTGACAGCCGAAAGTTGCAATTGATTAGAGTCCTCGGGCGCGAATGGGAAGGGCTCGGCGGTGATGGCTGTACCCTGCTGATGAGCTCGAATGCGTTAAGAGATCAGTTCCCTCTTTGTACCGCTGCTGCATAAATTATTCGCGCGGGGATGGCGCGTGGATAACCTGGAATTTTGTGACCACAAAATACGAATTTTTATACCACAAATTTCTGATCCCGGGCTGTGACCCCAGGTCGCTGTAAATGCATGGGAAGGCGGTGAGCGGCGACGCACGGGGGCACCCACCGCACTCTGCCCATGGCCCAGTGACCCGGAGCGCGTTCGATGTCATCAGATCTCGAAAGCTAAGCAGCGATCGGCCTGGGTAGCGCTTGGATGGGCGACCGCCACCGTGCATGGAACAACAGGTGCTATAGGCTGCCGGGAGGCTCTCCCGTCAGCAGAGGGGGGCGCGGCAAAACCCATCGTATCATACTTATTAGCTCCAATATCTACACCGACCTGCATTGACCAGCGTGGTGAAGTATGGTCCAACAACACCCGTGGTTCCCATGGGGTGGGGAGGTTCTCATCCGGCAGTGTGTTGACAAATCGGCTGCACTCTGCATGTGCATAGGTCCATTTATCCCACTGAGGCTGTGGGTGACGGTGCGATGTGCGGTGGTGCATCGGTCATAGTGCATTGGGGATGGTGCGTGGGTGGTGTGATATGTGGTGGTGTGATGGTGCATGGTATGGGTGAACGGGCAACGAGACATGGGCGATGGTGTGGTGGGGCGGTGGATGATGGTCCAAGGGTCCGCATGGTGTGGGAAGGCTTTGATCTGGAAGCAGAGGGACAGAAAAGGCTGCAGACGAATTCACGCGCACCCAAATCCGCAGCTGTAGATCAGCTGCGCGGGGATGTGCTGCGTGTGGAGCTCGCCGATGACTTCACACGGCACCTGGCAGCAGCAGCAGTATCGGCAGCAGCGGCAACGCTGCTTCCATGACGACTCCACGGCCGGAGTGGCCTGGAGCCGGGCAGCGCCGCCGTCACTCGGTTATTTGTCGCGTTCACAGTTTCCCTGTCCCCCCATTCCGCCGGTCTGTGACCACGGCTCAAGCCCCCCCCCCCTTCTCATACCCCACCTCAGCGTCTCTGGCAAACAGAGCCGCTGCTAGCACCTCGCCAGAACGGCCACGGTGCCGCGTTCGCACCACGCCGTGACGACGGCACAGGCCTCCTGCTCGGCGTGCTGGAGGCCTGTGCCCTGAATGTCGGGGAACCGGGGGGGTGGGGAGGGTGCAGTGAACGCCGCTTGCCGGCGCGGTCGTCACATGTCTGCCGCGCGCATCACGTGGTGTTTGCCACGTTTGCATCGCACGTGGTCGTGTCGAGAACGCATCGCATTTACGGCAGTGGGGGGCGGCGGTGGTGGGGGTGGTGGGGGAGTGGTGGTGGCGGTGGTAGTGGGGGGGTGGTGGTGGCGGTGGTATTGGGGGGCGGCGGTGGCGGTGGTAGTGGGGGGTGGCGGTGGTAGTGGGGGGTGGTGGTGGCGGTGGTAGTGGGGGGGGGGGTGGCGGTGGTAGTGGGGGGTGGCGGTGGCGGTGGTGGTGGGGGGGTGGTGGTGGCGGTGGTAGTGGGGGGGGTGGCGGTGGTAGTGGGGGGTGGCGGTGGTGGTGGGGGGGTGGTGGTGGTAGTGGGGGGATGGTGGTGGCGGTGGTAGTGGGGGGTGGTGGTGGCGGTGGTGTTGGGGGGGGTGGGGGGGACAGTTTTGGGGCTGGAAAAAAAAACGTGTGCCAAGTCGCACACTCCGTGCGCGTGGCGTCTTGGTTTGTTTACGCAAAGAAATGATTCCTGACGGTGTCGCTGAGATGACAGCGCTGATTTCCGACTTGTCCGAGCGAGCGTTTCCGGTGATGAAAGGGCAGCGGCCAGCGCTGTGCCGTGCGGTCTCGCGGTTTCTCCCGTGACATAAAAATAAATATATATAATGACTGCGGAGAGATCCGACTGCTTTTTTTCTCCAACCTTCATATAAGAGCAGGTGAGGTCCCAGTGAGATAGACTGGATCTCATCCCCGTCTCCCTGAAATGTCACGTTCACCTCTTTTTTGGCAAAGGAAGTCTCACTCCCTTTAATATCTCCCCACGCGAAGCCTCAGGGACGCACGGAGACTCGCGCTCACGCACCATTATCCCACCCCCCCCTACGCCGTCGTCGAGACGTTATTAGACGTCACGCTTCATCGCGCAACGCGCTCATGAAAATGTCCGTCGGGACGTGAAGTCGCCCGCCGAGACTCGGCAACGCGAGCCGCTGTTCCGCGTCACGTGGGAGGCGGTGGCCGCGCTCGGTGTTCGAGGCCGTCACGTTGTTGGTCTCGGCGAGTCCCGCGAACCATCGAGCCTCGGCCAGCGAGGCCAGGGCGGTCGACGGCAGCGAGGCGGCCCACGATTGAATAGCCAGGGCTTGGGAATTGGTGTCAGCAGTTCAATGCGATATTGGCACGGGGCAATTAAAGAGACGTCGCTTTGTTCTGCTGTCATTGGGATTCCGAAGTTTTACGGCGCTTTAGGCGTCCTCCGGCAGACGCGGCTCCCCTCCCCCAGTGTTTGTGCTCCGCGCATCGTGGGCAAAGGGTTAGAGGGCTTCGTGCGACTCCTCAAATCGACCGTAAAGCCGCCTTCGGAGACCCCGACGACGGGGTCGAGCCGTCTTCTCGGCCGCCCTCGTTCGCCGCGATGTTCCCAAGGACGCCGTCCCCGCCGCCCGGCCGCGAAACGCGCTGCCCGTCGCCGGTGGCCGAGCGGGGAGTTGCTTCGCGGGCGCCGTGCGGTTCCCAGGCCCCGGCGCGGCGCGCCACGGGGTCGTGCGGGAACAATGGCCGTGCGTCGGGGGGGGAGACAAAGCGCGCGCCGGATTCGCAGTCCGGTCACGTGTGAGCTCGCTGCACGCGCGCGCTCGCTCGCGCGCGCAGCCTCCGCTAATTTCCCAAGATTTCTTTGGTCGAGAAAAAAAATGTAAAATAAATAACTCCCTTGGCTGGGCCGAGGTGTGCACGGGGGTGGTAACGTGGTGGCTGTGTGCGCCCGACGTCGCCCCCAACGCATTTTCGCAGTTTTCGTTCAGAATTTAAAACAACCGTCCTCGTTCACGCTTCATTAGTGCCCGTGCAGCGCGCTCGCTGCTACCTGTGCCCTAACACGCCGCGCCGATTCGCGAATCCTGCGCGCGGTATTTAACAAAAATAGCGAGAGAGACAGAGAGAGAGAGAGACAGAGAGAGAGCTCGGCGCACAGAAATTGCCGTATTCTGGGTCCGAATAACTCCGCCGCCGGCGAATCGACGCCAATTTTCATAACGGCTACAAGATTTCGTTCCACGGCGTTTTCACGCGAGCAGGTGAGGTTCCGCAGACAGCTGAGCACCTGGGGGAGGATTGCGTGAGGTCTCCGCCGACGCTCGGAATATAAATCGCCGCCGCTGTGCGGAAGGCGCTCATAAAACACCTGCATGTATCCGTGTTATGAAAATTAAAGATGGCAGACGGAATGCCAATGAGGGCGCAGGCGACGTTTGATCTGGGAAAGCGGCCGGGGGTAATCGCGTCGCTAAAAGGGAAGAAAGGCGCGAGCGAGCGAGTGAGCGAGCGAAGCTCCGTTCAGCAGCGCCGGTTATTAGCCAGAACAACCGCCGCCCTTTATTTGAGCTCACCGCGCTGTCAAATCTCTCTTTACGCCGTCGGGACAAAAAGGCGGCGTTTTAGACGGCGTGGGCCCGACGCCGGCCGGCTCTGAACCCGACCACGTCCGGGTTTGCGTGGCAAAGGAAATAAAAAGCCCGCCCCCCCAAAAACAAAAACTAATACAGCGGCGCGCCGTTGGGGAAAAAGGGGTGAAAGCCTAACTTGGGATATTCAAAGCGCTGCTCTGCGGGTCCCATTGGGGTTACTGCAATCAAAGCCCTCTCGCAGTGAACGGCAACAATCAGACTATTTGCGGCACATGCCGGCCGTGTGTGCACGCGCGCTCACAATGAGGTGGGGGAGAAGAGCGTTATCCTCGCCTCCTCTGTTCGCGTTGGGGAGGGTTCGCCAGAGACGTTTGATCGGCTCACTCCGGCATTAATGATGTTTTCATTGCAGCTGCAGCGCACAGACTGCCGGGCGGGTGATTGTGCCCCGCAATCTTTCTCAGGCGAATTTGAGCAAATTTTGTGTTTTATCATTTCTCTCTTCTGCAGCCATTCCGAGAGGAGCTGCGTTTTATTTCTTTTGTTGTTAATTTAAATTTGATAAAAGTTTTTTTTCTCTCTCTGTACCTTGAGCAGTGAAACCATCTCAACTGCAGGGACGCCCGGAGAGAGGCAGACCCAGAGTAACACGGGGAGATAGAACCACAGGCTCGAATAGTCACCCCCACACTCACCACGTGACACCCACACTCACCACGTGACACCCACACTCACCACGTGCCACCAACACTCACCCAGTGACACTCACACTCACCCAGTGACACTCACACTCACCCAGTGACACCCACACTCACCCAGTGACACTCACACTCACCCAGTGACACTCACACTCACCCAGTGACACTCACACTCACCCAGTGACACCCACACTCACCCAGTGCCACTCACACTCACCCAGTGACACTCACACTCACCCAGTGACACTCACTCTCACCCAGTGACACTCACACTCACCCAGTGCCACTCACACTCACCCAGTGACACTCACACTCACCCAGTGACACTCACACTCACCCAGTGCCACTCACACTCACCCAGTGACACTCACACTCACCCAGTGACACCCACACTCACCCAGTGACACTCACACTCACCCAGTGACACTCACACTCACCCGGTGACACTCACACTCACCCAGTGACACCCACACTCACCCAGTGACACCCACACTCACCCAGTGACACTCACACTCACCCAGTGACACTCACACTCACCCAGTGACACCCACACTCACCCAGTGACACCCACACTCACTCAGTGACACCCACACTCACCCAGTGACACTCACACTCACCCAGTGACACTCACACTCACCCAGTGACACCCACACTCACCCAGTGACACTCACACTCACCCAGTGACACTCACACTCACCCAGTGACACTCACACTCACCCAGTGCCACTCACACTCACCCAGTGACACTCACACTCACCCAGTGACACCCACACTCACCCAGTGACACTCACACTCACCCAGTGACACTCACACTCACTCGGTGACACTCACACTCACCCAGTGACACCCACACTCACCCAGTGACACCCACACTCACCCAGTGACACTCACACTCACCCAGTGACACTCACACTCACCCAGTGACACCCACACTCACCCAGTGACACCCACACTCACTCAGTGACACCCACACTCACCCAGTGACACTCACACTCACCCAGTGACACTCACACTCACCCAGTGACACCCACACTCACCCAGTGTCACTCACACTCACCCAGTGACACTCACACTCACCCAGTGACACCCACACTCACCCAGTGACACTCACACTCACCCAGTGACACTCACACTCACCCAGTGACACTCACACTCACCCAGTGACACTCACACTCACCCAGTGCAACTCACACTCACCCAGTGACACCCACACTCACCCAGTGACACTCACACTCACCCAGTGCCACTCACACTCACCCAGTGACACCCACACTCACCCAGTGACACTCACACTCACCCAGTGACACCCACACTCACCCAGTGACACTCACACTCACCCAGTGACATCCACACTCACCCAGTGACACTCACACTCACCCAGTGACACCCACACTCACCCAGTGACACCCACACTCACCCAGTGACACTCACACTCACCCAGTGACACTCACACTCTCCCAGTGACACTCACACTCACTCAGTGACACTCACACTCACCCAGTGACACCCACACTCACCCAGTGACACTCACACTCACCCAGTGACACCCACACTCACCCAGTGACACTCACACTCACCCAGTGACACCCACACTCACCCAGTGACACCCACACTCACCCAGTAACACTCACACTCACCCAGTGACACTCACACTCACCCAGTGACACCCACACTCACCCAGTGACACCCACACTCACCCAGTGACACTCACACTCACCCAGTGACACCCACACTCACCCAGTGTCACTCACACTCACCCAGTGACACTCACACCCACCTAGTGACACCCACACTCACCCAGTGACACTCACACTCACCCAGTGACACCCACACCCACCCAGTGACACTCACACTCACCCAGTGACACTCACACTCACCCAGCGACACTCACACTCACCCAGTGACACTCACACTCACCCAGTGACACTCACACTCACCCAGTGACAACCACACTGACCCAGTGACACTCACACTCACCCAGTGACACCCACACTCACCCAGCGACACTCACACTCACCCAGTGACACTCACACTCACCCAGTGACACTCACACTCACCCAGTGACAACCACACTCACCCAGTGACACTCACACTCACCCAGTGACACCCACACTCACCCAGTGACACTCACACTCACCCAGTGACACCCACACTCACCCAGTGACACCCACACCCACCCAGTGACACTCACACTCACCCAGTGACACCCACACTCACCCAGTGACACTCACACTCACCCAGTGACACTCACACTCACCCAGTGACACCCACACCCACCCAGTGACACTCACACTCACCCAGTGACACTCACACTCACCCAGTGTCACTCACACTCACCCAGTGACACTCACACTCACCCAGTGACACTCACACTCACCCAGTGACACTCACACTCACCCAGCGACACTCACACTCACCCAGTGACACTCATACTCACCCAGTGACACTCACACTCACCCAGTGACACCCACACTCACCCAGTGACACTCACACTCACCCAGTGACACCCACACTCACCCAGTGACACTCACACTCACCCAGTGACACCCACACTCACCCAGTGACACTCACACTCACCCAGTGTCACTCACACTCACCCAGTGACACTCACACTCACCCAGTGACACTCACACTCCCCCAGTGACACCCACACTCACCCAGTGACACTCACACTCACCCAGTGACACTCACACTCACCCAGTGTCACTCACACTCACCCAGTGACACCCACACTCACCCAGTGACACTCACACTCACCCAGTGACACCCACATTCACCCAGTGACACCCACACTCACCCAGTGACACTCACACTCACCCAGTGACACTCACACTCACCTAGTGACACTCACACTCACCCAGTGACACCCACACTCACCCAGTGACACTCACACTCACCCAGTGTCACTCACACTCACCCAGTGACACCCACACTCACCCAGTGACCCTCACACTCACCCAGTGACACCCACATTCACCCAGTGACACCCACACTCACCCAGTGACACTCACACTCACCCAGTGACACTCACACTCACCCAGTGACACCCACATTCACCCAGTGACACCCACATTCACCCAGTGACACTCACACTCACCCAGTGACACTCACACTCACCCAGTGACACTCACACTCACCCAGTGACACCCACACTCACCCAGTGACACCCACATTCACCCAGTGACACTCACACTCACCCAGTGACACTCACACTCACCCAGTGCAACTCACACTCACCCAGTGACACCCACACTCACCCAGTGACACTCACACTCACCCAGTGCCACTCACACTCACCCAGTGACACCCACACTCACCCAGTGACACTCACACTCAACCAGTGACACCCACACTCACCCAGTGACACTCACACTCACCCAGTGACATCCACACTCACCCAGTGACACTCACACTCACCCAGTGACACCCACACTCACCCAGTGACACCCACACTCACCCAGTGACACTCACACTCACCCAGTGACACTCACACTCTCCCAGTGACACTCACACTCACTCAGTGACACTCACACTCACCCAGTGACACCCACACTCACCCAGTGACACTCACACTCACCCAGTGACACCCACACTCACCCAGTGACACTCACACTCACCCAGTGACACCCACACTCACCCAGTGACACCCACACTCACCCAGTAACACTCACACTCACCCAGTGACACTCACACTCACCCAGTGACACCCACACTCACCCAGTGACACCCACACTCACCCAGTGACACTCACACTCACCCAGTGACACCCACACTCACCCAGTGTCACTCACACTCACCCAGTGACACTCACACCCACCTAGTGACACCCACACTCACCCAGTGACACTCACACTCACCCAGTGACACCCACACCCACCCAGTGACACTCACACTCACCCAGTGACACTCACACTCACCCAGCGACACTCACACTCACCCAGTGACACTCACACTCACCCAGTGACACTCACACTCACCCAGTGACAACCACACTGACCCAGTGACACTCACACTCACCCAGTGACACCCACACTCACCCAGCGACACTCACACTCACCCAGTGACACTCACACTCACCCAGTGACACTCACACTCACCCAGTGACAACCACACTCACCCAGTGACACTCACACTCACCCAGTGACACCCACACTCACCCAGTGACACTCACACTCACCCAGTGACACCCACACTCACCCAGTGACACCCACACCCACCCAGTGACACTCACACTCACCCAGTGACACCCACACTCACCCAGTGACACTCACACTCACCCAGTGACACTCACACTCACCCAGTGACACCCACACCCACCCAGTGACACTCACACTCACCCAGTGACACTCACACTCACCCAGTGTCACTCACACTCACCCAGTGACACTCACACTCACCCAGTGACACTCACACTCACCCAGTGACACTCACACTCACCCAGCGACACTCACACTCACCCAGTGACACTCATACTCACCCAGTGACACTCACACTCACCCAGTGACACCCACACTCACCCAGTGACACTCACACTCACCCAGTGACACCCACACTCACCCAGTGACACTCACACTCACCCAGTGACACCCACACTCACCCAGTGACACTCACACTCACCCAGTGTCACTCACACTCACCCAGTGACACTCACACTCACCCAGTGACACTCACACTCCCCCAGTGACACCCACACTCACCCAGTGACACTCACACTCACCCAGTGACACTCACACTCACCCAGTGTCACTCACACTCACCCAGTGACACCCACACTCACCCAGTGACACTCACACTCACCCAGTGACACCCACATTCACCCAGTGACACCCACACTCACCCAGTGACACTCACACTCACCCAGTGACACTCACACTCACCTAGTGACACTCACACTCACCCAGTGACACCCACACTCACCCAGTGACACTCACACTCACCCAGTGTCACTCACACTCACCCAGTGACACCCACACTCACCCAGTGACCCTCACACTCACCCAGTGACACCCACATTCACCCAGTGACACCCACACTCACCCAGTGACACTCACACTCACCCAGTGACACTCACACTCACCCAGTGACACCCACATTCACCCAGTGACACCCACATTCACCCAGTGACACTCACACTCACCCAGTGACACTCACACTCACCCAGTGACACTCACACTCACCCAGTGACACTCACACTCACCCAGTGACACCCACATTCACCCAGTGACACCCACACTCACCCAGTGACACTCACACTCACCCAGTGACACTCACACTCACCCAGTGACACCCACACTCACCCAGTGACACTCACACTCACCCAGTGACACTCACCCAGTGACACTCACATTCACCCAGTGACACCCACATTCACCCAGTGACACCCACACTCACCCAGTGACACCCACATTCACCCAGTGACACCCACACTCACCCAGTGACACTCACACTCACCCAGTGACACCCACACTCACCCAGTGACACCCACACTCACCCAGTGCCACTCACACTCACCCAGTGCCACTCACACTCACCCAGTGCCACTCACACTCACCCAGTGACACCCACACTCACCCAGTGACACTCACACTCACCCCGTGACACCCACACTCACCCAGTGACACCCACACTCACCCAGTGCCACTCACACTCACCCAGTGCCACTCACACTCACCCAGTGCCACTCACACTCACCCAGTGCCACTCACACTCACCCAGTGACACCCACACTCACCCAGTGACACCCACACTCACCCAGTGCCACTCACACTCACCCAGTGCCACTCACACTCACCCAGTGCCACTCACACTCACCCAGTGACACCCACACTCACCCAGTGACACTCACACTCACCCCGTGACACCCACACTCACCCAGTGACACCCACACTCACCCAGTGCCACTCACACTCACCCAGTGCCACTCACACTCACCCAGTGCCACTCACACTCACCCAGTGCCACTCACACTCACCCAGTGCCACTCACACTCACCCAGTGCCACTCACACTCACCCCGTGACACCCACATTCACCCAGTGCCACTCACACTCACCCATTGACACTCACACTCACCCAGTGACACTCACACTCACCCAGTGACACTCACACTCACCCAGTGACACTCACACTCACCCAGTGACACTCACACTCACCCAGTGACACTCACACTCACCCAGTGACACTCACACTCACCCAGTGCCACTCACACTCACCCAGTGCCACTCACACTCACCCAGTGCCACTCACACTCACCCAGTGCCACTCACACTCACCCCGTGACACCCACATTCACCCAGTGCCACTCACACTCACCCATTGACACTCACACTCACCCAGTGACACCCACACTCACCCAGTGACCCTCAAACTCACCCAGTGACACCCACATTCACCCAGTGACACCCACACTCACCCAGTGACACTCACACTCACCCAGTGACACTCACACTCACCCAGTGACACCCACATTCACCCAGTGACACCCACATTCACCCAGTGACACTCACACTCACCCAGTGACTCTCACACTCACCCAGTGACACTCACACTCACCCAGTGACACTCACACTCACCCAGTGACACCCACATTCACCCAGTGACACCCACACTCACCCAGTGACACTCACACTCACCCAGTGACACTCACACTCACCCAGTGACACCCACACTCACCCAGTGACACTCACACTCACCCAGTGACACTCACCCAGTGACACTCACATTCACCCAGTGACACCCACATTCACCCAGTGACACCCACACTCACCCAGTGACACCCACATTCACCCAGTGACACCCACACTCACCCAGTGACACTCACACTCACCCAGTGACACTCACACTCACCCAGTGACACTCACACTCACCCCGTGACACCCACACTCACCCAGTGACACCCACACTCACCCAGTGCCACTCACACTCACCCAGTGCCACTCACACTCACCCAGTGCCACTCACACTCACCCAGTGCCACTCACACTCACCCAGTGCCACTCACACTCACCCCGTGACACCCACATTCACCCAGTGCCACTCACACTCACCCATTGACACTCACACTCACCCAGTGACACTCACACTCACCCAGTGACACTCACACTCACCCAGTGACACTCACATTCACCCAGTGACACTCACACTCACCCAGTGACACTCACACTCACCCAGTGCCACTCACACTCACCCAGTGCCACTCACACTCACCCAGTGCCACTCACACTCACCCAGTGCCACTCACACTCACCCCGTGACACCCACATTCACCCAGTGCCACTCACACTCACCCATTGACACTCACACTCACCCAGTGACACTCACACTCACCCAGTGACACTCACACTCACCCAGTGACACTCACACTCACCCAGTGACACTCACACTCACCCAGTGACACTCACACTCACCCAGTGACACTCACACTCACCCAGTGACACTCACACTCACCCAGTGACACTCACACTCACCCAGTGATACCCACACTTATCCAGTGCCACTCACACTCACCCAGTGCCACTCACGCTCACCCAGTGCCACTCACACTCACCCATTGACACTCACACTCACCCAGTGACACTCACACTCACCCAGTGACACTCACACTCACCCAGTGACACTCACACTCACCCAGTGACACTCACACTCACCCAGTGACACTCACACTCACCCAGTGACACTCACACTCACCCAGTGACACTCACACTCACCCAGTGCCACTCACACTCACCCAGTGCCACTCACACTCACCCAGTGCCACTCACACTCACCCAGTGCCACTCACACTCACCCCGTGACACCCACATTCACCCAGTGCCACTCACACTCACCCATTGACACTCACACTCACCCAGTGACACTCACACTCACCCAGTGACACTCACACTCACCCAGTGCCACTCACACTCACCCAGTGCCACTCACACTCACCCAGTGCCACTCACGCTCACCCAGTGACACTCACACTCACCCAGTGTCAGCAGCGACCGCCGTTCGCCACTAGGTGGCGTTGGCGGCGTAGTCGCAGCAAATGTACCACGCTAGGTACACATCGAGGCCACGTGAAGTTGTGGAAGGTTCGCTGTTGAAATGATGTCAAGGGACAGACCGACATTGGCAAATGCATCTATGCTCTCCCATCTCCTCACTCGCCCACCCTCCTCCACATACCCCCACCCTCACCCACTCCCGCACTCACTCATCCCGCACACCCACACGCACGCTCTCGCTCGCCCACCCTCCTTCCAAGAGATTCTAATTTCTTACAACGCATCGCCCGGAGCTTAGCACTGCGCCCCGTGCCCTCTGTCACTGGTCTGCGTCACTGCCCCATGATGTCGCTGTCGGTGCTCTTGAAATCGTTGCGAAGACGCCGACCAAGATCATCGACGCGCTCCCTAAATCCCTGCGAACTCTGAGAATCTCTGAAAGCCGTTCCGTGGATAAACGAATCCCGTCGTAGACGCGGTGTTTGCTATGCATCCACCCACACCCCATGTGGCGTCATCCTTCGCCGGATTATTGCTTTGATGTTTTCGTTCAGCGCGGCTCCGAACCACGCGGCGTACTTATGGGGCGCTCCCTCGATGCGGTCCTCGGAGCGCAGCACGTGACCCTGGCCGGTCGGCGGTGCCCGCGAGCACCCGGAGCCCCCCGTCCACAGCTGCCGCAGATTCGCGGTCGGTCCCGGCGGTCTCCTCGGCGATGCGGTCGCGCGTTCGACGCGGGGAAGAGCGCTGTGCCGGGGACTTTGGCGGATTTGACCGCCGCTTTGCCACAACAACAACAACAACGACGAAGCGTGGTGGCTGTGCAAAGCGTCGCTGCTAAATCCGGGGCTCGACCATGCGGAGCGCTTCGCTCGGTGATGCGACGCAATCCGGCACGCGGCGAAGAGGCTCGCCGATGAGCCTCCGTGCGTCCGTCTCGCACGCCGCACACCGGTTTGTGGTTGCGTGTGTTTTTTGTTGTTGATTTGCCCGCTTCGGCTCACTTGCGGCTCGGACCGCATTCTCATACCGAGTCAGAGTGGCCTCCTGGGTGCTCGCGTGGTCATCGAGGCGTCTGCAGAGCCAGTGGGGGAAAGTCCTCTGGGGGGGGAGGCCAGTATATCCATTGGACAACCACGGTTGACTTCCCCACACAAACTAGTACGACATTTACCGACCGCGGAGTGATGATGGCTTGAGCCAACCCGCAACAGGGGTGTGACCTCGCACCCTTTCGATCTGCCGCTGAGCCTCCGCATGGGCTTCTCGCGGTAGGAATGTTTTGTTACTTGGGGAGAGGTGGGGGAGGGTTGTGCAGCGGAGTTGTGTGTCGATCATTCCGATTGTGAAACTGGTATCGTACACACACAGAGTGAGTCCAACCCTTAACGTTTTGGATTGCTACCGGACGGGGAAATCGGCACTGACTACATCCGCGCCGGGCTTTAATCGCACGCCCGTCCACCGCCGGGAATAGCGCGCCGCCAACGCGCCACGTGCCATTAATATTCGGTCGGCAAAAATGCGGATAATTGCATGCTTGATTCACACCTGGCTTAAACACGTTTGGGAAATTACACCCGAGGAACCGTTCATGGCTGTTGATGAGGGCGCTAGCGGCGCTTGCCGACAGAACTCGTGAGTTGCGTGGAGGAACATCATGGAGGAACGCCGTGGAGGAACAGCGTGGAGGAACAGCGTGGAGGAACATCGTGGAGGAACAGCGTGGAGGAACAGCGTGGAGGAACAGCGTGGAGGAACAGCGTGGAAGAACGCCGTGGAGGAACAGCGTGGAGGAACATCGTGGAGGAACAGCGTGGAGGAACAGCGTGGAGGAACAGCGTGGAGGAACAGCGTGGAGGAACAGCGTGGAGGAACAGCGTGGAGGAACAGCGTGGAGGAACAGCGTGGAGGAACATCGTGGAGGAACAGCGTGGAGGAACAGCGTGGAGGAACAGCGTGGAGGAACAGCGTGGAGAAACATCATGGAGGAACAGCGTGGAGGAACAGGGTGGAGGAACAGCGTGGAGGAACAGCGTGGAGAAACATCATGGAGGAACATCATGGAGGAACATCGTGGAGGAACAGCGTGGAGGAACAGCGTGGAGAAACATCATGGAGGAACATCGTGGAGGAACAGCGTGGAGGAACAGCGTGGAGGAACATCATGGAGGAACATCGTGGAGGAACATCGTGGAGGAACAGCGTGGAGAAACATCATGGAGGAACATCGTGGAAGAACGCCGTGGAGGAACAGTGTGGAGGAACAACGTGGAGGAACAGCGTGGAGGAACAGCGTGGAAGAACGCCGTGGAGGAACATCGTGGAGGAACAGCGTGGAGGAACAACGTGGAGGAACAGCGTGGAAGAACGCCGTGGAGGAACAGCGTGGAGGAACATCGTGGAAGAACGCCGTGGAGGAACAACGTGGAGGAACAGCGTGGAGGAACAGCGTGGAGGAACAACGTGGAGGAACAGTGTGGAGGAACATCGTGGAGGAACAACGTGGAGGAACAGCGTGGAGGAACAGCGTGGAGGAACAACGTGGAGGAACATCGTGGAGGAACAGCGTGGAGGAACAGCGTGGAGGAACAGCGTGGAGGAACAGCGTGGAGGAACAGCGTGGAGGAACAACGTGGAGGAACAGCGTGGAGGAACAGCATGGAGGAACATCGTGGAAGAACGCCGTGGAGGAACAGCGTGGAGGAACAGCGTGGAGGAACAGCGTGGAGGAACAGCGTGGAGGAACATCGTGGAGGAACAGCGTGGAGAAACATCGTGGAGGAACAGCGTGGAGGAACAGCGTGGAGGAACAGCGTGGAGGAACAGCGTGGAGGAACAGCGTGGAGGAACAGCGTGGAGGAACAGCGTGGAGGAACAGCGTGGAGGAACAGCGTGGAGGAACAGCGTGGAGGAACAGCGTGGAGGAACGCCACGCGGATGGGCGGCCGCAGCGCGGGATCCGCTCAGATTCCGAATATTTAGCAGCAAAATAATCGAAATAATTTAAATAATCTAAACGCGCTGTTGATTTGTGCGGAGTGTACCGCTGCAGGGCGCTGTTTGTTCTAGTGCTGTGTTCCTCGTACCTTATTCCTTATTTATTCGCATCTATATTTGATGAAAGGCGTTCATTTTTATCGATTATGCGGCTGTGCTGTTTGTTTGTAACGCGCGGGATGATTGTGTTTATACCTTCCCTTTGCCTGCGTCCAAATGCCCTGCTCCTCCGCGATCTCTGCACGAGACCAGGATGTCTCTCGCTTGGTTGCAGACTTCACGTGCATGAGTGCGTGTGCGTGAGTGCGTGTGCGTGAGTGCGTGAGTGTGTGCGTGAGTGTGTGAGTGTGTGCGTATTTCATCTTAATGGGAGCAGTGGCAAAGGAGTCAGTGCACTCCGTTAAGAATCTGGTGAGTCCCGACCGGGCCTCGTCTAGGTCGACTCAGCCTTAAATGAGTATCCGGTGCGGTGTAGAAACATCAGCGCTGGGGAGAGAGAGAGGCGACTTCGCGTGATGCTGGCCACAGCAGCACCTGCGGTGTCGCATTGCGCCTTCGTAGGTGCTCGCTGACGGCATCGTCCCCAACAATCTCATGCCGGCTACGTGGGGAATGTGAGTGAGTGGTGAATGCGAAGTTGCTTGCGCCGTGAGCACCAAAAGCCGCGCGCTGGGGTTGCGCGGAAACGGC
Source organism: Lampetra fluviatilis (assembly GCF_964198595.1). Lineage (NCBI taxonomy): Eukaryota > Metazoa > Chordata > Hyperoartia > Petromyzontiformes > Petromyzontidae > Lampetra > Lampetra fluviatilis. The sequence goes on along the minus strand of NC_136317.1, from coordinate 7,863,003 downwards.
CCTGGCGACTCGCTCGGGCGGCCCCCGAGGGCGCCAAGAGGAATGTGGAGTTGGGATCGCGCCGAGCAGCGGCGTGAGAGTGCCGGACGACGGCGCGAGGCCGGTGCTGGGAGGGACGCGGTCGCACTTCGGACCACTGTGACCCAATCGGCATTTAGTGTTCGATCGATTATTCAGATTTCATATTCATGATTTCCGTGCTATTGGATTGTGCGTGCCGGCAATCGATTATTTAAGTTTTTTGTTAAATCATTATATGCTCATCGAGGCTAATGGAGCAAGTGAGACCGAGAAAACATTACGGATGGGGTGATTGATTGAGCCCGCTGTAGTAGGAGGAGGAGGAGAGGTCGTGGCCAGTGCCGCACATTCACTCCGTGTGCTCGGGGCTTGATAACGAGCGACCAGGGAACGCGTTGTTCTGGAGCGACTTTAATGGGAGCGACTTTACTGGGGAGTGGGGAGTATCCTGGCCTGTCACGCTTAGGGGCCGTCCATAAATGACGTCACGCACCTGGGGGGGGGGGGGGTCAGACATTTGTGACGATGTGTGACGAGGGGGGGGGGGGGGTTGAGAAATGTGACGTCACATCAAAATGCGCAACTTTAAATACATATAGACAACACGTTCTACTTAACTAAAAATACTTTTTAATACATGTTTTCTCCTACAACATCAGAGTACAGCGCCACAATAAATACGCACTACAACGACAATAGTTTAAAGCGATTTGAAGCATATTTTATTTTTGGGGGCGGGGTCTGACTTTTTGTGACGTCGTGTGACGAAGAGGGGGGGGGGGGAGTCAAAAATCGTCCAAAATCGCGTGACGTCATTTATGGACGGCCCCTTAGTTTTGGGGGTGCGCCTGTCCTGGCGCCCACTGCAGACCTGCGAACCCAGGGCCCCCAGGTTCCCCTCGGGTCGCCCCGTCTCCTTCTCCTTCCTGCGTGCCGCATCGGGAGGGCGAGGCTGGCGACTTTCTAGCTGCGCGAGTTGAGCTGCTTGGAAGTCGCTCCGTGGCGCCCGGGGTCACCGCCTCGGCTCCGTGTGTACCTCGTGCTGCTGGGGAGCGTTGGGCAGCGATCGGCGAGGGCGGCGATGGGTGGAACTGAGAGGAACTCGCCGCCGACTGAGCGGCAAACCGCCCTGGCTCCGAGGGACCATCACTGAGCTCGCTCCGGTCCGGCGCTGCGGCGTCTCCCGTGGTACCCCGCGGGTCCCCACACGGATAGCCGCGTGTGACTCGGAATGAATCGTAAATTAAATATTACATTCGGCATGGGGGGGGGGGGGGGGCACAGCGAGAAAAAAAATTATCGCCCAAACAGAGACATGCATTATTGGGCGAAAAAATTGCAGGTTCGAGATTCAAGTCGATTTGTGTTTAACCAGGTGGGAAATGAAGAGACCAGGAGGGTCTCACAAGTGACCTGGGGTTCTCGGTAGGTCGCGGGGTCTAATGAGAGCGAGGCAGCTCGGGTCGTGGCTACGGTGGCGGTGATTGAAGCGGGTTGCAGGGTCGGGTCGGGCCAGGTAGCCGCAGGTCCGGCTCAGGTCGCGACTCCAAGAGGCTGGACCCGTGCGTGACTCGAAAGCCGCCGCGCATTGAGACGTTTCGCTCCCGCGCTCCATGAATGCGAGGGCTCTGAGCAGCGACTTAAATGCGCGCGGCTCCCACCCCCATTCACGCGATCCATGCTACGGTGGCCACTGCAAGTGGTGCCTAAACGGATGTGATGGAGGGCATGGAGTGTTCAGATTAAACACCTGCGGGACGACACATTCGACTTGTAATCGTGTCGCGATGATACACGTCTCTTAGCTTTACTTAATACAATTACCGAGCAGCGTTTCCCGATTACGTCATACTTTTTTTTTTACTTTCATTCTAATCAGTGTCCTAAAATTTGTAATCGGTGTCAACATTTTTCCGCGCGATCAGAACGCCGTGAGAGAGAGAGACGTCGTTCACGGCACCGCGACGGGCACTGCGTGTGCCCGGAGTGGATTGGATGGACAATTTCACCTTGGCCCCTCCCCTCCCTCCATCCCCCGCGACTATATAATTCCTCGTCGCAGCCATCTCTTAGACACACTTAAGCGGTTGTGCTTTCGCTACGTTGTCCCCCACCTGAAGAAGGACGCTTGTGTTGCGCCCGAAACGTCGTGATTTAATTTAGTTGTTTTTATTTTTAAAAAATTACCTACGTGACTTTACCGAAAAAAACAAAGAGTATGAATCATTGCAGTCACGAAAGCTTCAAATCGAGAATGGACAATCTCTGTTCACTGCCATAATGCACACAAAGACAAATATCCCCCCTCCCCCCCTAGCCTCAACAGACTGTAGGGGCAAGTGCTGTTAGCGAGTACATATTGATGCCGGCACGGTACTCGAGGGTGTAGGTGGCCAGCATCACGTCCGACCGCCTTTGTTTCCCCAGTGGCGATGTTTACACACTGCACCGGGTACTCGTTTGAGGCTGAGTCGACCTAGGGGTGGCCCAGGATCGGTTCAGATAATCGTCACCGGTGTTGGCCACAAGCTGGAATCGAACTCGGGTCGCTAGGTTCGTAGCTCAGCGCGCTAGCCGCTACACTACCGCTCACAACAACAACCGCCATTCGCCACTAAGTGGCGGTGACGTCACCACAACGCTTGTGCCAGGCTATGTGTACCTTGAGGCCATGTGAAGTGTCGAACGCCCGCTGGCAGGAGGTCACGGGGCAGACCCAGCAGGTGCCACGGGTTGACTGACTGAGATTACCGAGATGACCGAGATGACTGGCTGATGCACCACCTGCACCCCCTACTGTGCCAACTTGCTGTGCTTTAGCCACCCGGCGCTCCGCTCGTTGTTGTGAGCGTCGCTCCTCCGCCCTCTGTTGTTGTTGGAGGGCGAGTGCCTCCAACTGCCCAGTAGCGTCTTTCACGAGCCTCCTCCACTGAGGCCGATCTTGACACCGCTGGTACCCGTCATCGGCAAGTCCACTCAGCTCTACGTCCTCCTGTACCACATCACTCCATCTCTTCTCTAGCCCGTGCCGCGCCCTTTTAGCCCCCTCTATCCGGCCGAACAAAAGCTGTTTAGGCATACGGTGGCTGGACATGCGGGCTACATGACCCAGCCAACGCAGCCTTGCCTGCCGGAGGAGCTCACCGATGGGACTTTGCCCAGATCTTTCAAGGATTTGTGAGCTCCTCACACAATTCAGCCTGGTCAAACCCAGGATGGATCGTAGGCAGGCTAGCCTAAATGTTTCTAACCGGCGAAAATGCTCCATTAGGGGGGTCCACGTTTCGCAAGCGTAGAGAAGGGAGGGAATGACCGTGGCCGAGAAGATCTGAAGCTTCGTGTGGAGCGACAGACCAGGTAGCTTCCACACAGCGTTACGCAACCGATGAAAACACATTGCTGCTCGACTGATTCGGAGTGAGACCTCTACTGTTAAACCGGAACCGGTCATGAGCACACTGCCCAGGTATGGGAAACTCTCCACTCTCTCTACAACTGCTCCATTACCGATTGGGAGTTGTGGTGGTGGAGTGTCCGATGGTATAAATTACCCAGGCAGGTGCTTCGTTTTGGTGGGGCTGACGGTAAGGCCCCACCTCTTAGTGGCACGCTCCAGTTTCAGCAGCAGCATCTCCAACTCCTCCTCTGTATGAGCAGAAATTACCAAATCATCGGCATACATAACGTGGTTGAACAATAGGGAGCCATCCCTTGACCGCACCCGGGCATCGATCAGCCTCCTATTATATCTGTACCAAATGGAAATTCCCCCGGTACAGCTATTGAAGGCTTCACGAACTACGTGGTCAAAATAGATGTTAAATAATGTGGGAGCCAGAGGACATCCCTGTCGCACCCCAAGGTGTACAGGGAATGGTTCTGACTCTCGGCCACGTAGTTTTACCCGGGCCCGATCACCATCATGAAGGTCCTTATTGATCGTGAGCAGAGGGTCAGGGACTCCGAAAGCACGAAGAACAACCCAGAGCCCAGGCCTACTGATGGTATCATAGGCCTTGACCAGGTCAATAAAGCAGAGATGTAGGTCTTGTTGGAATTCCCTACACCTCTGCTGTAGCAGACGGACAGAAAATATGGCATCTGTGCAGGACCGCCCTTTCCTGAAACCGCATTGGGGCTCCGCAAGCCTCTCCTCAGCGTGCCTAGCAAGACGATGTTGAATAATCCTTGCCCAGGACCTTTCCCGGCACACTGAGGAGTGAGATGCCCCTGTAATTGTTAGTGTCTGTGTGGTCCCCCTTCTTAAAGAGGGGGACCACCAGGGCATCCTTCCAGTCCTGCGGAACCCGTCCAGTGGTCCAGACTGTTGTTATGATGTCATGTAGGGCAGTCTGTGCACAAACACCACCCTCCCTCAGCATTTCGCTTGGGAGATCATCTCAACAAATGGCACCTCAGCCAGCCACTCACAGGGGGTGACTTTTTCTTCCAATATTTGAAGCACCGCAGCCTCAGCAGGGTCATCCACACTTTGTGCCACGATGTTTTCCTGGCTGAGGGATTTCTCCTCCCCCAGGACCTCACAGAAATGCTCAGCAAATCTGCAAACCTGTTCCTGGGGGTCGGAGATTGGATCAACGTTTTTCCCCTAATGATGGTAATAGGTGTGGCGATGCAGGTCACTTTTTTGATGGAGTTAAATAGAGATTTGTGATCGCGGGCCACTGAGGCAGACTCCATATCCTCAGCAACCCGCGACCACCACCCATCCTTGCAGCGCCTCACGGTTCTCCGAACCTCCGAGCGAAGGCTCACACACATTCTCACACACACATGCACACACGTTCACACACACATACGCTCACACGTGCACACACGTTCACACACACGTTCACACACACAGGCTCACACACACAGGCTCACACACACACGCTCACACACACTCACGCCCTCACACACACACGTTCACACACACAGGCTCACACGTTCACACACGCTCACACACACACGCTCACACACACGCTCCCACACACGCTCTCACACACATGCACACACGTTCACACACACACGTTCACACACACACGCTCACACACACACATGCACACACGTTCACACTCACACGTTCACACACACACGCTCACACACACACGCTCACACACACACATGCACACACGTTCACACACACACATGCACACACGTTCACACACACACGTTCATACACACACGCTCACACACACACATGTACACACGTTCACACTCACACGTTCACACACACACAGTTCACACACACACGCTCACACACACTCACACGTTCACACTCACACGTTCACACACACACGCTCACACACACACATGCACACACGTTCACACACACACGCTCACACACACGCCGGGCCTTGCTGCCTGCAGACGGCGGCGCGGCACAATCCGCTGCACTGTGCTCCAATGTCTGTGGTTCCCGATTTCACCAACCCGCACTGACCAGTGTGGTGAAGTATGGCCAAGAGGGTTCATCCAGCAGTGAATTGACAAAAGTGCTGCTCATCGACTTGCGTTCGAGTCCATTGAGCTCATTGGTGCATGTGTGGCGGTGTGACGTGTGACGGTGTGACGTGTAACATGTGACGTGTGACGTGTAACATGTGATGTGTGACGGTAATAATGGAGGACGGTGTGATGTGTGACGGTGTGATGGGTGATGGTTTGACGTGTGATGTATAATGTTATGATGTGTGACAGTGTGATGGGGAACAGTTGTGATCGGTGACGGTGCGATGGGCATTGCTCGCGCAATCGCGGCCCTTGACACCTCGAGGTGGGAGCGCGCACCATTCGCGCGATCCCCTTTGCGACGAGACGCGCCTTTATTTCCGTCATTACTAAAGCTCTTAACGTGCAAGTCTGATAGACCTCTGACCCCGTGCAATCGGCGTAACCCTCGGAGCAATGGAGACGGCGGGCTCCGCGAGCCCATCGGTGGCGCTGACACGCGGAGTAATTGAACCAGCGAACGAGTCGGTGCCGACGCGCGCGGCACCCTTCTGGGATCCAGACGAACGTCGCCGCTCCGTGCGCTGAGCGACGCGCGGCGACTGGCCACAGCCACTTGCGCGGAGCCGCAGTCTGAGCGCAGCGCGGCTTGTCCCGGACACGCGCCCGACGTAGACGTCATCAACCGCGGGCCGTGCTAATGAACGGCGTCGTTTATTTTCCGAGTGGCGCCCCTTGAAGGGCGCTTGGTTTACGCGTGGGTGTGCGTGCATCTGCGCGCGTGTATCTGTGTGTACGTGTGGATGTGCGTGCATGTGTATTGAGGGGGGCGACGTCCACCCCACCGCCCTCGCTAGGCAGGTGGGGCATGACGCCCGCCCCTTGCGCTCCCTCCTCCACCGCGTCGGTCGGCTCCCACCGGCTCCCCACCGACCGAGGGATCGGGCCCCCGCGCTAGCGCCCTCTCCGAGGGACATGCTCGTACTGCTGGCTCACCGCCGCACGGAGTTAAACCACACACCCGTGCACACCGCGGCTAACGCATGGGGGGTACGAACGCGGGCGATTATCTCTTAACGCGCGTGCACACCACAGCCAATGCTAACGCGGCGCACAGCGGTCCGCCCACTCAGCCGCTCCACACACAAATCGCAGACACCACACCGATGCTCTGTGCTAACTTTTATTCGCGGCGCGAATACACACTGCTTGGGGGAATATTTTGCGAGAAGAGCCTAGCCTAGCGCTGCCTAAGTGCCCAGTCCCTCAAACGCCCTACCACGTACCTCGTAGCTGTACTCACGGCGTCGCACGGACGCTGTGAGAGTCGGAGGGAAGAGGACGAAAAAAAACCCTTGCCTATCACAGCCTCGTAGCAGAACTCGCTGGCATCACACGGATGCTGCGAGCGGCTCGAGGAGGCAGGACGACAGGGAGTGGGTCTTGGGGGCCCAGAGGTTGAAGACGAGAGACCCCAAAATCGTCCCGGGGCTACTCTTTTAAACCCTCGGGTGACGTCGTACCACGCAGCCAATTGTGCACTTACCTGCGCGGTCACTTATCTGGACCCTCGCTTCCATGGCCTAATCCCCTCGCTTCAAAGGGCCGGGATGGCGTTCGTCCCACGTGACGAATCGTGCGCCCACCTGTGGTTACCGCCCCCCTGTTACCGTGTCTCTCCGTCGATTGCTGCGGTGGTAGCACCGGCCAACCATTGTCCCTCGTTGCTCGGTGTCTGGAAGGGCGCCCGGCTGGCGAACAACACACAGCCTGCGAGCGTGTATTCGGTATTCGGGCCGAGATGGGGGGCGGCAGTGGCGCTGCGATTCTCCTGGCCTCATGCTCTTCTTGCTTAATATTCCATCCTCTGTCCCCCCCCCCCCCCAATGTCGTGAATAACTTATTGTGGTTGGCCCAGTGAACCTTTTCTTTCCGCGCCCATACAATTTTAAGCCAACTCAGGGGCACCGCAATGCGATCTGTCCTGCGGGGGTCGGCCAATCTCCTGGCACCGGGAAACCGCGGGACTTTCCTCCTAGGACCCTTCGGATGAAAACCCGTTGTGCCAGGCGATCCCCGGCCAGGACACTCCGTGTGTGTGCTGCGTGTGGGTGCTGCGTGTTGTGTGCTCAGTGTGTGCTGCGTGTGTGTGCTGCGTGTGGGTGCTGCGTGTGTGTGCTGCGTGTTGTGTGCTGCGTGTTGTGTGCTGCGTGTGGGTGCTGCGTGTGTGTGCTGCGTGTTGTGTGCTGCGTGTGTGTGCTGCGTGTTGTGTGCTCAGTGTGTGTGCTGCGTGTGTGTGCTGCGTGTTGTGTGCTGCGTGTGTGTGCTGCGTGTTGTGTGCTCAGTGTGTGTGCTGCGTGTGTGTGCTGAGTGTGTGTGCTGCGTGTTGTGTGCTGCGTGTTGTGTGCTGCGTGTGGGTGCTGCGTGTGTGTGCTGCCTGTGGGTGCTGCGTGTGTGTGCTGCGTGTTGTGTGCTGAGTGTGTGTGCTGCGTGTTGTGTGCTGAGTGTGTGTGCTGCGGGTTGTGTGCTGAGTGTGTGTGCTGCGTGTTGTGTGCTGAGTGTGTGTGTTGCGGGTTGTGTGCTGCGGGTTGTGTGCTGCGTGTGGGTGCTGCGTGTTGTGTGTTCAGTGTGTGCGCTGCGTGTTGTGTGCTGCGGGTTGTGTGCTGCGGGTTGTGTGCTGCGTGTTGTGTGCTGCGTGTTGTGTGCTGCGTGTTGTGTGCTCAGTTTGTGTGCTGCGTGTGTGTGCTGCGTGTGTGTGCTGCGTGTGTGTGCTGCGTGTTGTGTGCTGCGTGTGTGTGCTGCGTGTTGTGTGCTGCGTGTGTGTGCTGCGTGTTGTGTGCTCAGTGTGTGTGCTGCGTGTGTGTGCTGAGTGTGTGTGCTGCGTGTTGTGTGCTGCGTGTTGTGTGCTGCGTGTGGGTGCTGCGTGTGTGTGCTGCGTGTGGGTGCTGCGTGTGTGTGCTGCGTGTTGTGTGCTGAGTGTGTGTGCTGCATGTTGTGTGCTGAGTGTGTGTGCTGCGGGTTGTGTGCTGAGTGTGTGTGCTGCGTGTTGTGTGCTGAGTGTGTGTGTTGCGTGTTGTGTGCTGAGTGTGTGTGCTGCGTGTTGTGTGCTGAGTGTGTGTGCTGCGTGTTGTGTGCTGAGTGTGTGTGCTGCGTGTGGGTGCTGCGTGTTGTGTGCTGCGTGTTGTGTGCTCAGTGTGTGTGCTGCGTGTTGTGTGCTCAGTGTGGGTGCTGCGTGTGTGTGCTGCGTGTTGTGTGCTCAGTGTGTGTGCTGCGTGTGGGTGCTGCGTGTTGTGTGTTCAGTGTGTGCGCTGCGTGTTGTGTGCTGCGGGTTGTGTGCTGCGTGTTGTGTGCTGCGTGTTGTGTGCTGCGTGTTGTGTGCTCAGTGTGTGTGCTGCGTGTGTGTGCTGTGTGTGGGTGCTGCGTGTTGTGTGTTCAGTGTGTGCGCTGCGTGTTGTGTGTTGCGGGTTGTGTGCTGCGGGTTGTGTGCTGCGTGTGGGTGCTGCGTGTTGTGTGTTCAGTGTGTGCGCTGCGTGTTGTGTGCTGCGGGTTGTGTGCTGCGGGTTGTGTGCTGCGTGTTGTGTGCTGCGTGTTGTGTGCTGCGTGTTGTGTGCTCAGTTTGTGTGCTGCGTGTGTGTGCTGCGTGTGTGTGCTGCGTGTGTGTGCTGCGTGTTGTGTGCTGCGTGTGTGTGCTGCGTGTTGTGTGCTGCGTGTGTGTGCTGCGTGTGGGTGCTCAGTGTGTGTGCTGCGTGTGTGTGCTGCGTGTGGGTGCTCAGTGTGTGTGCTGCGTGTTGTGTGCTGCGTGTGGGTGCTCAGTGTATGTGCTGCGTGTTGTGTGCTGCGTGTGGGTGCTCAGTGTGTGTGCTGCGTGTTGGGTGCTCAGTGTGGGGCCAGGGGGGAGTCGCAGCACTGGCAGTTGCTCCGCGGCCGTGGCACCGCAGTATCTGTGCGCAAGTGTGGTTGTGTGTGTGCGTGGTGTGTATCTGTGCGCACGTGTGGATGTGTGTGCGTGGTGTGTATCTGTGCGCACGTGTGGGTGTGTGTGTATATATCTGTGTGCACGTGTGCGTGTGGGTGTACGTGCGTGTACGCGTGTGTATCAAAATTTGATACGTTTTCTCGGTATAAGAAAAAGAAAAACAACGTCACTTAAAATGAAGCTTAATTTGCAGTTAGATATTTTTGGCAGCCTTTTCAATCGCGCTACCATGCCTCGTGCTGCTCGCAGCTGCTCCACGGGAAGATGAGTGGCCAATTGTTCGCGGACTCGATCGCCGTCGTTGCCGCTCCCTTGCGCGACGCCGTCCGCTTCGCCTTCGCAGGCAAATCGCTCGGAAACTCCTCGCCCGGCACCGTGATACCGGCACCCCGTGGCCATCACCGTGCCCGTCACCGTGATACTGGCACCGGTGGCTGGACGTGCGCGCGTCCCGATTGTCGTGTCGGGAGACGCGAAGGCATTCCCATGACGAGGCGACAAAACCAACAACAAAAACATCTCAAGTGCCGCGGCGGAGCGCGCTCGACAATAAATAAATATATATAGCGCCGAGAGATGCGTTCATCTCGACTGAAATAAAGGAGGGATTCTGCCAGAAGGGCATGGCCATTGTGGTCCTGTTATCAACGGCGCACACTTGTGGCTCAGGGAGCCCTGCAGCTACTGCTGTCGATTCGCACGTTCCTCCTCGCTCGCTCCACTACTCCGCTTTCTCGACTCGCGCGGGCACTGCTCTCGCGCGGTGGTGGCCGGCGGATAAAAAAATATATATTCGTGGGGCACGGAGACACACGGGGCAGATATTTCGTCCTTCTGTTACATATTCGTCTCCACATTCAAGAATGCGGAGAGGCTCCCTAATACAGGCACTGAGGCATCGGTACTCATCTCCTGATGATTACAACCCTCAGCCAGTGATGGAAATTCCACATTCCTTTGGTGGGGGCTCGTCTCTCCTTAGGATAACCACCGTTGACCTCTGTTGACTTCTCCACAAAGTGGTACTCATTTTACGAACCAGAGTGGAAACTCGCAACCCTCTCATTGCCAGCCGCTCGCCCCACCGCTGCGACAGCCGGTTGGCCCGTGCCTCATTCCGTGGCCGTGGCTCACGGTGACTCACGGTGGCTCACAGCCTCTCACAGTTGCTCACGATGGCTCACAGCATCTCACAGTGGCGCAGGTGACGAGCGGGTTAACCAGGTGACGATGTTGTTCGTGGTGCTCCCCGGGTCACGTGGGCGGTATTTGCCGTTGAATCCTCAACAATCGACTGCGGTGGGCCCCGAATATGGGGCGCGGTGTCTACGGAATGACCGCGCTTAATTGCAATCATCGTAACCGAGCACTTCAACCATTACGTGCAGTAAATTAACTTTTACAGCTTGAACATTGCAATCAATAATCTCAGTTTACAACAAATCTAACAAAGCTATGTTCAGCGAGCCACTCCAACTTTTCAATGATTATAGGATTTATGTTTTATATGAATTGTGAAACAAAGTTTGGAGAGGGTTTATCACCGAGGCATCGTGATAAATATTGTTTAAGGTTTGCGCGCGACGCTTGGCGATTGAGACGAAGATGACGAAGCCGTTGGCGGAGCGACCTGCCCGCGTGCGCTTTTGCGCTGCCAGCGATCTCCGGCTCGAATCACCTCGTCTGGTGCGGCCCTCTCACCGTTATTGGGGGTTTTTGTTTGTTTGTTTTGTTTTCACCGTTCCGCACGATCCACTCAATGCCCTCGGAATTAATGCTGCGCTCGTGCAGCCAGCGCGTGGCCCTCCCCTGTCACCTCCCTCCTCCCCCATCCCAAATCCGCCGCGTGGCAATTCCCACCGCGTGCTCGTTAGAGCGGCGCCTCGGCCGAGCAGTGGCGAGAGAGAGAGAGAAGGCGGCGGCCTTCGGAACGTCACGGAAACCAAACTCTGACATCGGCCGGGCGGGTGCCCAAGCGGCAGAGCGAGCGAGGCAGCGAATCTTCGCAATTGGAAGGTCGCGAGGTCAACTCCGTGTTGGGGGTTGACTCTGCCTATCCCCCCCCCCTCTATCTCCCCCCTCCCCCATGGAGAACCACTACGTTGTGTGTGGCAGTCAACAGTGGTTGTAGTATCGCTAGACTTGCCTCCTGCCAGAGTCATGTAGGATTTTCTCCTACTGGCTTTGCAGGGCTGCAAACCGGCCAGGGGCATTGCCTACATTCTAGCTTGAGCTGGAAATCACTTTGACCTTGACTTTTATCGAACAGACCTTGCGCCTTCCAGTCTTGATCTTTATGTGTCCCCCCGGCTTGGCCATGTGCAGCCGAGTGCAAATGGAACGGGCAACAGGTTGTGAATAATTCGTTCCGCCAGCTTCTAAGCAGTTGCCATGCTAGGTTACCCTTGTCAGTGTGCACAGATTGACAAAGTGTTTACGCCGAGTGTGTGCGCAGTGCTTTGCCCCGATCCATACAGCAGCAATTACAAGGCACAAGTGGCAGTGCCTAATAGAAGTATGCATTATTGATCGCAGAATGAACGGAGCTTTCCCGTTAATAAGCCGCTGGGTGAGGGCTGTATAGGGTGAGCGAACCTCGTTTCATGTGAGTTGAGACATCGTGATCCTGTGGACGGTGAGGCGAGCCCGGTGAGGTGAGCCTGCGCGCAGGTGAACCGAGATCTCTCAGCCTGATGCCCCCCCCTTCCCCGCCCGCCCAACATCGTTGAGTATCCAAGCACCCAGAGGTCGGTGGATGTTGTCAGATGTCACTAAATGTTTTGGACCATCGGCGGAGATATAAGTTATATCATTGATTCTCATTACATGACTATCACTCATTCTCCCATTCATTCAAAACGTTCATAATCTCCTGTCATCAGGTTCGCTTTTACCGCATTCCACGCGTCATCACAGGTGTTCCCCCATTGCTCCCGTCGAATCTATTTCAATCACCTCACCTCCACCATTACACTCCACGCCTCGTGCCGTCGGTAATTCTTTGCATCGCGCCTTGGTTTCAGGCGCCACCTAAATTCCGTTAAGATAAAAGATAAGAAAGGTGCCATTTCGCACGAGGCGTGTTTCACTCACCCTCTGGAAGATTTTTGATTTAAAGCTTTCGTGACTGCAGGGATTCATCTTCTTGGTTCTTTCGGTAAAGTCACGTAGAATGGAAGTAATAAAATAATAAAAATAAAACATAATAAAATTATTCTCACGACGTTTCGGCCACAACGCAAGCAGCCGTCCTCAGGTGAAAACCAGGTCCGTCGAGGCGACATTCAGACTCTGTCGCCTCGACGGACCTGGTTTTCACCTGAGGACGGCTGCTTGCGTTGTGGCCGAAACGTCGTGAAAATAATTTTATTATGTTTTATTTTTATTATGTTATTACTTCCCTTCTACGTGACCTCCGGAAGATGTGGAGATGGCACTCACTCGCTAGCGACCTTCAAGATCCCCTCCATGGACCCCCCCCCCCACCCGTCTTCTCCCTCTCATCTCACTCTACTCCCCCCTTCCAGAAACCGAGGCCTTCATTTAAAACCTCCATTCGACCTCGTCGCACTGGGAGGTCGCACCTTTTCCGTTGCTGGAAAACTCTCCCTCCCTCGCTGGCTCTCAACATGGTTCGCATTTTTTTTCAAAGGTAAAACTTAAAACAACCTTCCTCCTCTGCCCATGACTATTTCCGAACGTCTTTCATCGGTACAGAAATCATCGTTGTCAACACCCTCCTCTCCCCACGTGTCCTCCCTTCTCTCTCTGTTTAAAACTTGGCCAATATTATCCATAAGAGGTTTTTTTTTTCTTTCTGGGGGGAGGGGGGTGTTAGATCGAGTAAATATAAATGCGTCTCTCCCCTTAGCTGTCAACATAGTTGACTCTCACATTATGTTTCAAGTCAGCGGCTTAAAGAAACCTTCCTCTGCTCCTCCGCCGATGGCAATTTGCAAATGTCTCTTTCATCGGTAGAGAAATCCATCTCTCTCAGCAACCTCGTTTCGTGCCCGCGGTGACATTCTCATTCCTCCTCCGTCTCAGTCATCGCCCCTCCCCCTCTCCGCTATTGTCCCCCCATTGTTTTCTGTCCGCTTTGTGCAGCTGTGCATGGCCCCCCACCCTAAGCCTCAATGTAACATTCGTGTCACGTTTGGCTGTCACTTGATTTAATGCTTCAATCATCGATGCTTCTCACACTCGCCACCATCGCGAGAGTGAGCTTGAGCTTTAGCCGTGCCTATTAATTACCACACGGTAGATACAACTTAATACCGTCAGATTTCACTCAATATTGCAGAGGTATCCTTGGACACCACATGTTGGCCATTGTTAAAATACAACGTAACAGATACACACTCTTCAAACCTGTGTGAAACAGCCCTGGACATGTCGCTACGATGCAGCAGCCGTGTGTTTGTCGATGTTGCTTTTACGCCACCGAACTGTGGCGCAGAGCTCTCCCAGAATGCACGCGCGCACGGCGGGAACGGCGTTCGTGGTTTAAACGATCGATTTTTTGTTGTTTGCCGAGGTCCGCGGTAATCACTGACGTGGAGCCTCGGAGCTGGCCAAGGACCCCGCCGCTAAACGGGGTCTCGCGCGCCCCCCCCCCCCCCCCCCATTCAAACCCGGATCGCAATTTACATAATTGCCAAATTCGAAACCCTCAGTTTATTGAAACCTTTCTGCGCGCGTCAAAATCCCGCGATCTTCGAGGGGAGAATCGCACGCGGCTTCGCGCGCCGGTGACCCGGGCGGGGCTCGCGGACACGCGGCTTGGTCGGTCGCGTTGTGTCTCCCGAATCCATCGGGGCCGAGCGCTGGCCCAAAGAGGGCAGCACCGCGCGTGATCTGCTGGAGCCCGTCCGCGTGCGGCCGGGCTCAACGTAGTCTCCTCGCACGCATGGGGGTTTCTCCGGGAGCTCTGGGATTCTTCCCACATGCAAACCCCCCCCCCCCCCCAACCACCCCCCTGAGAAAAACAACCGGCAAAGCCACGCCGATACGTCGCTTCTTCCACCCCCCCACCTCCACCATAAAGCCACGAGGCCCCGCAACATACACGCCGCGAACATTTTATCTGACGCCCATCGACGATGCGTGGGCGCTTGCCTCTGCGGTTGCCACGGGGACGGAGGGAGGCCCTGCGGAGTCGATGCCCGGCCGAGCGGCTCGCGCAGCCCGCCGGTGATCGGAGCCGAGCGAGCGGGGCGCCGCGGAGAGGTGTGAGAGGAAGGGAAGTGGGGGGGGTCAGGGTGGGTTTTATTTGTCCCGGAGTCTCCCTCGCCGCGCAGGCAGCTTCTTCCGCGCGCCCGCACCCCGAGACGGGATTCGCACGCGGCTCGAGGGAAGGGCAGGGAGGAGGGCGGGGAGGGAGGGAGAGGAGGCAGTGAGGTTCGGAGGAGAAGGGAGATGTGTGAAGTAAGACGTGGAGGCAGGACGTGGAGTTAAGGGGAAGCAAGGGGGAGGCCAGTCCAGAGGTCAAGAAGCCAGGGCAGGAGGGGAGGCAGTGAGAGACATTCGGGAATGCAGGGAGGCAGGGACCAGGTGCGGGGAGGGAAGCAGGGAGGGAGGGAAGAAAGGTGGGGAGCAGAGGGGAGGGAAGTAGGGAGGGAGGGGGGCAAGGTGGGGAGCAGGGGGGAGGCTAAACTAAAGCGTGCTGACCACAAATGATAGCGAAGTGGCTAATCACGTGGAAGAGGCAGGAAATAATAGATGGGTGGGGGTGAAGGCAGAGACGGGGGGCAGGGAGATGGCTCCCGCCGCGTTCTCGTGCCCCCGAGGGCCCCCACGTCGCCCTGGAGAGGGGGGGGCACTGGAGCGAGGCGACCCCCTGGGTGATCTCTAGGCCCAAACCACGACGCCGGTAAACAAAACTCACCAGGCACTGCCAAACCCAACACCGCAATTTCTCCTACTTTACATATTTCCACAGCGGTCTTTTCAGGCAAGCATACTTTTGTTCCTAAATTACAGCAATTTTCTGGGTGGCTGGAGTGCAATATCTCTACGGTAATGACTCCGTCTGGGGGTGTTTGTCTGGTTTGTGTTCCACCTCGCCAAGTTGCCCTTTGTAGGCCGCTACTCGATGAGCTTTCATCTCCTTACTTAGATTTTTGCCTGGCGTGGTTCACGGAGTTCCTGGTGCGAAGTGTTGGATCACAATACTACGTGTACTTCCAGAGCGCCATCTAAATGCACTGCATCTCACACCGCCACTGGGAGAGTGAGGCCCTCATTGCGACCACGAAGGGAGGTGAGACGGAGTGTTCTTTCAGATGAAAAAAAAGACGGGCATTCGAGTGGTCCCCACGACTCCGTGGAGCAAGAGGGAAAAGAAGACCTAAGGCCAGACATCGAGAGACTGACAGGGCAGATGTATGGGTCTCTGTGAATCTGAAGGTCCCGATGTGACGCTGTAGGTCTCTAGGTATCTAAGAGGTTAAGGTGGGAGACTGTCAGAACAGGTCTATGGGTCTCTGTGTGAGTCTATAGGTCCCCATGGGACTGTAGGTCTTTAGTTATTTAAGAGCGGATGGTGGGGGACTGTCAGGGCAGATCTGTGGGTCTTTATGCGAGTCTATAGGTTCCTATGGGGCACTGTAAGTCTCTGGTTATCAAAGAGCAGATTGTGGAGGACTGTCAGGGTAGATAATGGAGGTGGCTGCCTGTCGACTGCGCAGAAGTTGCAGGATCTGGTGGAGGGTAGGCAGCGTTGGCAGCGAGGTGCGGTGGTGGCTTCAACGGCTTGGGCCGTGACGATGACGTCTCGTTCTTGAAAGGGGGGTGGACAGGTGGGGAGAGGAGGGTGCTGACAACGATGATTTCTGTACCGATGAAAGACGTTTGGAAATAGTCACAGGCAGAGGAGAAGAGGAAGGTTGTTTGAAGTTTTAACTTTGAAAATAAATGCTAACCATGTTGACAGCCAGAGAAGGAGGGAGAGTTTTCCAGCAACGGAAAAGGTGCGACCTCCCAGTGCGAAGAGGTTGGCTGGAGGTTTTGACTGAAGGCCTCGGTTGCTGGAGGGGGGAGTAGAGCGAGATGAGAGGGAGAAGGCGGAGGTCGGTCCTCGAATGATCTTGAAGGTCGATAGCGAGGGCAACCTTGCAGTTGATACGGTACTGGATTGGGATTCGGTGTAGGAATCTGAGTGTCGGCCGGCATGGATCGGTGTCGGTCTCCACTGGACGCGGGAGCGTGGCCACGGCACTCAACGTGGACCGTACTGAAGGTCGCGATGACTTTACTGCCCTTTGAACGACCTTAACTCATTCAAATTATCATCTGGCCCAGCGATGATATTATTCAGGCTTGCAAAGGGCATTCGAAAAGGGCATTCGGCGGTGTTGTGATGGCGACTCGCGGAGCGGCTGTCCCCTTCGCCACGCGTGTGTAAACAAGACGCTTCTACACGAGACACGCGCTCGCAAGTTCCTGCCCCCACAGCACGGTTGGCTACGTATGGTGCGAAAGAAGTTCAGCACACGTACCCAAAGGATGCTGGAAAAGTGCTTGCGTGCCCCGCCGGCCTCGAACCGTGCCCAGAGCCCTCCCCGGCGAACGCGAAACCAGCGAGTGGCAGCGCTCTCGTGGTCACGGGGCTCCGCGCAGTTTGCACCGAAGGCCGTCTTCGTGACTCCGTCCGTCGTTCTGCGCCGCCGTCTCCCGGAGGAGCGCGCCCCTCGCCGACGTGCCAATCTGGCGTCCGTCGCGGGCCTCGGGCCGCCCTGGCCGAGCCTTCCGCGGCAAACGAGCGGCGAACGCTTCGATTTGCCGCCCTCCTGCCCTGCGAGTTCCCGCGTCACGGTTGGCGCGAGCGCGATGGGCACACGCGGCTCGTCGATCGTTGCTCGTAAGCCGCCGGGGGCCCAATTAGACCGTCGCCTGAGCCGCGGCTCGCAGGTCACACCGACGCTGCTGCCGCTTTCGTGCCGACGGATTTCTTTTTTTCCGTGGCAAACAGTTTGTCGTGCGCCGAGTGAATTGAAAGGGGTTGTGTGTGTTTTGTGTGTGTGTTACTTTCCTCCGCACGAACCCCTGACGGCTGTCACAGGCGAGCGCCTGCGGGTGCAGCGGGAGCCTGACTCGCGTCTAATCGGCCCTCTTTGTTTTGGGACCCAAATGCCAATAATCCACTTAGCTCACGCGGGCAAATGAGACGCGCTGGAAATATACTTGGACGAACACAAAGATTCTAAATTCGACAGGCCGTGTTGATTCTCACAAATTAGCAGCAGCCTGCTGGGGCCATGCAGATGCAGCGATGATGGCGGGGGGGGGGGGCTGGCCGATCATGATGAGGTGAGGGCGCGGAGGTGGTGGAAGCCGCGGCATGGACTCCATGCCGCCTGGGCCCCGGGGCCTTGCAGGAAACGATTTTTGAGGTCAACGCGGATGCGCTCGGCTTCCCGTTGAGCGGACGAGGGTCCCTTATCGCAGCATCCACCGCGGTCACCGCAGCGCTCGTTCACAGCCGTTTGGGACTCAGGGCGCACTGCCAACCATCTAAATGGAAATGTTGGGGACTATCACGCGCCAATAACATATGTTTTCAAAATTAAAACGTTTCTTAAACGCACCGTAAAATGTCAATAAGCCTTGAAATCGACCGACCTGATATGTATTGGTCAGTCTCTATGGTTGTGCAACAGGCAGACAAATATAGAGGGCCACGCGGACCGCAGTGTGAGAAGCGCTGCTCTCAAGGATCCACCGGCGCATTGCGCAATGCCTCGACGACGAGCCACAGACTTGACTCGTGGGTTCAGCGGCTTTCGGGGCACGCCGGCAGAATTGGTGGCAACGTCGGTGCGCCCCGCACGATGTGGGGTGAGTGCCCTGCCAGAATGCGGCTAAAATAGGGCAATGTCGGGGCACGCTTGGCAGCACGGTCTCAGTGACAAAGAATTAGATGAAGCCCTCGTCCTGCCCCACCTCCTCCCCCTTCTCTACTTAGCTCGGCACCCGGATCCCTTCGCCCCAGTGGGGCCCGGGGCAGTTGCACTGCCTGCGCACTCAGTAGCTACGTCTATGATGTAGGCCACCCCCCCAGCTTCGTCCTTTTGGCCAAGTCACAAAATGTGCGACACGCAGACCCAGCGGGTGGCAGCGTTTAATATCGAGTTGAGAAATGAAGCCTTGGGGGACGGAGGGAGGGGGTGGGGTTAGGGTAGGGGGAGTGTGAAGGTCGCCTGTCGACCTCACAGCGGCTGCATGATCTGGCAGGAGGCAGGAGTTTCACGTTCATTTGTTTCACCAGGTGAGAACTCAAGAGAGACGAAGGATAGAGTCGCATCTGCCAGAGTGACCCCGCTTGACCAAAACGACGAATGCTAAATTAACCATTCATAGCCAAGGTTTTTGGATGAGATCGCGTAAATAAAAATGCGTCGTAACCTTCCGCCATCCGACACAGCCAGTAAGGTTCGTCACGTAAACAAAACGCGCCAATTAGTTCATAATTTAAGCCCACCGGTGTGTTGGAGAGTAAAATCACAACATTTACAATTTGAGTAGTACGACGTTTCGCTGGTAATTACATCCAGCATCATCGGGCAAATCGCCCGATGATGCTGGATGCGATCTAACCCAAAAACCTTTATTATGAATAATACCGGTCGTGAAAGCCTTCTACGTGTAAAAGAAAAAAAACAGTCAAGTGCATCAATGAAGCAAATTAGAAATCGGCACACAAAAAACAACTACTGTGCCGCGTGAGAAATCGAAAGTACTGAATAGACATTAATCATTTGTTAAATAATAAATTCACCGTCGCGTGAGTCAACTCGGTCAGATTAGACTGATCATACCACAATGAAATTAAGTTACAGAAACATTAAACAGATACAGGGGATGACTGTTGCAAGTATATGACAGATGGAGGCGATTGCCAATTGCGGAGGCCGTCGGTAGCATCGGCCTCGATAACATCTTGGCCTTGACCTCGGCGCCAAGATGTGACGCGCGTCTTGGCGGCGCTGCGAAGCGGGAATTTGCTCCGCTCTTCACCGCGAGGAACGGTTTTAAAGAATCGCAGTGAATTCACCATTTAGCGGCAATCAGCAACCTTCAAACAACACAGCGTGTAATGACACACGGCCGCAAATGTGCTAAATGGTAACCCTCTCCACACGCAGCAAAGGCTCCCCGGACTAATTAACACGTGCGGGCCAGGTAGCCTGCGGTAAGCCAGCGGAGCAGTGCGGGGCACGCACACCTGTGCTTGAGTGCGCACACGTGTGAGGAGCGGTGGGGCAGTGGTTAGCACACTGCGCTCCAAACCTGGCGAGCCGAGTCCGCTTCCCACTCGTTGCCAATATGCGATGAATATGTGAACCGGTCACGGGTCTCGCCTAGGTCGACTCAGACTTGAATTAGTACCTGGTGCAGTGTGTAAACATCACGACTGGGGAAACAGAGGCGACCGGGCGTGGTTCTGGCCACACCGACTCCCTCGTGTGCCGTGCTGGCTCTCATAGGTGCTCGCTAACTGCGCTTGCCCAAAAAAAGTCTTGTCAAGTTTCCGAGGAGATCTTTGTCCTTGTGTGTGCGTGTGCGGCATAACAGGGTGGGCGGAAGGGGTCATTCGAGGGAAGACGCGTTCCATCGAGAGGGATGGACGAGTCGAGGTCTGGGTTTAATCAAATAGGAACCCTTGAGATTCCTGATCTCTAGTGCAAGGGGACCAGGGGATTCGCAGTGGTGTAGAGCCGCGTGTGAATGTTCTATCGGCAATGATCTATCGTGCAGTGACGGTGCGTGTGCGTGCCGGGTGTGTGATATTAACCTGCTGGTGGCGGTGGTGTTGCTGCCGAGGAAGTCAAGTGGAAACCAAAACGAATATCCTTTTCTCGTCACGGCTCAAGAGCTTGAGCCCACGACCCAGCCATTTGGACAGACAACTTGAGAGAGAGAGAGAGAGAAACAGAGAGAGAGAGTTGCACGTAATTTAAAATTGTGGGATTGGGTCCCTGACTCAGCGCTGAACACAGCGACCTACTTTTGTAACGGGAATCTCAAAGGTGCACTGCCCCGCAAAAAACGCACACGCGTTTGGAAGCTACCGAGCGCTCGCCGGCATCGAACCATCGACTTGGAGAGAGCGTCCCGGAGACAAGCTCTCCCACCGCCCGGGCGACCCCCCACGAAACCCCCCGGGCCCCCCCCGGTCATCCCTAACGACTCTCGACGGCCGCCACCGCCCCCAATCCAACTCGGCTGGTCGGGTGACGGCGCGTGGCTCCGCGGGTTCGCAGTTGCGGCCGTCGCGGCTGCCGAGAAAGCGCACGACGGCGTTTTGTTGCCGTCGGCGTGATGCTGGGAAGGGCGAAGGGGGCCCGCGCCCCGCTCTGCACCCCGTGGCCCCCGGCATGCGGGTGATGGATGAATGCTGCCTTCTGGCTTGGGAAAGAGCCCCCACCGCCCCCCCCCCCCCCCGTGCTCGCCAAGTCTGATGGCCTTGGTCTAGCCGCTGATAGCTGCACACAATTGGCGTGTGTTCTTGATTCAGTCGGGCTCAGCGCCGGCGATAGAGAATCGACGAGAGCCCGCGCGTAAGTTGCTGACTGGCACGCCGAAGGGAGCGAGCGAGCGAGCGAGTGAGCGAGCGCTCCGGAGGGTCGGTAACGAAGCCCATCGATTGCCGTGGGAGACCTCGATCGCGTTTCTTCTGAGACGGCCGCTCCTCCGGCGAAGGGCAGCGCCGCCTCCGCAGGGAGCTCCGAGTGGGCGACGTTTCGGGGACTGCAACGGGGTGGGGGGGGGGGGTCCCCGCCGTGCAGTAGATTCGTGACAAACAGGGCGCGTCTTCACGCCAAGTGCCAGGCTCAGCCGCGCCGAATGTAGCGCTACGTTGCGCTGTGGTTTTCCCAGGGAAGCCCTCGCCGAGTCTCAGGGCTCCTTTTCAGGAGGGTCCTGCCAAGTTGTTCGCAATAAGATGGGCGATGTTGCTGCTGCTGGTGCTGTTGCGTGATACCCAATTGAGTACTTTGCACGAAATCTTTCAGGTTTGGGATGTTTTGGCCATTACGAGGCGCATTGTTAGATTGATTTTTTTTTAATTTATGGGACGAGACCGGAGAACCCAGAACGAACCCCATGCAGAAAAGGCGGAGAACACGCAAACTCCACACAGAGGTGCCCAAGTGAGGGTAACTGTCAAACAAGGATAGGAATGCGTCTGCCTTGCTGATTCTTGCCGTTTGCGGTTTCTTAAAAGCATGTTGCTCAATCCCCGGGGCTACCGAGTGCCGTGTTTCGCTAAATGGGATTAGCGAACGCCGCTAGAGAGGTCAGAACCTTTAGCAGTGAGTCACTAAGTAGACACGCAGACGATACCTCTCCTTCACGTATCGGTATCTCCACATCAAAAATAAAATAATTCCCCACGCAATTCATCGGTCCCACAGCCTTCTGAGAGCGCATCATTTCAGCAGCACTGATTCAGCACACGTAAAACTCTGGAGCGGTTTCAACACACAGTGTCTCATCAGCAGACAGAGCCACCCACGGTAGGGGCCAAGCCACCACGGTCCCTTCCCATGACGTTCACGATATGTCTGCGTGTGTCTGCGTGTGTGCGTCATGCGTGTGCAGGTTCATTGTGGGGAGTTTTGACACAGTGGCCGGCGGCAATTTACTTACGAACCCGGGGACCTGCGTTTGATTCCCAGCCACGGCTCACATCCGTGGCGAGTGGTCTCAGAACCGGTCCGAGGCTTCGAATAAATGCCCTTAAACGCATGTGTAAGCGTCAGCGCTGGGAAGACAAAGGCGGCCCGGCACAGTGCTGGCCAATACCATGCACTTGTGAGCCGTTCCCAATTTAATTGGTGCTCGCTGACTGAACTTGCCCCGAAAGTCTCTCAGCATCATTGTCTTCGTGCGCGTGTAATCTCCGCTCGTGTTCGCCCTCCGTGTATCGCGATGCACACGGGATTTGTGCTTTTAATTGATTTTTGGCGAAAAGCTGGAGGCGATGAACGTGGCTCGTGATTCATAACAAACCGCCGCTACACGTGGCCGCAGCGCGCTACACGGGGAGGCTGCCTCTGTGGGTTGCGCGGTTTAATATTAATGTGAATGGTTTCTGGATGGGCAAGTTAAAAAAATGCTTTGCACAGATGTGTGTGTTTTTTGAAAGCAGTAAAAACCGTCCGAAGCGATGCTGCCAGTGTTCTAACCGGGCATGTGTCTGTGTGTTTGTCTTTGCAGGGTTCCTAAGCACAGGTGATCAGGCAGCTAAAGGGAATTACGGTCTCCTGGATCAAATCCAGGCCCTGCGCTGGATCAGTGAGAATATAGGCATCTTCGGGGGTGACCCGCTCAGAATCACTGTGTTTGGGTCGGGCGCTGGTGCGTCTTGTGTCAACCTACTGACACTATCGCACCACTCTGAAGGTAACCGTTGGAGCAATTCAACCAAAGGTATTCAGCAGGCTGATAATTTTGACAATTTTGGTGTCTGCATGCTCACTGCTCCCCCTCTCTCTCTCACCTGTCGTGGCGTGGTGGATGCTCGCGGAGGGGGCGGCTGTTCTCTGCCTTTGCTCTCTCTCTCTCTGTCTCTTCCCTCCTTTCATATCCCCCCGACCCCCCTTCTGCCCTCTCTCCCTCGCCCCTGGGAATTCGCGGGCCAGGGTACGCTTTGTCACATAAATAATAATAATATAGGGGAAGTATCTCACGATGCCGTAGAAAGCTCAAGTAATTTCAAGGAAACTGAAAATGCGCGCGGCTACAGGCGATGAATGGAGTCAAATAGAATCAAGCGGTTCACATGAAACGAAAATGCAATTTCAATTAAACGCACGAGGATGTAGGTGGGCAACGCAGGTCTGGGGTCAATTGAGGACAAATCAGCACCCCCAGAGTTCCATGGGAAGAGTACGCCAAGAGAGCCCTTGGCCTTGAACCTGGTTCAAGTTAAGATTATATTTTAATTGTTGACTTTCAGCCAATATTAAAAAAATCACATTGTGGTTTGGGCCCCACTGTAAAAAAAACACCGGTCTGTGGCTGGATTGACAGAAAGGGGCATCGGGAAAGTTGGCATTCAAATGAGATTTTTTGTTTTGTTTTGCATTTGGCATTTTCATCTTCAATGACGCGAAATTGCATTTCGGAAAAGGCAGCCTCAAATGTAATTATAGCTTATACCCCTGTCACTTGACAGCACGGAACATTTGTCACGTTGAAACATTCATTGCAATTCAATACGTGAATGTTGATTAAACATTTTGCAAATTAGGCATTTTCCAATTAACATTTCCCATGAATGTGCCCGACGCTACGCGATGATGTTGGCGCAGCGTCTCCCCGCCGCACGGACGCCACGATCGTCATCGATCACGTGACGGGCGTCACACGCGCGCAGTCCGCGTGGCGCTCCAACCCTTGAACGCTCCCGCCGGCCTAAGCCCTGAACGACGATCGATTACTTACTTGCACACGGCATTATTAATGCAAACCGCGGCCCAAAACGCTGAACTTCCACAAAGCCTGGAGGCTTAGGCCCACACAGAGTCGCATCAGCATTAAACTTCCGACAAGATTAGAATCGGGTCAGAATAAATGCAAATAAAATCCCCAAGCTAAACTCACCAGAGATGAGAAACTCCACTGACAGCGTCCCGATGGTGGCAGTGCTGCAAAACGACGGCGCACAGACGGCGCTGACGAAAGACGTCGAGCCCGAGAGCAAAAATAACACCAAAGCGCGTCGAGTCATCGATCAAATAACAACCTCGGTGGACGCGAAACGCCACCAATCGTCAATGTCAAAACGAGCATCACATGCTGAACTGATAATTGCGCCAAATCCTCGCCAGTGGGCGTTGAGGACGTGGCCAGGCGGGTGCCACGAGATGGTAATGTACTTGCAGGAAACAGAGGGAGAGACACGCGATCACGAACACGTACAAGGTAGAAAATAAACACCGAGCCCGCAGTAAAATAAGGGCGTTCCGTCGTATCCCTTCCCCGTGGATATCGTTGGGCAGGAGTCGCCGCAGTGCTTAGATGACGAGCCACCCTGTGACCTTTGGCTCTGCGTGGAAGCAGGAGTGGAGCAGGCGCGGGGAGCAGCGCACGACATGCTGGGTAGGGCACGAAATTATGGGAGAGCAGAGCATGCTGGGTAGAGCATAGTATACGATGTCGGGCAGCGTCTCCTGATCTTCCCACCCAACCTCACTTCATCCCCATCACCCCTTCTTCCTCTCCTCTTTCTTTCTCCTTCGTCTATGTCCTCCTCTGCCTTCTCCTCCTCTGCCTCCTCCTCTGCCACTTTGCCCATAAAGCGCTCTCCTATATCTGCTCATGAACCAGTTACTTTGGATGGGAATTTCAATCTGGGCGATCACGAGACATTTTTCAGAAAATCTCCGAGGGAACGCAATTCAGATCCGATTGGCGGTTGCACAATTTCGCAACAACAAAAACAACAATCCGGAATGTCTTAAACACTGCAATGCTTCACACGTGCGTACGTTGCGCAAAAAAGAGATGTACTGCGCACATACGCGCATACAATACGCGTTAATCGAATTCCCATTTTGGCGTCGGTCGCATATAGATGCGTGTACGTATGTGCGCAGCACGCAGAGCGTATCCATTGTCTGGTTCAGTCGTCCTCTCCCGTCCTCTGAGACTGCGCATGAAGCACCAAAGTGTCCATGAAATGCTTGTGCATGCATGATCCAAAATTGTCAAAGCACTGACCGGCGCCCCCCCCATCACCCCGTCCCCGGGGGGTGCTTTCTCCCCAGAGGCCCTGCCGTGTGTCCGTGCAGTGGTCTTAATTGGCAGCCCCTCTGGTTGCTCTCCGACACGTCTCTGAGTGCACCCTTTGCATGCTCACCGTCCCCTCCTTCCAAGCATGCATTGTTTGTTGTTGTTTTTGCTGTTGTTTGCTTTTGTTGAGAATACTTTGTCCATGCTGTTCCCCCCCCCCCCCAAGGCAACTAGGAGCTCGGGTTTGCTGAGTCGACCGTCCGTTCGTTAGCGCCCGAGCGAGCCTTTCGCTCGTTAGCTCAGAACGGACATGTTGGGATGCCTTCGCGCGATCGCCGGACTCTCCCGTTGCACCCTGGCGTACAGTACAACTAACCCCGCCAAAGGCGACGGTCGTCCCGTGCAGACACAACGCACGGCGCCCGTGACGTTTTGGCCACGATTGGAATTTTTGCTCTTTTCTCTTACGGCATCACAATTCCCAATGTGCGCGCAGAACCACTGCGACGCCCTTAACTCGCAGGTGCGCCGCTGCCTGCGCCACGCGTGCCCTGCCCCCCCCCCCCCCGCCGGCCGCGTACCCAGGGACCCAGTCTGCTGAGCGCAGCACCACTGACGGGAAGCAGCTGGCAGCCTGCATTTGTTTGCCTTTGGATAATGAAACTGCCAAGTGAGCTCCGAGCGCGACGCTGCCCGCCCGGCGAATACAACGCCCGGTTTAGAAGCTCGCACGCAAAGCAGCCACCCCCCCCCCCCCCCCCCTTCAGATTGCGAGCGCAGAAATTCCTGGCATCTCGACGCGCCGGCCAATCTCCTCTCCCCGAGCGTCTCTCTACGATCCCGAGTACAGCTCACGAATCGCATTTCCCCGTGCGCGTCCAATCGCCGGCTCTCCATTGTGTTCAACATCGCTGCAATCTGGAAGGGGCTGACGCTCGACGGTTCGTGGACGTCGCGGCTCGCCTGCGAATGTGCCCGACGAAACGACGATGCGCGCCTTCCTTGCCACGGCCTCGTCGCAACAAAGATCCCGGGAAGCGCTTTGTCGGCTCTCGTTAGCGCGTCGAAGCCGGTGCCTGTAAACGCGGCCGCAGTGGTCGATGGCAGCGACCGAGGCGGCTGCGGCGGCGGCGTCGGCCGGCCCGTGGCTTCACGGGGCGTCTCGTCACGCGAAGGCGGCCCAGCGTTGAGTGACGATGGGGTAAATCAGCCGAGTGGGCGCTCCGTCTGTAACGAGCTGACAGGCGGCTTCGCGTTCGGTGGGAGGAGGCAGGTGGCCCCCCGTGTGCGGCCACCTGCCCGCGGGCAACGCGTTGACGGGGCGGCCTGGAGCAAGCGACCGGTGCCGCGTTACCACATTTACCGTGAAGCCGGCCCAGGCCGTGTGGGGCAGCCCAGCAAGGCGTGGCCCCGGACCCGACTCGTCGAGAGCCGTGGGGCTCCACGGTCCCCGTTACCGCCCCCGCGCTCCTCATCCCAGTCGTTCCGGTGCCAGGCTGTAGTTTGTATTTGTTGACCGAAGCAAGGGACGCAATTGACGGTAAAGATTCTCCCATTCCCATTGACCCCACGGTGCCGCGACTGGGCCCGAGCGTGTCCCCGGTGAGATAATGCGGCTCTGGCCACTAACCGAGGCGCGCAGCCCACGCAGAGCGAACCGCGCGTGCTCCGGCTTGTCCCGTCCCGGCGTGGCAAGGCTCCCGTGGGACGCCGCCGGGTCAATCCCACTCGGGTCACGCCGAGCCAGCACGCTTCCAGTGTCCGTGGGAACGTGGCATGAGGGCGTCGTCAGTCTGTGTACGGCAGAGGAAAAGAGGACATGCTGTCATAATGACCGACAACATTGGGTCTATAATGAGCATCTGCTTCTACAGATTGGGAATTCATATCCCGCCGCAGAAACAACTGACAGCAAGACCATCAATCGTGTTGCAAATTAAAATCCGCACCGCCGTCTCGAGAGAGAAAGAGTGTGTGTGTGCGTGCGTGTGAATTAGGCATAGATAAAGCATTTAAAATTAGAAATCAAAATTAGACACAATCACTCCTATTAGAGAAGAGAAAAACAAGCCCTGTTAATACACCAATGGTGTTTCTGTGGCAATTAGCGTGTAATGGCAGGATTTAAAATAACCATCGCGTTAAAACTCTCCTTCAAAGTTGCTCTCTCAAAGCCCCCGTGCCTCTCGTGCCTGCGCGCGCGCGCGTCCGTGCGCATGCAGCCACGGACACGCGCGTGTGTTGGGAAATCAATGAAGTGATCAATCGTTCCGTCTCTTAGTCGGAGGTTTGACCGCCATGGATTCCCATCTCGTCCTTGCTCCGTTCTCCTGGGGAATTCCTGTGTTTTGAGAAGGCCCCATTCCTTTATGTCATCAATCCATTCCCGTCGTTATCACCGCCCGTTCTCTCTGTCGATCTGTGCCGTTAGAAGCATTCCGCGGACTCGCAGGCTGAACACCACGTGACCAAAATGCGAACATTGTCTTCTCACCAGCGCTTACATCGTCGCAGCCAATATTATGATTCGTGATAGATTTTTTTCGTGTGTAAAGGCCACGTAACGACCGGCGCCAAATCTGTATCATTAGGGGCCCTCCACCGAATCGCTAAACTTGGTTACGAGGATTGAGCTGAAGCGGTAACACTTGGCGCGTTGTTAAAGTTTGTACACACGTGACGGTGACGTTGTGATTTGTTTGGCTGCGTTGAGTGGCCGAGGATTGCTTTGACAAGACTCGATTCTTGCAGCTCGCTACTCTACGGGACGAGTGGGGAAAGAAACAAAACATTACCAAGCTGCAGCGTCTACAGAATTATTTGGCACCTGCATTGACGGGTACGGCAAGATCCGGCCGTGTCCGTTCAGTGCTAGTTGAGCCGCATTGCCTATCGGCTGCCGAACGAATACATTGTAATGTCGCACTCATTACACACAGAGTGCTCGCCACAAATGAACCACAATCCGAAGGAGCGTAAACCATCACGCAAACTCCGGTCGACCTCGCAGCGGCTTTTTGTGATAAGCATCGAACACAGACGGCCAACGCATCTCGCAATTTCAGATGCGCTTCTGCGGCCGTCTGGAACGCTCTTCCTTTCGATATTAGGAAGCATCTGGGAGCTATGCACTTTCATAGCTAAATTTAAAACTCATTTCTTTAGAATCACTGTGTGTCTTTAGTTTGTAATCCAACTGCGCTGACCTCCGATTAGCACGGTCGGCTTTACGCACGGTGCGAAAGAAGTTCACCATACATACAGAATGACGCAGATTTGCTCAGATCGCAATTTTCCGATCGAAAGACCCAAAAATCACTCACGATGAATTTTCTTCGGATTTTTTTTTCCTCTCCCCGAACTCACGCCCAGCCGAGAACCCCCCGGCATGTATCTTCCTCTCGCTCGACTTGGCTGGGCATCGCTATAAATGCGTGCGCATATTCTGGGGTAGGGGGGGGGCTTTAAAGTCGCCTTTCCCGTCCCGCCGCCGATTGCCCACTGCACCATCTGTGACCCCATCCCGTCTTGCGCCTTCAGCTCACTCGTCCTCTCTTCTAATGTTGTCCCATACTGTCTGGGGTGTCCGTTGCACGGTGGCGAGATGTTAACTACCTCGCCTGGTATACAGGAGGTTCCTGGGTTCGATCCCAACCCTGACACCTGCTGTATATTTGGAGTTTGCGTGTTCTCCCCGTGGTCGCGTGGAATTCTCTCCGGGTTTTCCCTCCACATTTAGACTCAAATACTTTCAACACGCGTTCAAAATATTTGTAACTTTCCACACGATACGCCACTTCGTCGCGCTATCATTTGTGGCCAAGTCACTTCTGAAAAAGAGTTACATAGCTCAGTGGAGCCTTACCTGGTAAAATAAAAAAATATATATATACCGTAGTTTAGTAATTAGTCTTAGTTAATCATCCCCATTTCCGAAAGTGGTGATATCCATTTCTTCAAACGTCTACTCTTGGCATTTGCATTTGTCGCTTTGCACCAATCTGAATTCCAGTCCGAATTCCCCCTGAACTCGATGTTTGACAATATCAGCCTATCCTTTGGGTCTTTCGGTAAAGTCACGTAGATAGGTTCAAAGAAAATTACAAAAAACTACGACGTTTCGATCGCAACACAAGCGTTCGTCATCACGAAGAGGATAACGGACGCTTGTGTCGCGATCGAAACGTCGTAGTTTATTTGTTATTTTCTTTGAACCTATCTACGTGACTTTACCGAAAGACCCAAAGAATATGAATTCATGCAGTCACGAAAGCTTTAAGTCAAGATTTAACATCGGTCTAGGCCTGCGGATTATCTTTGCCCTCCGTGTCAGAGTTCAAGTGACCTCTGCATCGCGCCGGTCTGTGCTTACTTCGCTCGGTTGAATTGTCCGGCGACGGAGGCGTCTGCGAAGACCCGGGGGGTCTTGTCCAGCTGATGTGTGCAGATGACTGCAGTTCGTGTACAGCAGACACGACGGTGCTGATGATGAATTTGATAACGAAAAGCAACAAGCCAGCTCCTCTACCACCTGCCATCAAAGCTGGACATTTGGAAATTTAGAGGTGGGAGGAGTACCGGGCAAGAGGCAATGCTGATATCCAAGCTGGGCATTACATTGATAAACAGCAAAGCGAACTCATGGATCAGAGGACAAACACAAATTAGAGACATTGACTGGTATCGCATTGGCAAATCATTAGGAGGGTCGATGGCCAGTGGACGATACTGACCGTGGAATGATGGCCGAAGAAGAGAAACACTTCCAAGAGGACGAGCACATTGGACACGAAGCTACGAACGTGGCAGATGTGCAGGCGTGAGATGGACCGTGGCATCGCATGGCCGCAAAGGCTTTGAACCCAATAGTGGATAGAGGATGGCTGAACATGGTATAATCGTTGGCCACCACGTTGGGATTCTCCGAGCGAAGCGGTACATTAATTGCTCGAGGTGCTAGCACTCTTTTCATGCCGTTACGAGCAAATTTCATAATTTGCCTCCCGTTTTATCTCGTTATCGAGGACGCACAGCGCTCGGAGTGATGCGGATACTTGCTGCTGCGCGTCGCGCTTGGCCGCTTCTGTGTGCCCACGCCCCTCTTTGTCCACGAGCGTGTCTCTATCTCTCTCAGTCGCAAAGATCGCATGGCGCGCTCTCGTTTTATTCCCGTGTCGGCGTCCGCCCGCGTCTCGCGTGCGGCCGCGTCCGAGTCCCGGCGCCGCCAGAACGCGGCCGGGGCGACAAAGTTCCGCTGAAATAATCAACGCGCGCCGATAATAATCGTGTCACCGCGCTGATGTCCGCCAACCGCCTTTCCCTGTAAGGCAATCAAAACTTCCAGCTGATCCGCGCGGCTCCGCGACATCGAGCCGTTCCGTGCAAAAAATAAAATTGGACGAGCGGCTATAAACCGGCGCATTCTTCCGAGCGAGAGCTCAATAAGATAAACAGGCTTCCTGCCTAGGCACGGCGGATCAATGCGCCGGATCACAACAGTCGATGCTCGCCGCGTGGAAGGCTTCTCCTCGTCGACGTTGTTTATATTTCTCCCTTCCCGGTCGTCACCGCGCCTTCGGCCCGGCGCGCGCTCGGGGGGGGGGGACGGCCCCCCACCCTCGAGCACGGAGTCCTCCTCGGATGCGGAGTTGGGGCTGGGGGGGTGAGAGGGCTCTCGAGACACAACGATAAGCATCTCGGTGACCTGGCGGCGGGGGGTGGGGGGGGTCACCACATTGACAACAACAACAACAACAACAAAAACACAAGCAAACAAAAATGGAACGCGGCAATGAAGCGAGTAGACATCGCGAGAGAATGATTGGCACCGCGGGGCCGGGCAGCTGTGCTTGCCGCTTAAAGGGCACGACGCGTTTCCGTGGAAATCACAGCATCACGTGGCGCGCGTTGTGACAGAAGTCGACGCGTTTGACATGCGGGAGGGTAGGCAGGTCAGCTGGCTTACCAGGCAATGAACACCCCCTCGTGAACACGCAGGATGACACAAACCTTCACACATTGCACAGTGGCACCGCGGCCTGTAAAAAGGCGACGTTTCAGCCAACGGGCGTTCTTCACAAGGACATGGATGTAGAATGGTTATATCTGTGATGTGGGGCGAGTTGTGAATGGAAAATACGACTACGTATTTCTTGACGGGCGTGTGCTGAATGAAGCAGGCGCGATGTCCGTTTTGGGCTCAGTCGTGGGGATGGTTGTGGGTGAGTGAGCGAGTGAATAGAAGAGACACAGGGAGTTGACAATTATCATCGTGCAGTCCGTGCCGGTAAGACTGTCATCATCTGAACACGAACACGAGTGTGACTCGGCTCTAGGGCAGTCCTCAGAGGGACTAACCTTAACTCGCGACCAGGTCAGCGACCGCTGATAATTTTTTTTTTTAAAGTGATTTTCACCACTCATTATTCAGGATGCGAGGAGCGGTGGCGCAGTAGTTAACGCGCTGGTGTGGTGTGCAAAGACCAGCACTGGGGAGACAAAGGTGGCCAGGTTGGTTCTGGCCACACGCCCCCCCCCTCCTCCGTGTGCCATCCCGGCCCTCGTAAAGGTGCTCGCTAATAGCACTTGCCCCAAGAGTCGGTTAAGTGAAACGGGGGGGGGGGGGGGGGTCTGTCTCTTGGAGTGCCCATCGGCTCGTCCGTTTAAGGAAAAACTGCGTTCATTTGGGGCATCACAGTCGCATAGCAGTTTGTTGTCTAAGACAGCGGCTCACTGCAGACTCGTCCTACCTGTGTACGGCCCAAGAGAAGCCGCAAAAACAAACGCACACAATATGAGGCCATGCGCTATAGCGTCGTTGGTGTTGTTATTGCCCTGGCTTCGAGTCCACGTGCGCGCGCGCGCGCGCAGCGTGGGGCGAGGGATTGAGGTCACTCGCGCTCGTCCTCTAAGATTTGCTCTTCACAGAGCTCTAACCGTGCCATTACAAAGATCAAATAATGACCCCTTCGCACATTCTGGTCCAAATAGCACGGCCCTCGTCCTCCTCGATAGGCGCCCGCGAAAAGGGGACGCTTGTGTGCACACGCGCGTGTGTGTGTGTGTGTGCGAGGTGTGTGTGGGGGTGTGTGTGTGTGAGGTTTGTGGGAGATGTGTGTGTGTGTGTGGTGTGTGTGTGTGCGAGGTGTGTGTGGGGGGGGGCGTGTGTGTGTGAGGTTTGTGGGAGATGTGTGTGTGTGTGGTGTGTGTGTGCGAGGTGTGTGTGTGTGGGAGGTGTGTGTGTGTGTGGTGTGTGTGTGTGGGAGGTGTGTGTGTGTGCGAGGTGTGTATGTGTGGGGAAGGCGTGTGTGTGAGGTTTGTGGGAGATGTGTGTGTGTCTGGGAGATGTGTGTGGGAGGTGTATGTGGGAGGTGTGTGTGTGGTGGAGGTGTGTGTGTGTGAGGTGTGTGTGAGGTGTGTGTGTGAGGTGTGTGTCTGGGGGGGGGAGTGGTGGCGTAGCGGTTAGCGCCCTGCGCTACGAACCCGGCTACCCGGGTTCGATTTCCGCTCAAGGCCAACACCAGTGGCGATTATCTGAGGTAGCCTTGTGCCTCCCCTACGTCGACTTAGACTTAAATTAGTTCCTGGTGCAATGAGTAAACATCAAATTTGGGGGGGCAAAGGCGGCCAGGCGTGGTGCTGGCCACCCTCCCATCGTGTGACATTCCGGTCTCATAGGTGCTCGCTAATAGCACTTGCCCCAACGGTCCGACAAGGCTATATTGGGGGTCTGTAGCAGTGCGCACACAGGCACCACGAATGCCAAAACGGTTTAATTCGCGCGGGAGCAAACGGTGACGGCACAGCAGCGCGTGGAATTATTTGCCCACTACCAGGGTCACTCGTTAAGTTTTTGTAAACATGAGGCTCGGCAAAGCCCCTCGCCCTGTTTGCAAGTCAACAGAACAGCTGAAAAACGGCCACACAATGTGTATAAACACTCGCCAATGCCGCAATATAAATGTAAATCCCTCGAGTTTCACTCAACAACTGCACGTGTTACTCGTGCGCCGTTTAACGCAAAACTCATTTGACGATTTTGCCGATGCTCGTGTCTGTGAAACAGCTCGCAGACACTGCCCGTGCCGCTCGTTCGCCTCGTTCGACGCCGTCCGTTTGTTGGTGGCTTGAGGATGGCTCTCGGCCAGGGCGCTGCGTGTCCGTGTCGAGTCGCCTGGCACCGGGTTCACCCGGAATCTCGTTCCCACTCCTCGCATCGGATATCGCGAGCCAAGCCAAAGCAGGGTCGGGCGCAACGAACGACGCGTCGGTTCGTTGCGCGGAGATAACTCCGCAAGGTCAAGACCGCGCGTCGAATGGCAAGAATTGGCGCCGATGTCGGTGGCTTTGGTGGCCCGAAGCCCTTGCAAGCGGTTCGTCACTGCGCGGCCCCAGCCTAACAGCGCTCCCAACGTGACGTCGGAGGAAGATGGAGCGAAGCGTTGGGCGCGCTCTGGCCAGGCCGCCTTGACAAGTGGGAAAAGTGGCTTCGAAACGCGAAGAGGCGTTGCGCGTCGCCCGTGTATCGAGCGAGGCTGCTTCTGATTGGCCGCATTAGTCCCCTTTGTGTCGCATCGAGTGGCCCAGGTGTGCGCCGCCGCAATTTCCCGCGCACGTGGGCGTCATTGATTAGCCCATTACGGAGCTCCTTCGATCAACATCTTGTTCTGCCCCCGCTTGGTCAATGCTCAAATTTGCATCGCCGCTCTGCCCGGGGTGCTCAGCTGGGCTCCGCTGCGGTGCTCGGCGCCTGCAACTGCGTCCCATCGCGAGCCGGGCATCGGCGTGGGACATCTGGAGTCTCCGAGTCGCTCTGGATTCGCTCCGCCGTGCCCCTCGTGGGCAGCAGAAGGCACCGCGGTAAAGCACGTGACCTCGCTTCCCCTGCGTCCGCCCCCCCACCACCACCCACCTCCACGAACACGCACTGACCAGCGTGGTGAAGTATGGTCAAACGACCCCCCCCCCCCGAGCCGCACGGCGTGAGGAGGGCCTGGCTCAGCAGAAGGGGTGGGCTGACGAGGGTCTGGGCACGCGTCCTCGCGCCTTGCGACGATCGCCACCTCCCAGGCGTCGCATCGTGGCGCAAGAGCAGCGGCCCCCCTGCCCCCCCCCCCCGGCGCTGCGCTTCACTCCGTCGCTCCGCCACACGGCGCCCAAGAGCAAGGAGTGTAATGGGGCTTCCCCCTCATCAACATCACCCCCCCACCACGACCACCTCCTCCCACCTCTTCATAGCCCGGCGCCTGGCTCCCTTTATCCCGCCGGTCATGGTGCAGTTGCACCGCCTGCGCGCTCGATAGCGACGCCACCGGTGGACGTGGCCACTGTCATTCAGCCTCCGCCTCCTCAATACCTGGCTTGCTTTGTGAGACACGATGGATGTCAGATTCCCGTGATTGCGCGTTTGCACGCTCCGATCCTGTTAGCGTTCGACTTTTTGTTGTTGTTCATTGTTCTGTAGGATTTTACATTTTAATAACGTTCATGATTTCTAATTCATTTCCTAACTAAACCCGGGTGTCTGTGCTTGCGCGATAACATTCCTGGCCAAGCCCAAAATCACACAACTTGGTGTCGAGCAGCGCGGTGGAAATCCTGGCCACATACTAATGCTGTCATTTGTTTTGTTAATTTAACAGCCCGTGCCTGATTTAAAGTGGTAATGTTGTGCAATTCGTTAATTTTTAATTAGGGGCTTTATTTACCGTTGGACTAGAATGCATTTGTGGGGCGGCTTGCGCTGGCGCCATGAAAGCCGTTTGCGATTGCGCCGAGCAGCGGCAGGAGGAGAGTGACGACGCAGCGAGAGGCCGACGGAGCGAGCGAGCGGCGGCCAATCCCTCCAACGTGAACAACGAAAGCAGCGAAGGCAGAGCAGCCGTGACATTGCAGGGGGCATGAAGAGGGGTCAGACACAAGGGGGTCAGGGCAGGGGGTCAGCCACTGTGGGTACCATGTGGGTTTGGGTTGGGATTTGGAAAACAAGCAGACATTTTCGCTGTGGCTAAGAGACACCCACGACATTATTGGGATGCAAATTACGGAGGTGTGATTCTGCATTTGTTGACGTGTCTCCCTCGAGCCAGGTGACACAGTTCCCGGGTTTCGCGGATGGCGGGGCCTTGAAGGACACGGCTCGGGGCTGAGCCAGTAGAAGCCGGGAGCTGCGTGGAGTTAATATCGTTACAGCAGTCGCCCCGTTTAGCTAAACGAATGTTGAATGGAGTTTGTGAGCACCACATCTGACACTAGGAACCATTCCCTAGGAAGGCAGCCCCCAACTTCAACAGTGTGGCCGTGCCCCCTGGATCAGAGGGGATCTGACACAAATAATAAGACCAGAGGATCAAGCACAGGGGATCAAAGGGATCAGGGACAGGGATGAGACTGGGGATCAAAGGGATCAGACACAGGGACGAGACACGGGGATCCGAGCTTCGTACTCGGGTTAGCGAAGCCGTGACTGGTGCAGGGAGGGAGGGAGGGCACGGGTGTAGGGTGGGGGGAGGGATTAATTAATGGGCAGATAGATGGACCGATGGACACAGATCGATGGATGGATGGAATGAGTAAAGGATGGATGAATGAATAATTCATGGACTGACAGATAGACGTGGGTCAATAAATTAATAATACAGGTGGCAGTTAATAAACATCGCGGCGGGGAGGGCTCTGCCCTCCGTGCGTGCCCCCGCGCCTCGCCTGCACAGATCCCGGGGGGCACGTTGCCGTGACTGATTGGTCGAAATGGTAACGGCCTTTGAGATGTCAGTGTCCATTTTTCTAACTAACTTGTAATGTAATAAATTAACATTAAGCCGAGCCCTAATTTAAGAGCCGTAATTTTGATTTATTACGATTAGTATAAGGGAAATTAATTTATCAGGGCCTCCTCTGAAGGTTAACGAGGAGATTTTTATTCAATTTTTGTGGAAAACATCGCGCTCGTAGCGAAAAGCGGCGGCGGCGGCGGCTCGGGTGGAGATGTTTATGGAGGAGGCTGCCAAGCTTGGGCTCCTGCTACTGCCGCTTCCGCACGTGCCCTCTGCAGTGCGCTTGTTTTCACTCCAATCAACAGGAGATTGGCGGCCGTGCGTGCCTCGCGTTCGGAGCCGTGCCGCTCCGAGGCCGCTCCGAGTCCGCGCCATCCACTCAGCTCCGGGAGTTTTGATTAATGGCGGGGCACAAATGCATGTCGTCTAATTTCAATACTCAGATTTAATTTCGAATCAAATTTTTCCGTGATACGGTGCCGAGTTGCGTTTAATTTAACGTGCCAGGCACGTGGCGGCTCCCTGGCGTGTGCGTGCGGTGTGCTGCGTGAGGAATGACATCTTTGAGAAATACCAACACTTCCAGAATCCGTGCGCCCATAGAATCCAGGCTCTCACTTTCATAAAAACAATACGACAAAAAAAATCAGCGAATGATGAGGTCGACGGAAAGTCACGGAGGATGTGCGGCGATAGGGCCTCTTCTCGGCAGCGTCACAGTCCGGGGCCGCAGTTGCGTCACCGCGACAACGCGCACGTGGCTCGTCGAGGGGGCCCTGACCACGTGCATTAAAAAAAAAAACCTCTCAGACCACCGACCGGCGCCGCTGCAGACTTTGGATTTGAGAGTTGCTGTGCGGGCGGTGACCGACCAGAAGGGGCTTGGTGGAGGAAGCTGTCAGGAGTGCAGCCTCCAGGCAGGGTCGGATTAAGATTTTTGTAGGCCCTGGGGCTACAGGTACTGTTGAGGCCCCCAGTAATATTTTCAAAAGGAAAACAAAGTTAAAGAAAAATACAATTTATTTATACAAGGCTAACAACAAATAATATTCAGCATTCACAAATTAAATTACTTTTCACTTAATCCCTGGAGGCCCTCCAGCTGGCGGAGGCCCCTGGGCTTGCAGCCCCTAAAGTCCCGTGCCTTAATCCGGCCCTGAGTCCAGGCCGTGGCTTCTGGCCCTGCCTCCAGGCCGCGGCTTCTGGCGTTGTCACTCTCCCGAGGCGGTCCCTTCCCTCGGGAGCAGTAGGGACGAGCCGAGTCGCTTAGATTTTACGTTTTGAAAATATGTGCTGGAGAACCTTTTCAAAAGATTCTCGTTTAAATTCGAGGGGGCTTTAACACCATATTTAAATATCACGGACGAAAGTGATGAGACGTGGCCATGAATCAGCCAGGGGCCGATGGGGTTCGCCTGCCCTCTCTCACACGCGCATGGACCACGCCGCCGCCGCCGTTATTTAGAACTCGTGATTCATATCCCGGAAACGCAATTTGACATTCGGAGCGGCTCGGCTAACGATGCCCCCGCGAAGGCCCTCTCCGCCGCGGGCCCGCGCGGCTGATTGCCGCAGAGCGGAGGGGGGGGTGATTTTTCAGCATTAATCGGACGCGGCGAGCGCCGTAATTGAAGCCACCTCGCCGTGGCGACAACGCCGGCTCCGTGCGTCACCGCCTAGCCACGGGACCGCGCGTACCGTGCAGTTCCCTTGCGGGTGTCGATCGGCAAATAATATCACCGCGTCTGCTGTTTAACAACCACCCCTAGGCCGGCTTCTGCAAAGAAATATATTAACTTGGAAATGCATTATTCCACGACGTATGTCACGGAACAGAATTCAAAATGAGAAATTGCAGTGGATAAAGGTGTATTTAAGAAATCCATATCGTGGGCTATATGTGTCCTGAGTCAGTTGCGAATAATGCATCATCCCAGGAAGGGAACATGCAACTGGATTGCACCGTCACAGATGCGTAGCAGGGCCGCGTGTCACAGCTACCCTTGCGCGCGCCACCGCGGCTGCGAGCAAATAAAATTCGCATTGTTTCGTCGGAGAGGTCACGGGGGGGGGGGGGGGGGGTCGGCGCATCGCGGCTGCTCCGCGCGGTCGTGAGGCGCCGTTGCCTCCGTGCGCCACCGCATGTCCAGCGAGAGTCATGCACGGGGGTCACGTGGGATTAAAACAGAACCCCGTCGACGCATCTCGCTCAGCAACATCCGGCTCCATACTCGAGTTCGTTGTGTGTCGCCAGATGATCGCTCGCAGAGACCAGGATAGAGTTTCATTTGCTAGAGTGTCCGACATGGGTCACCGAAACGAACAAAGTTACAACACCAAGTACAGTAATGAAGCAAATAGAAATCAGATCAAGAACAACCACGTTACAGGGGAAAAAAATCGAAAATACTGCGCAAGCATAACAAAATATTCAATAAATCTAATTTCCCGTCGTGAAAGTCGACAAGATAAATGACATTCTAAACTGTTCATAGTACAATTAGGTTAAATAAACATTAAAATGGAATTAGGGTGATGATTACACTAGGATATAAACAGACAAGGATATTTGTCAAACATACGTATCGATTGCCCAACGAGACCCCTTCCTCTCGATGCACCGGCGCGCCCACCAAACCATCCTGCCCCAAATGCACCGCGGGCCCTTTGGTGGAGCGCAAACAGCTCCCTGGGCACGCCTTCGTCCAACGTCGCGCCGTCTCGCGCGCACAGCCGCCGCCGTTTTCACTGCAGAGAGACGCGAGTTCCGTGTCGCCGTGCCGTGTCGGATGGCTCCGAAGCGCGCGGGTTTTGTAGCGTCAAGCGAGGAGGGCCTGACCCAGCCGCCACGACGAGACCCAGCCGATCCATCCCGCGCAGCACCGCGAGACGCGCGATCCCCCCGCCGCATTTGCGCGCCTCTTTATAGAGGGAGGATTACCACACGTTAAACCGTTTTGGGTGGATTACAAGCACTTCTTTTTGGGATAAAGCTCAGGATTAGGCACTTTAAACACGAGTACAACTCTATAACCAGGGTGGGTACGCAGATTGTCGGCGAGCACGCGGACGGTGCGGGACTCCGTCGGTCTGCGCTCCCAGCAGCTCCGTGCCCGTGGCTACCGGGGTGGGTGCTATGTGCCCGCGACCGCTCGCCAGCCGTGCCGGTCACGTGCTTTACCGAGCGAGCGTCTGGAACGCCGAGTGGGGAGAGCGTAATCGCGTTTTAAAAGACATCGCCCGCCTCGTGCCGTGCACTGAAACATTTATCAAAATGAAGAATTGAGGAAAAAAATCTTTAATTTTTAATTAGTGTATTACAAACAATGATGGTTAATTACTGTTTTTATTAGTAAGTTACGAAAAAGAAAACTGCCGAGTTAAAAGGATAATTTCAATAAATAATTGCCATGCCTGTATTAAGTGGCAGCCAATTATGTTTGCAAAGGGCTTGATAATGTTCATTAATTTGGTGCCCAAATTTCTCCGGCAGCTTCTCTATTAACTTCACAGCAATATTGATAAAGCTCTAAGGCCGCGTGGTATTGTTTCATGCACAATACCCAAATGAATCATTCATTGCAACGTTGTACTGTGAACTTTTTTGCATTGCTAAATTCCTGCAGAGGATCAACCAGCAATCTGCTGTGGTGCTTGATGGCTCCATTTGAACAGACTGGCTGGAAACCAGCCATGGACTGCAAGCGAAACGCCGTTATTTTCTGAAACGGTTGTTCTGTACTGTCGTGTAAACGCAAGGGAGGGCAGGTGGGTGAACGCATAGAGGTGCCATGGAGCGGCTGTTGTGCATAAGCAGGTGGCCCAGGTAGGCAGAGTAGCTGCTGGTCTTTGACGGCTGCCAGGTGGTCCCGCAGTGGTTACACTCCTGCCGCACAGCAAGAAGGACCTGGGTTCGATTCCCCACTCGGGGTTTGTATTTTCTCTCCCAGTTCTGCGTGGGTTTATTCCTGGGTTCCCCAGTTGTTTTCCCATAGCTTAAAACAACATAATTGGTGTTGAGCACACATCCCACTGCAAGACTCAGTGTTGTTTCCTGGGTACATAGGCTAAACGTTATGACATGTTGGTCATCACGAGACAGGAAGAACCTGTGGAAGGTCTTCCCCACCTCTCTTCTTGCGACGACTCCCATACCGCGTGTCAATTTTGCCTCACGTAGGCGAGGTCCGACCGACACTCCCACGCCCCACTCCGACCGTCACTCCCACGCCCCACTCTGACCAAAACACTCCCACGCCCCACTCTGACCAAAACACTCCCACGCCCCACTCTGACCAAAACACTCCCACGCCCCACTCTGACCAAAACACTCCCACGCCCCACTCTGACCAAAACACTCCCACGCTCCACTCCAGCTGACACTCCCACGCCCCACTCTGACCAAAACACTCCCACACCCCACTCTGACTGACACTCCCACGCCCCACTCTGACCAAAACACTCCCACGCCCCACTGCAGCCGACACTCCCACGCCCCACTCTGACCAAACCACTCCCACGCCCCACTCTGACCAAAACACTCCCACGCCCCACTCTGACCAAAACACTCCCACGCCCCACTCTGACCGACACTCCCACGCCCCACTCTGACCGATACTCCCACGCCCCACTCTGACCGTCATTCCCACGCCCCACTCTGACCAAAACACTCCCACGCCCCACTCTGAACAAAACACTCCCACGTCCCACTCTGACCGATACTCCCACGCCCCACTCTGACCGATACTCCCACGCCCCACTCTGACCGACACTCCCACGCCCCACTCTGACTGACACTCCCACGCCCCACTCTGACTGACACTCCCACGCCCCACTCTGACTGACACTCCCACGCCCCACTCCGACCGACACTCCCACGCCCCACTCTGACTGACACTCCCACGCCCCACTCTGATCATCACTCCCACGCCCCACTCCGACCGACACTCCCACGCCCCACTCTGACCGACACTCCCACGCCCCACTCTGACCGTCACTCCCACGCCCCACTCTGACCAAAACACTCCCACGCCCCACTCTGACTGACACTCCCACGCCCCACTCTGACTGACACTCCCACGCCCCACTCTGACCGTCACTCCCACGCCCCACTCCGACCGACACTCCCACGCCCCACTCTGACTGACACTCCCACGCCCCACTCTGACCATCACTCCCACGCCCCACTCTGACCGTCACTCCCACGCCCCACTCTGACCGACACTCCCACGCCCCACTCTGACTGACACTCCCACGCCCCACTCTGACCGTCATTCCCACGCCCCACTCCGACCGACACTCCCACGCCCCACTCTGACCGACACTCCCACGCCCCACTCTGACTGACACTCCCACGCCCCACTCCGACCGTCACTCCCAAGCCCCACTCTGACCGACACTCCCACGCCCCACTCTGACTGACACTCCCACGCCCCACTCTGACCATCACTCCCACGCCCCACTCTGACCGACACTCCCACGCCCCACTTTGACCGTCACTCCCACGCCCCACTCTGACCATCACTCCCACGCGCCACTCTGACCGTCACTCCCACGCCCCACTCTGACCGTCACTCCCACGTCCCACTCTGACCGACACTCCCACGCCCCACTCTGACTGACACTCCCACACCCCGCTCTGACTGACACTCCTACGCCCCACTCTGACCGTCACTCCCACGCCCCACTCTGACTGACACTCCCACGCCCCACTCTGACCATCACTCCCACGCCCCACTCTGACCATCACTCCCACGCCCCACTCTGACCGACACTCCCATGCCCCACTCTGACTGACACTCCCACGCCCCACTCTGACTGACACTCCCACGCCCCACTCTGACCGTCACTCCCACGCCCCACTCTGACCGACACTCCCACGCCCCACTCTGACCATCACTCCCACGCCCCACTCTGACCGACACTCCCATGCCCCACTCTGACTGACACTCCCACGCCCCACTCTGACTGACACTCCCACGCCCCACTCTGACCGTCACTCCCACGCCCCACTCTGACCGTCACTCCCACGCCCCACTCTGACCATCACTCCCATGCCCCACTCTGACTGACACTCCTACACCCCACTCTGACCGTCACTCCCACGCCCCACTCTGACTGACACTCCCACGCCCCACTCTGACCATCACTCCCATGCCCCACTCTGACTGACACTCCCACGCCCCACTCTGACTGACACTCCCACACCCCACTCTGACCGTCACTCCCACGCCCCACTCTGACTGACACTCCTACACCCCACTCTGACCGTCACTCCCACGCCCCACTCTGACCGACACTCCCACACTCCACTTTGACTGCCACTCCCACGCCCCACTCTGACCGTTACTCCCACGCCCCACTCTGACTGACACTCCCACGGTCCGCGTCGTTGGGCCCTATGCCCTCAGGCCACTGTGGGCAGGAATAGATTTTGTTGAGTGATTCTGTAGCCATTGTCCCAGCACTGATGCAAATGTCGAGTTGGTGATGTTAACGGTTTTTGTGATTTGCCCTTTGACCGATGTCACTGGGGGTATCGATCCGCTTACATTACAGGCTTGAGACGAGGTGCCTAAACAGTGGCAGGAATAAGACAGTCGCGTGTCATGCCTCCTCGTGCCAAGGCCGCCCTTGCTACCATTGCAATTTCCCGTCTTAAATTCTGTATCACTTTGTGAACTTTAGCAATGGAACACTGCACAAAACAACTCGTGGGTCTGTAAGATTGTAGCAACGTCTATATCCCAATTGTGAAATGAATAAAAATATATAAATGTACCTTACGTGCTTTAACGAGCTTTGCGATTTGAAAATGTGAATATAAATTGTAATTGTCCTTCCTCGTGTGGCCTGCTGTGTCACGCGGCCTGCGCATGCGCCCGTTTGTCTGCGAGACCCAGGGGTCGGTTGCGTAAACAACTCGAGAACTTCATCTCCGCCACAGCTGCTGAATTGGCATCGAGTCGGGGGGGGGGAGGCGGAGACGTTCACTCGAGGTGTTGCACGCAACGGGCCGCCGGGCTCCCGGTTCTCGCCCGGTTCTCGCGACCAGTCTGCTGCCGCTACTGCATAAGCGTGCGGTTCCACCCATACCCCGCTCGCCTCTCTGCATCCGCAGGACTCTTCCAGCGAGCGGTGACCCAGAGCGGCACGGCGCTCTCGTCCTGGGCCTTCAACTACCAACCCATCAAGTACACGCGCATGCTGGCCGAGAAGGTCACGTGCAACCGGCTGGACACGCACGACCTGGTGGAGTGCCTCCGCTCGCGCTCCTTCCACGAGCTGGTGGCGCAGGAGATCACGCCCGTGCGCTACCACGTGGCTTTCGGGCCCGTCATCGACGGCGACGTCATCCCCGACGACCCGCAGATCCTCATGGAGCAGGGCGAGTTCCTCAACTACGACGTGATGCTCGGCATCAACCAGGGCGAGGGCTTCAAGTTCGTGGAGGACATCGTGGACGGCGAGGACGGCGTCGCGGCCAATGACTTCGACTACGTGGTCTCCAACTTCGTGGACAACCTCTACGGTTACCCGGAGGGCAAGGACGAGCTGCGGGCCACCATCAAGTTCATGTACACCGACTGGGCGGACCGCGACAACGCGGAGACGCGCCGCAAGACGCTGGTGGCCCTCTTCACGGACCACCAGTGGGTCGCACCAGCCGTCGCCACGGCCGACCTGCATGCACAGTACGGCTCGCCCACCTACTTCTACGCCTTCTACCACCACTGCCAGAGCGAGATGAAGCCCGCGTGGGCGGACGCGGCGCACGGCGACGAGATCCCGTACGTGTTCGGCGTGCCCATGGTGGGCCCCACGGAGCTTTTCCCCTGCAACTTCTCCAAGAACGACGTCATGCTGAGCGCCGTTGTCATGACCTACTGGACCAACTTCGCAAAGACTGGGTGAGGAAGCCCCTCCCCCTTCGCCCCCCCCCCCCCCCCCCGTGTTGAGTGAAGGTCGACCGCCTCCCGTTCGATGCCACGAGATAGGCACCCACCTCTCATCATTTAATTCATAATCATGCTCGTTCATTATAATTAAGTACACTTGGTATTTACGCCGTTTTTATAGCACAAATGCTACCGCGAACGTGCTGTGCTTTTCAGACGCGGTCTGCAGTGTTATTCGTGTCACGAGACAATTCCGTTGAGTCTCGCTCGTAGTGAACTGGTTACAGGATGCGCCGCACGCGCCTGGGATCGCCCCTCAATTTAAAAAAACGGAGTTCCCTCGTCCCGGAGCGTCGTGCGATGCAGTCGCTAGTCACGTTGACAACATATTACCCCTCGTCAAATCCGCACTAGACCTCGTGACGAAATCGCCGCTTTGGCTCCGTGTCCTCGTGTGGCGTA
Source organism: Lampetra fluviatilis (assembly GCF_964198595.1). Classification (NCBI taxonomy): domain Eukaryota; kingdom Metazoa; phylum Chordata; class Hyperoartia; order Petromyzontiformes; family Petromyzontidae; genus Lampetra; species Lampetra fluviatilis. The sequence goes on along the minus strand of NC_136317.1, from coordinate 7,818,679 downwards.
GCTGGGTGGCATGGGCCATGCCCTGGGGTTTCCGTCCCATTACCCGCAAGCCAGGGCCCACGCTCGGCCACTGCCCAGCCCTCCTGCTGCCACTACTGGTGCCCTCGTCCCGCCGCCCGTGCTGGGTAGGCAAGGGGGCTCGGGGAGGGGGGGGGAGTTCAACTACCCACCCGCTACCCCTCTCCGAAAACGAAGCGTCTGGCAGCCAGAACACCAAAGCAGAGAAGCTGTTTTTGTTACATTATGAAAATGTAATCCGTGTTGTTTTTTCTAAAGGTGACAGGGCAGAGCTAATTTAAAGAGGGTACTCTGGGGATAGTGTGACACATTCCATGTACCATTTGCCAACTCATTGCAATGTTATTATTATTACTTTTGTTGTTTATCCAGAAAAGCCTCACTGAGTCTCAAGACTCAGTGAGGGTCCTGCCAGATTTTTTGAGTAGGGGCAATGTTGTTAATGTGTGATCCCAGTTGAGTAATTTTCAGATGGATTTCTTTCATCATTGGGATGTTTTGGCCGATACCCGTTACACTGTGTGCGTTTTTAGTTATGGGAGGAAACTGGAGAATGCGGAAGAATGAATTAACTTGTATTTATGCCATGCAGATCCCAAAACCCATGCAGAACATAGTGACAATGTACAAACTCCACACTTTAAAGGCACCCAAGTCGGGATTAGAACCCAAGCCCTCTGTATGTATGTTAAACTTATTTCGCACCGTACATAGCCAACCGTGCTAATCGGATATGCAGTGATGCACTGCCGCCTGACGCACTAACCCGTACCATGCACACGATGCACAACCCGATGCGTTAATTGTGGCGTGGAGCCGCAATGCGCTGCGCCATCGTCTCTGCCATCCACAGGAGAGGAGGCCTCTCTCTCTCTCTCTCCCAGCTCACGTGACCACCGCCAGCGGCCGTGGTTGTAAATCACCGCCGGCCACGGCGAGACGCGGGCCGTGAAGGCGGAGATTTATTGCCCGAGAGCTGCAGGTCGCCGGTCGTTTGTCAAACTTCCGTCGAGCCGCTCGCTTACCGAGCGGCGCGGCGGTGCCGAGCAGAGAGGGCCTCGCCGCGGCCCCGGGAGCGCGGTCGGCTGGAGGCCGCTCACCCGATTCGGCCGCCCGCGGGCGCGCGAGCGCTCATGCGAAAGCCGTCCCCTCCCCGTGGAGTGAGAGCCGCGGCCCCCCCTCCCTGCGCCGCGGCTTCTGCCACTGCTGTAGTCGGACCCGTCCAAAGGGCCCCGGGGTGGCCGCTCCATTTCGCCATACCCTAGGGACGGATCTGGCTGTGGTTATTGAGAGCGCAGGCGGAGCAACTGCACCGGAGCCCGTGGGCCGGAGGGTCCAGATGTCGTGCTACAGTTAATTTTGTACCAGTTAGGGGCAATTCTTCTGAGCCACGAATGTTCATGGCAGATGGATTGAACGTCGCGACCACTGTCGGGTGCTTCTGTTACCCCTAGAAGAACGCGGATAACGGGATTTATTCTCCATGCTATTCTTATCCCTGAAAAAAAGATGATAGGAGTGTTGTGGATAAATCAGGGGCTGCAGAGAAGACTATGGATAGGGGCAGATTCACCACCCCTGATATGGGGCAAAACGAAGGTGAGTGTCGTAACCTGTCCTGGGTTTCCACGGCGCGGTGTAGGGGCGGCCCACTCCGACCGGCGAGTGGCCCCTTGCCTCCCACAGCCACAGGTGGACCTTCCTTCTTGCGCTGGCACGCCGAGCATCGCCGAGACGTTTAACAGCATCAGCGCTGCGGCATTTGTACCCTTCCGAGGGATGGCCCTTAACAGATCGCAGCTGCGGCGCCAGACGAATTTATTTAAAAAGAAAATCGAGTAATTCCCGAAGTTAAAACTCTCATGGAAAAAAAGTTTAAAGCCTCTGCTATCAGCAAATGGGGTGATGGGATTAGTATTTCGGGGCGTTTGTTTGGCGGACGACGGCACGCATGATGAGTCTTATCGTTAGCCCAGTGGCGCACCACCGAATGGACATGCCGCTTCCCAGTACCTGCGATGCAGCGACCGTGGCTTTTGTGCCCTGCCACCCCTCCCCACCCCCAACGTGTCCTATTGAACACAAAGGTTACACTGAATGGCATGGCCTATAGGCCACAGATGGCTTTGTCGTGGCACGAAAATAACACGCGGAGAAGGGAGGCGAATGAGGCTCTCACTCTCTGCAGATGAAAGTCGGCGGCGGAGGTGTTTGTGGCTGTAATGGGTGAGCTAAGCCATCTCAATACCAAGTAACAAAACTCATGTACTTTAATCACCCAGGAGAGCCTCGCCGAGTCTCTCCTTGGTAAATAAAGTGCATTAGTTTGCCATGTAGGAGGAAGCCCGAGCACACGGAAAAACCCCCATGTCATACGAGCGGGCAACAGATAAAGCTCCTGCCCACAGAGATTCAGGGATGCGTCGCTGTGCTCCTGGCCACCTCGCAGCCTACAACACCTGGTATTCCCTGCCAGCCACTGATCCAAGTACGAACCAGGTTCAATTCCGCTTAGCTTCTGAGCCTGGTATAAATCAGACACATTTTGGATGATGTGGTCAAAGGGGAGCCCAAGCAGGATCACTTCTGGGACCGCGGTCCGAGATGTTTCACTTTCGGTAGCTCCCACGTGGTGCCCTCGTGGTAAGCACCCATGGTTGACTCGTGTGATGAGAGGGGAGGGTTGGTGGCAGTGGCGTAGCCGTCGAGTGTGCAGGCAGGGCAACTACACTGGGGCCGGTGTACCGGAGGGACTTGGGCTCCCCGGCCTAAAACTAGAGAGTGAGGGCCGGCGATTGTATTCCTCGCACCGAGGCCCTTGCCGAGCGTGCTGCGCTGCCGAGCGGAGACGATCGCTCTGTGGTGATGGCGGCTCACCATGACGCCCGCATGTAGTGCCGCATGTCTGCGGCATGAGCGGCGATAATCCGGTAGAACGGTGGAAATGTCAGCGACGCGTGCCATTGTGGCTCAAATGTCACTTGGGGACGCTATCTCCCTCGCGCCGGTACCCGGGGCTCGCCCGACCACCGCGCCCGGCCTGACTCTCTCTATTCTGGTACCACCCTCACTGCTGTGCGCATTCTCGCGTTAAACGCGATTGCTGAGCAACAGGCCCAAAGGCAAAACAAACGCCAAGCGGACAGCAACCGACTGCAATTTGAAAGCTGTAACAGATAAGAGTGCAACGCGTTTTGTTGAATTGAGTGAGGTCGTTTACAGAGATTGGAAAAATTAGACGATGGGAGGGAATTCCTAAGTGGGGCGATGTGAGAGAGGAAAGCAGAGAGCGAGAGAGAAGGGAGGTGACCTGCAGTGTGGTAAGTGGGTCAATGGGTGGGTGAGTGGTGAGTGGGTGGGTAGGTATATGAGTGGGTAGGTGAGTGGTTAGGTGGGTAGGTGGATGAGTGAGTAAGTGGGTAAGTGAGTGGATGGGTGAGTGGGTAGGTGAGTGAGTGGGTAGGTAGGTGAGTGGGTGGGTGTGTTGTTGTGAGCTGTCCTGTGGTGAGTGAACACACTGTGAGTGAAGCGGAACCGTGGATGCTTGTGGTGCGTGAACCACAGTGGAGGCGTTGATCCCCCAGAGCTGATGTCCGGATTGTTACACCGCAGCCCTCCCAAGTCCGAGTGATTCCTGCTCAAATGAGCGTTGATGCATTGGTACTCATCCACTGCTTACAGCCCTGAGCCAGTGGTGAAAATTCAACAATCCCATGACGGGGACCAGTATATCTAGAGGGAAACCACTGTTGACTTCTCCACAACGCGGTTGCTTGTATTTGATCAACCGCGTAGGGATGATGATGATGATGAGCTGAGTCAACCCCGAAGCAGGAGCCGAACTCAAGACCATCCAATTGCGAGCCGCTCACTCTGAGCAACGTGGGCTGGTGGTGGCTGGAGAGGTTGCGACGGTCGTTAGCCGATGACGCATGGCCATCCATTAGGCTTGCATTGATGCCTCGATTCATCAACTGAGATTGATTCTCGCGATACACTCATAGGACGGTGCGCGCGAGAATCGATTATTTACAATTTTCACAAATTGCATGAGAATATATATGCGTGGCGTGCTGAAGTTACATTTAGTCGAATTAACCAGCTGAAAGAACTGTACAAATGCAATGTAAAGATGTAAAAGGATACAGATGAGATTGCAATGTCATTCATACGTCGAATCGCGACCCCATCATTTACCAAATTGCTGGGAAAGTAAATCGTTGCTTGTGTGGAATCTATCACAACACGGACCGTGTGTGTCAGTGATCAGAGCTTCGGGCAACTCCTATCCTCTGGAAATCCACCAGTCCTGTTGTTGGGTGTACCGACGGCACCGGGCAGGACCACCCATTTCGTTGTTTTGTTTACCCAGCAGAGCCTCACTGAGCCTCGGGGGATCTTTGTTGGGAGAGGCTTGCCAAGTTTTCGCAGTCAGTTGCTGCTATCTGAAATCCCAATTGAGTAATGTACAGGTCTTTTTTCAGCATTGGGATGGTTTTTTTTTTTTGGCAAATTTGCAGTTAAATTCTATGGTTTTCATTTAAGCTGTGAGAGGAAACCCGAGAAACCGGAGAAAACCCATGCAGAACGGGGGGAGAGCATCCACACATCGTGCAGAAAGGCGCACGAGTCAGGAATCGAACCCGGGCGCTGCTTGGCTACAAGGCACGAGTGTCACGACTCTGCTGCACACGGCTATCCAAGCGCTTGCTGGCTCTGTGACGAGGTCACAGGTGAAGAGCATCGGCTCAGGATTACATTCCCCTCCCGTGACGACGACGCCACCACGGAGTGATTGCGGAACAGGTCCCCATCTCTCCCACGGGGGTGCCAACGCACGCTCCATCGTTGTCGCGAGACAGTTTGAGCTGCGCTCCTCTGTGTCTCTGTAACGTTGGGAATCGGTTCCGCACCGCGTGTCTCATAACGTTCGGTTACAGAGCGCTGCGACGCCTCCTGTGGTAGAACACAGCCCACGGCAGTGGCAGCAATTAGGAGGCATGACGCACGGGCTGTGACGCACGGTGTGTGTCACACCTCACCACCGCTCACCACCCCTCACCCCCGCTCACCCCCAGGAAGCCTGGCCTCACTTCCCTTCGAGCCTCTCGGCTGAGACGAAGCCCCGCCACCTCGGAAATGTTCCCGACCACGGCGAGCGCTTGCGCTCCTCAAAGCGAGGTTAATTGGTGCGCTGTGCGTGGGGTTCCGTGGTGCCGTGGGTGGATTGGCTGGGAGTGGAACCGCAGGCAGTCGCTCTCGCGTGCTTCATCAACGGCATTGCAGATGAACGATGGTAATTTGTAGCCTCTCCCCATCTCTCGTGATGGACCCGTGTCTTCTCTACTTGAGAACGATTCAACCTGAAATTAACACTTGTGGAAAGTTCTCTTCATCCCCGACCGTCCGAACGAAATCTCAAAGCAGTGGATGGACGGCAGCGAATGCCAAATGGGGCTGGGTTTTTGTAGTGCAATCTCCGGGGCTACGGGCTACGGGGGCCCGCGTGGCATAAATATTCGGGGCCGCCCTTCTCTGTGCGTTCAGCGTCATGCCGCTGTCAAGAGGAAGGTGATTGGATGTGTGGAGGATTGTTTTCAGCCATGGTCGCCGTTGCGGAGGAGCCAGAGCCTCGTCTCCATGACGAGCGTGGCCTGGGCAAAAAGGAGGCAACTTTTCTCGGTGCCTCACACAACAGAGGGCCCCCACCCCTTGGCCTCCAGTAAACCCAGAGTGGCCCTGTCCACACAAGGGCACACCCTGTTGCGCTGTCCTCACCGGGACGGCAGCAGTGCGGCCTCACCGAGTGGCACACGATAGATACTTCACCACACTGGCGAGCACGAGGTGTTGCCCAGCACACTGGGCTCTGCGGGGCGTGAGCGCTGGGTCTGCCCATGATGGATGAAGCCGCGCTCTGGCGGTGGCTCCGTGAGCGGGAGTCTGTCGGCTGTGACTCTTGAACGTCGCCGTGGCACCCGTTTATAATTTACGAGGACACGGCGCGTGTTGTGGGGTTCCTGAGTAAACCCTGGCACTATTTGTCTCAATAACGTCGCCCTAATGATGATTATTTCTTCAACCTGCCACGGGAAATGGACTTTGCTCGCGATGATAATTGCTCCATCGTCATTAAGCCAAAAAGTATCAGAGAGTTATGAAAGCGCTGCCTTCACCATCATTTCTTACGTAATCCTCGCCCCCCTTATTTCGATAGCAAATACAGTGCGTTTTTTTTTTATAATTTGCTATAACCATTAGTAAGAGTAAATAGCCTGCAGGGAGTCTACTGCATTTTCAATTTGTGAATATATGCGATGCATTGCTATTCACGGCGTCTCTATCACGTTCGCAGCTCCTCTTGCGAGTGTCCCTTCAGAAGACATGGCCCCTATTGTCAATCTGCTGATGGCCTCCCCAATGCCGTACGGTTCATGACAGCTATTTGACCATACTTCATCACGCTGGCCAGTGCGAGTTGGTGAATGCAATGATCGTTGTGTGAGATCGTCGTAAAGTACAATGATGGATTATGCAGTGCTGTTTTCCGTGCATGGTGGTCGCCCATCTAAGCACTGTCCAGGCTCAAAGCTGCTTAGCTTCCGAGATCTGATGAGGTGGGGTGCATCCCAGGTGATTAGGTCACAGGTGAGGGCTATGAATTATTTTCTAACTATCAAGTGAAGAATTTACCAGTTACATTCGCTTTCTCACTTAATATCCTCCGAGTCGCTGTTAAACTGGAATGAGTGGCACATGACCAATAGAAGTACCTTGGATGTGGTGTGCCGGGTGTGGATATATTTTCTGGACAGACCGCTAACCACTGTGATTTGCCCACGTTGCTGCCGCTCCTGGTGGTGTTGGCACACGCCACGGAGTTCAGACCGGTGGGCACCTCACTTGGCATGAAGGCACGGGAATGTGGGAGGGCTTAGGGCCTGGGGTTAGGGGAGCGAGGTTCAGGGGTCAGAGACACGGGAGAGTGCGGATGTGATGGGGGTGCAGAGAGATGGGGACACAAAGACAGCTGGCATGGGGGCACAGAGGCATGAGCGTACAGAAACATGGGTGGGTATGGCGAACAGGGACACAGGGACGCAGGAGGCTTGGGACACTGGGGCAGGAGCTGCATTTTAAGTGACGGAGCCTGGGTGTTTTTTTTCTTTCTGCGCCGTGCTAGAGTCCCCTATAAATCTCTCCCATTCAAATGTGGCGTAAAGGTTGGAGCCAAGGGTTGAGTGAATTAATAATTAAAAGAGATGCGGAGCCTAAGTCGTGCAAGGGAGGGAGGCAGAGCGGCGCAGTAAATCCTGAGCGAGGCCACCGCAAAGACGCGCCGCATTTCCCTGATTGAAACGTTCGGCCGAGCGAGGAGCCATCAGAGACAGAGCCCCATGGCCCCCGCATCAGCTGGGACCGCACGCACCGCAACACGTCGTTGAAAGCGGATGGGTGGGTGCCCCTGTTGAGGAGTAAAAGTCGCTGGGGGTCACGAAGCTGCCACTCGTTTGGCTGCCGCTCCACCGTGTGCCCCGGCTACAAGAGTGGCGACCGAAGGATGTGCCGCGCCTGAGATGTTCGTTCGCCGCAGAGAGGAGGCATGACATTGGCTCGTGTGCAGGTGCTGGATGGATGGTTGCAGCATAGATTGTTTTAAATCATTAATAAGCACTTAATTTCCAGCCAGACACTGTGTTACGTGGTATAGTTTACAAGAAATTCCATATCATAACTACGAATTAAAACTGACGTTTTATTTTATCCGGTAAGGTCCACAGTGCTATGTCCATATATTTTTCAGAAGCGACCTGGCCAGAAATGATAGCCCAATAAAGCGTTTTTTCACGTCATTTTTTTTTATAGCAGCGAAATACTCTTAAATACTGAGCAGTGACTCCAATACTCCATTCAAACTCAATAGGAAGGAGTAGGTTTTAAATATAGGAGTGGATAATGCCATTTATTTATTGCGCAAAGCCTCAGAGTTCGAAAACATCACAAACCATCCCAATGTTTTGGGATGTTTGTCCAACTCTACTAATGAACATTTGGCATGCGGGAGTTAACCAGCATGCCCAGAGATAACCACCGCGTCTGAGAGCGTGACACTCGGCACATCCACGTGTGGACCACCTCACATCCCCTCGCCTACAACACCTGGAAATCCCAAGAGGTCGCCCGTCCAAGCACGAATCGTGCTCGACCGCCGCTGAGCTTCTGTGATTTGACAAGGTCGAATGCGTTCAACGGTGATTTGGCTGCGAGAGATGCCCAAGCAGGGTTTGAGTTCTCACTCAGCTCGTGTCGGGGAGCCCGTAGACTTGAGCAGGCAACGGAATTGGTAGCCAGAGTTGTGACAATCGGGGTAGCTGACGTGGTTGCTGGGTGCAGATATATTTTCCGTGTCACCGACCCGTCTGAAATGGTGCCCTGCGTCCACGGTCGATGTGTGGCCGCGCGCCCCTCGGTTCTAACGCCCCGTCTGCTGCTCCTCCCTCTCGTTGCGCAGGGACCCCAATCAGCCAGTGCCGCAGGACACCAAGTTCATCCACACGAAGCCGAACCGCTTCGAGGAAGTGGCCTGGTCCAAGTACAACCCCCGTGACCAGCACTACCTGCACATCGGCCTCAAGCCGCGCATGCGCGAGCACTACCGCGCCACCAAGGTGGCCTTCTGGCTCGAACTGGTGCCACACCTGCACAACCTGCACGACGTGTTCCAGTACACGAGCACCACCACCAAGGCGCCGCCCTACGACGCCACGGCGCCGTCGGCAGCGGCGGGCCCTCCGCGGAGGTCCCCCGGCAGCAAGGGCTGGGCGGCCACCAAGCGGCCGTTCTCGGCCTCCGACCCGTTGGGGGGGCGGCCCCCCAAGGGCGAATGGCAGAACCCGAGGACGCCGGAAGACTCGGACGCGCTCGTGGAGGAGCAACGGGACTACTCGACGGAGCTGAGCGTCACCATCGCCGTGGGCGCCTCGCTGCTCTTCCTCAACGTGCTGGCCTTCGCCGCGCTCTACTACCGCAAGGACAAGAGCCGGCACGGCGCGTACCGCCGGCAGAGCCCCGAGCGCAGCGTGGGCACGGCGGGCAACGCGGGCGAGGTGGCGCACACCCAGGAGGAGGAGATCATGTCGCTGCAGATGAAGCGCGCCGAGCAGGGCCACGAGTGCGAGTTCGCCTTCGGTCACGACGGCCTGCGGGGCTCCGTGGGCGCGCCCTGCCCCCCGGACTACGCGCTCGCCATGCGGCGCTCCCCCGACGACGTCCCGCTCATGACGCCCAACACCATCACCATGATCCCCGGCTCCATAGCCATGCCCAACATGCAGCCCATGCACACCTTCAACAGCTTCGCGGGGCTCAACAGCGGCACGCTACCGCACTCGCACTCCACCACGCGCGTGTAGCCCCAGCCTCCGCGGGCACTGCTCGCCCACCTGTGCCCCCCCTCCCCCGCCCCCTCCCCACCCCCCCCGGGAAGCGTGAGTTCGTTCGAAGGTCCACCGGCAAACCCCCCCAGCAAAGTAGATTTTATACTCGTGTCTGGTTTGCGCCGGCCGGCGGGTGCCGGGCAAAATGACGAGAGTGGTGGTCGCAGTGAGGACAGGCCGCGGACTGCACGGCGCGCGGTGTTCATGGCGCTCCACCAATCGGCTGTCGGCTGGCTCCACCGGAGGCCCTGCTCACGATACCTGGACACGATGTGGTTCAAGTTCGGTTCTTTATATGTGCGCGCGTGTGTGTGTGCGCACACGCATTTAGTTTGTATTCACTCTTCCCCAAACGAGAAAGAGGCTCGTGATGAAACTGTACCTTAAACACCAAACAGAGTGCGGTGAGAAGGCGGTGAAGAGGTGGTGAGGAGGAGGTACACGCTGCAAATCAGACTTCTCAGTGGCTGCTGACCAGGGCGATGAACTAATAAAATCTAGCGCACGGTCGTCCATCCAGGCATGTGAAGACCAGGTCACCCCACTTGTTCGCTCGCTCTAACAGAAGCGCAGCCACGAAGTGAAGATCGCTCCGGACGACGACCGTGGTGACAAAAGCACAGAAGCGAACCCCGACGCAGGCTTCACACGAACCCTACAATCGGTGGCCTCTGGCGCGCGCACCGCGAGTTGCGGTGCCATGAGGTCGTGACCAGCGCTCACGCATCGGGCACGACGGCCACTTGCCCACGTGGGCCTCGCGTGGGCTCCGCGTGGGCCTCGCTGGTCCCCGCGCTCCCGGAGGGTTTTTCTCTGCTCGCTCATGTGTACCGCGCTATATAAACCGACGGTTATGTTCTGGCGCACTTTGAGGATTTTTACGAGGACGCACGGACCCGCTGTACAGACGTGGCACCGCTGCCACCGGCCGGTTTTGTACCGCGGAACAAGGGAGGGGGGGCACCGCTCGAAGCTCCGCGCGGCTCCTGCCACCTCTCGCGTGTCGCTTTGAGGAGAGCGCAGGCGCGCACGGTCCCCACATCCCCCCGTCTGGTCGGGACGCGTGGCCGCGGTGGCCGCTCAGCGACGCCGAGGCTCGAGGATGCGCACGCGATGCCACGGCCTCACTCTGCCGGCCTCCCGGACGAGCCTCCGCGGGGCAATGCAGAGCGCCGCTCGTTCAGCCGCCAGCCATTCTCGACCCATCACCCACCTCCCGTCCCCCGTCACACCGCTTCTGCTCTCGCTATGCCGACGTTGCAGTCGGTGCACTGTATGTGCATTTTCCAGTGACGCATTGTGGGAAACCAGTGTACAGTCCAAGGGAAAGATAATCAAATATTACGGGCACTTTTTAACGCTTGATTATAACTTTTCATTGATTTAACTTGTCTTTGAGGGCTGTCAGTTCTGTCTACAAAAAACAGCTGATGCCCCTTAGTTCATCTCCTTATATCCTATGAATCCCATCTCCCATTCTCCATATTTCCATGCAATTCCATCCCTCCATCTGCATGAATATCTCTCTCTGTTGCCTCGACCCACGTCTCCATTTCCCCCTCTATATTTGTTTCCCCATCTCCCCAATCCCCTTGTCTGCTCATCACACCATCTCCCGTCCCTAGCCTATTCGTCTTCTCATCTCTCGTGCTGTCGTTTCCCTGCCACCCACCCCACTCATCGGGGCCGCTACCGCCCCAACTCTGAGCCTCGGCCCCTTGCAGTCAGAATCCAAACCACAGAAGGGGAGACGGGGGGCCTCCATTCCCCGTCGGCCCGGCCAGTGCTCCCCGTGCCCTCGCGGTGTTCCTGGGAGTCTGGGAGACCCCTCACCACCCTGCCCATCGCAACCACATCACTCCTCACTCCCACACAAGCATGGTGCAGTGATTCCACATCGCAGCTCGCGTCAGGCCACCGCGGCCACATGCACTGGGGCCCACACATGCCACCCTGCTCCTTGTGCAATCGACTGCCAAAAGAACTGGCGCTGTTGTTCCCGGCATTCGGAAGAGCGGGGGGTGGGGGCGGCTCAGCTGCGTGATTCCGTTTGGGGTTTAAATTAGAGATGAGGATTTTGAGGAAGCGAGGTCACGGGGCGGTCTACCGCCCCCGCCGGAGCGCGAATCGTTTAGCGCATACGCCACACATTAGCGGTGCAATTTTGTAGTTAAACTATTATCGCGATCAGCCTCTTGTGAGAACCGTAGCCACAATGAGGCTCGTCACCACAAGACTATCATTGTCCTCCCACACACGGCGGATCAAAACGCCATTGTCAGTTTTCAGCATTTCCAGCGACGTGTCTCACGATTCGCTCGGTGAACAAAAACGGGAATGCATTGATTTTTGCCCCCGGCCCGTGGCGCTGACAAACGGCCTGGCAAGGAGTGGCAGAGGTCCTGGAGTGGCGCACAAAAAACCCGACGAGTCACGCTCGTGAGGAAAGGGCTGGGGGAGTGGTGAGGCAAGCGGAGGGGCAGCGGGGAACACGGAGAGCAGCGGTGAGGCCCCGAGGCATGGTGGAGGCCAGGCAGTTGTTGAGAGACTGCAGGGGGCAGAGGGCAGAGGGCGTCGTGGCCAAGAAAGCGATGGCTCTCCCCGTGTCCCCGTGGAGACTTGGTGACGCCTCGCACGCAGCTTAGGGCCGCTTCCCTGCAGAATCCAACACAAACCCGACACCGCACAGAGCCCACGGTCGGGTTATTTATTTATTATATTTAAGGAGTGCTTTTCGAAGCACTGATCCCTTTGACGGCCACGCCCATACGGGTCGTGACGACCAGGAGCTAGAGAGCGGAGCGAGGGGGGGGCGTGAGACGCCACGCTGGGCCGCACACACCGCTGGGGCAAATTGATCGTTGCCACATCTGCGCCGCGGTAATTTGGCAAACGGGAAGGCCAATCGCATAGAAGCGCCGCGTCGTAAATTATCACACGCGGTCTGTGGAGTGGCACCCCTCGGGTTAAATGATAAGCTTAGTTTATCGCGAAGTCAACAGGGTTCAAACTCGACTGTTTCTTCAAACGGCGATTGGCGCCTCAGCTCTTGTTTGACGTCGTTGAGCTGCCGCACGATGTTTGTCCTCCCCACCCCCCACGCCAACGAAGCCGTGGCCTCCTTGCACGTCCGGGTGCGAGGGCAGTACCGAGCTTGGGCCGGACGTGAGCCTCCCCGCCACTCCCGGGCGCCCCTAGCCCACACGAGGGCGATGCTGGTGCCGTGAGCACCTGAAATTAAACGTGGGCAGCAACCAAAAAAAGGCCACACGTTGCAGTCGGGAGGAGAGGTGAGCAGGTTTTGGGGTGCAGCTCAACAGCCAATCACTGGTCCTACCGCTTACCCCTATCTCAAGAGCCAAGCAGCCACGGGTACCAGCCCACCCAATTACCATAACCTTGCCATTAACCAAACCTGTGTTGTTTTTTGCCAGCGCCTCATTTCATTTATTGTTGGCCTCTCTGTTTAAAAAAAAATCCCACCAGATGGCTCAGCGGTAGAGCGAGCGGCTCGCGATGAGAAAGTTGCGAGTTCAAATCCTGGTTTGGGGGGGTGGGGTAACGCCCATCATCTCTCCCATCGGGGACTATAAAATTAGTACCATTTCTGTGGGGAAGTCGAAAACGGTTGTGTTATTGAAGGTCTCGACCCCACCACAGGAATGTGGAATTTCCACGACTTGCCCCTTACAGGGCTGTAAACGGGAGATGAGCACCGTCCCGGTGCTCCGTTGAGCAGCAGGAAACCACGTTGTGCTTGACGTGTCAGCCTCTTGGTGCTCACAGCAACGCCACCGCCGCTCTCCCTGCTGCTGAGCCAGAGGTGGAGGAGGCGCCGGGGTTGTGCTGCCACTCACTGGGGGAGCAGAAGCACTGTTGTGTTGGAATGAAATGTTTTATGCTGAACTTTTTTTCTCCCAATATATTGTAAACGATAACAGGAAATGCATATTTGTCATATATGTGTTATCATAGGCGTTTAGATTTTGAATAGTTCAGTAAACCATTGTTAAGTTAGACGCCCAAATAAAACAACATTTTGAATATTGGATTTTATGTCATTTCGTTTTTTCCCGCTGTGAACGAGCAGCAGCAGCAGCCGCATTAGGGCTCCAAATGAACCTCATTCACGCACGCATGGGGTGGAGACCCGCACCGAGAATCGGGGCCTAAAATGAATGTGGCGTGCGCTCATCCTGTCGGTTCCGTGGCTAGAGGTCTAGGTGCTGCTCTGCACTTCATTGCTGGCTGAAGGGCCTCAGCCAGAGCGAACTCTGGAGGGTGTTTGCTCCACTCTTCCTCGCCGGTACAGACGTGTCGGAAGAGCTCGGAGAACCCACGCTTTACCCCACCCCGCACGCGACCTGCCGATCAATCGACCGCGGCGACGGTGAATCTGATCAATTGGAGCGGCCGTTCCAACCGGCAGGCGAAATGGAACCGGTGACCTCCAAACTTTTCAGTTTCAATTATTAGGTATAACCCTGTGAGCCATGCGGCTCTTGACTCGGGTGCAACCGTAACAAAACAAAAACATGAACAAGAAACATCTTAAAGTGACTACACGCAACATAAAATTCCTGGAAAAAACAGCAAAGTCTTCCAGAAAAAACACTGTATATCACAACGCTGTGTGCAAAAATCCCAGTGGTATGCAAGTCAAACAATAACCATAAGACAATGTAGATTAAAGTTATCAGGCTAATTCTGTACTACAACAAACAAACATGGCTAAATCAAAACGTTTTTACTGCGAGTACCATAATGCCACCATGGAAGCTCCCGCCATTCCAGCGCGCGCGCGTGACACGTGGCGAGGTGCGGCGACGACGACGTCACTGCCACCGCGCGCATACAGACCACGCCCCCCCGGGCGAGAGGTCATCTCCGTTGTGACGTCACGTCCGTGTCTGTCGGGGGTGGTGTGGCGATGTTCTTTACGTCCTTAAAACAAAAACAAAAGTATGACATTGTTGTTTTCTGCAAGACATTGTATAGACAGTAGAATATGCTTTGTTTATCTTTTAATGAATCAAGGTGTTTAAAGAGTGACCGTGTTCCTCGTTTGGTTTGTCCCTAGGGGGTTCGGGCTACTGCTGTTGATGTGGGCGTTTGGGAGGCGCTTGTAGGGAATCATCTTATCTGTATTTATCTATTAACTGTGTGTATCTATTATCTGTGTGTATCTATTATCTGTGTTTATCTATTATCTGTGTTTATCTATTATCTGTGTGTATCTATTATCTGTGTGTATCTATTATCTGTGTTTATCTATTATCTGTGTGTATCTATTATCTGTGTTTATCTATTATCTGTTTATCTATTATCTGTGTTTATCTGTTATCTGTGTTTATCCGTGCAAATATCTGCTTCTGTGGGGCCTCCTCTTATCCACGGACAAACACGCACAATGAGATGAATTTAGCGCTTCCCAGAGGCCATTCCCTTGTGACTCATCTACGGTTGAGGATGGACAGGAGGAAGAATTCGTCACCTAATTTGGGGAACCACTCTTCTTATCCGTGGACAAACACGGATAACAGAAACGTGTCCCCTTGGTGTGATTCGGGGAGCGCGGTGAGTGAGAAGGGCAAGATAATCGTGGCAATGGCTGAGCAAGCGGAGCCTTCTCACCGCACGGTGCATGAATAACTAAACTGACCGTGAATTCATGGGCAAGCGCAGTCTTCGTACTTGTCCTGCCAAGCCGCCACGGCACCGTAACAGCTGCCTGGGGTGGAGCGATGCTGGTGGGGCGCGCGGGCGGACAGGCGGACGGACAGGCGGGTGGACAGGCGGGTGGACAGGCGGGCGTTCGAGCCGTGCTCAGCGCTCCGCGTGCTGGGAGGGAGGAAGGTGGTGGGGGGGGTTGACGGACGACGCGGGGAGCGGGAGGTCGCGCCGTTCCCGGGCGTCGATTCCACGGAGCGAGCGACGCAAGGGGCCGGGACGAGGAGGAGGAGGAAGCTGCTACAGCCGATCGCGCTCCTCGTCGCCTCACACCGTCTCCCGTTACACGACCATGACCCTCGCCTCATTGTCAACCTCCACGTCGCTCCACCGTCACCCATGACACTACCAACATCCATCGCATTACCGACCATGGCACTTGCACTGCCATCGCACACGACCTTCCCTGCCATCACTGTCGTCCTCGCATCACATTACCATCATCCATTACGCTACCACCAATCACCCTTCTCCCTAACAACATTCTGACATCATCCTCCCATCACCATCACTCTTGCCTCAACCTCCCAACCCCTTACCATCAGCCCACGGGGGCAAGCTGATGGGAGTTCCTCTGCTAATCCTCCCGCTTGCGTGTCTGCCCCATGGGCTCCCGACATTGATATGCGGCGTGCATCCTCACTGTGCAGAGAGCGAGGGAGGGAGAGAGAGATCTGTGAATTAGCGAATATGCAATATCACTTTGCCTCACATCTCACGAAAGCCGTGCAGACACCAAAGGGAGAGTCGGTGGAGGCTTGTGCCTCGGACCCAAACGGCAGTGGCCATGCCCGCCTGCGGCACTGGGCTTGTGCCGTGCGTTCCATCCGTTGTCGTTTTGCCGATTGTAATTGGTGGAGAGAAACCACGGTGTCCTGCTGCCAATGCCATTAACTATTTAAGTCGTGGGGACATGATAGTTTGGCTGTTTTGTCATTTGCGTGTGATAAGTTTGATCACGGCCACTGATCACAAGGCGCCCCCGAGGGCCCTGAACGCAGGGCAGCCAGCGAGAGGCGACGCCAACAGCTTTTGACGGCCCCCCCCCCCATACCAGAGGTCGCAATCGGGTACCCGATACCCGTACCCTACCCAATACCCGGCTCCCCGTTTGCGACCCTGGTGCGGCCGGGTACGGGTAGGCCGTGAGTCACTGGTGAGTAACCATTTGTCACTCATTTCCCAACGTCTTGTTTCTTCTCACAATTCAAGTTCCTAGAATCAACCCACCCGCGCCTGCAACATGGCTTCATCCCAGAGGTCGCAATCGGGTACCCGTACCCTACCCGATACCCGGCCAGGTACGGGTAGCCGGGTATCGGGTAGGGTATGGGTACGGGTACCCGTTTGCGACCCTGGTGCGGCAGGGTACGGGTAAAGAATCAAAACCCGTTTGCGACCTCTGCCCCATACTCGCCGCGTTCAACCGCTGGACGGTGTCATGACGCAACAACGTTCCCTCCTCCTTTCTTCATGCCGCTCGACACATCGGAAGGTTTTCCAACGTTGTTCAATCCTTGATGTTCATCTTGATAAATTCAAGGAGAACATGGGAGCGTACTCAGAGGAGCAAGGTGAGCGCTTCCACCAGAATATACTAGACTTTGAACGACGCTAGCAAGGACAGTAGAACGAGAACATGATGAGAGACTACATTTGGGGGCTGAATCGTGAAAGTGATTTACAGTAAAATCGTAAATCTCGGAAAACTACTAACTTCTACATTTTTTGTAGTCATTTTTGTATTACTTTAGTATAAATGCATATTCATTTTGATTCATATGTTGTTTTTTCTGATTTTATGTGAACGAAAAGACATAAATTATCCCAATTTCTCATTGAAAATAGGTACATTTCAAAATATCACTGTCCTGGTCACAAAAGCAAAGTTTGTGGGGAATAATAGCCATTTTATATACTTTTTAGGCAAAAGCAATTCCGAAATAACACTTCCCAGAGATAGATTGTACCCTTTCTACAAGGAATCAAGTTTGCATTAACCACTCATACTTGTGTTGAACATGCAAACAAACAAACATGCTCTGATAATATGCATTGTCTTTGAAGTTGATTGGCCTACACCAGAGACAGCATTCTTTATGGCCTAGTCTCACCAGTGTCAGATCAGTGGTACAGTGAGGAAAAATAGTATTTGATCTCCTGCTGATTTTGTACGTTTGCCCACTGACAAAGAAATGATCAGTTTATAATTTTAATGGTAGGTTTATTTGAACAGTGAGAGACTGTTCTCCCTTGGCCTGGGACTCCATGCAAGATCTCACCTCGTGGAGTTGCAATGATCATGAGAACGGTGAGGAATCAGCCCAGAACTACATGGGAGGATTTTGTCAATGATCTCAAGGCAGCTGGGACCATAGTCACCAAGAAAACAGTTGGTAACACACTACGCCGTGAAGGACTGAAATCCTGCAACGCCCGCAAGGTCCCCCTGCTCAAGAAAGCACATATGCATGCCCGTCTGAAATTTGCCAATGAACATCTGAATGATTCAGAGGACAATTGAATGAAAGTGTTGTGGTCAGATGAGACCAAAATGGAGCTCTTTGGCATCAACTCAACTCGCCGTGGTTGGAGGAGGAGGAATGCTGCCTATGACCCCAAGAACACCATCCCCATCGTCAAACATGGAGGTGGAAACATTATGCTTTGGGGGTGTTTTTCTGCTAAGGGGACAGGACAACTTCACCGCATCAAAGGAACGATGGACGAGGCCATGTAACGTCAAATCTTGGGTGAGAACCTCCTTCCCTCAGCCAGGGCATTGAAAATGGGTCCTGAATGGGTATTCCAGCATGACAATGACCCAAAACACACGGCCAAGGCAACAAAGGAGTGGCTCAAGAAGAAGCACATTAAGTTCCTGGAGTGGCCTAGCCAGTCTCCAGACCTTAATCCCATAGAAAATCTGTGGAGGGAGCTGAAGGTTCGAGTTGCCAAACGTCAGCCTCGAAACCTTAATGACTTGCAGAAGATCTGCAAAGAGGAGTGGGACAAAATCCCTCCTGAGATGTGTGCAAACATGGTGGCCAACTACAAGAAACGTCTGACCTCTGTGATTGCCAACAAGGGTTTTGCCACCAAGTACTAAGTCATGTTTTGCAGAGGGGTCAAATACTTATTTCCCTCATTAAAATGCAAATCAATTTATAACATGTTTGACATGCGTTTTCTGGATTTTGTTGTTGTTATTCTGTCTCTCACTGTTCAAATAAGCCTACCATTAAAATTATAGACTGATCATTTCTTTGTCAGTGGGCAAACGTACAAAATCAGCAGGGAATCAAATACTTTTTTCCTTCACTGTATCTTGTTAAACATATATTAAAAGAGATATTGCCTACTTTTAATGTAATAGATTTCCTTATATATGTAGAGGAGAAAAATACGCGGTGCGCACAGTTAAGTGGGTGCAACGGAGGGCAACAGGTGTGCACGTTGCAACATTAGGTTTGCACTGACAAACCGACAGTAGTTAAGGGGAGAAGCGGGTGCAACTCAGGTCGAACAGGTGCTACGCTGTGACCGGAGGTTGGTGCCTAGGAGACGGGAGATGGGGGGTGAAGATAAGAGATTAACGGGCCAACTGGCGCCGGGCTGGCGGCAGCTTAAGTGGAAGCACGTGATGACTCGGGATGAGCAGGGGGATATAAGCGGGAGTGTGCGTGAGCGAGGGGAGTTGTTGCCGGGAACCAAGAGTGAAGACATCTCGCCGCTGCCGCTCCTGCCGTCAACTGGACCTCAACCCTCACACCGTCGCCGGGCGGGTGTTGGCTGAACCCCCCGCCCGGGACAGACGGGTGAGCGGGTCTGAGGGAGCGTAGGTGAGGGCAGCGGTGGAGATGCGAAGACGCTGTGTGCGGAGTCGCTGAGTGCGAAGACGCTGTGTGCGAAGACGCTGTGTGCGGAGTCGCTGAGAGAAGACGAGCCGAGGCGATATAACGAAGAAGCCGAACCATCCAAATGAGTCTTGCAACGGCAAGCTCCGGGATATGGTCCTCGAAATCAACCATGGGTGTCGAGTCTTGCAGAGGAGAGGGGCGATGTATTTCTAAGTGTTGAGTTCGGCGCTAACAGACGGAGTATCGCTGAAAGATGTATTCTACATTTCTCCTGATGTTTTGAGTCACTTGCAGAGCCAAGGACTTGCGATGAGTTGCATGGTACTAAGCTATAAGAATTGAGAGAGTTTTGCAGAGTGAGTGAGGAGCAGCGACGAGCAGATCACAGAAGTAGTCCTCCTGCAGGAAGGGCGGGGAGCACCAAGGGTGGTCGCGCAAACCCAGGCCGCTACTCACAGCACCATCAGCGCAGTGGCTAGCGACTAAGCACGAGCGTGCTCACTCGGGAGCCCCGAGCACAATCCAGCAGAGGTCGAGCTCAAGGGAGTTCTGCGAGTGGCAGACTCCGGGGATTGCCCCCCTCGTGACCGGCAATTGATAGGGAGCTCTGCATCGGCAGAAGCTACGCATCTCGGGGAGTTTTTGTTAACCTCATTTTTATATGCGTTATTGGGAAAGACTGCAAGCCAAGGCTTGTACTCGCAGCGTCGCAATGCAAAACGTGGGGAAGAGTGCTGTGAAGTATGAACCACTATCCTAGGTGGCGAGGTCGCTGTGTACAGCCGACACAGACGATCATAGTGTGACGATCGTTCCGATTGTGCTCTGATCAAAGAGAGAAACCTGGAGCAACCACTATTCGTGAGAGTGCTCAGGAAATCGCCAACCCACAGGCAAAGGATAGTTGAGGGTCGAATCAGAGACTGACACGGAATGATATAACCTGATCTGTCACGTGTCCACTGAGCAGCGTACGAGTCGTACAGACAACTGCCGGAGGACTCTCATGGACTGGGGGAAAGACGACGGGCGCTGTCTCTCCAAGCCGTTCCACAGTCGACAAGGATCAACAGTGTCTGGTGCCAAGGGGGGTGACGCGCTGCAGCCAGCGGACGAGCGGCGAGCGCTATCTGGCGACGGGACCATCGACGCAGACGGAGCCGGAGCCATCATCCCTGCCAGCACCGGCACCGCCGTCAGCGTGAGCGGCGTGCCGACTTGGCAACCACCCCAGCGGTGGAGAGAGACTGACGGCGCAGCCGATAGCGCCGTGTGTTCAACACACGTACATACGCCGACCCAGCGTCCCGGCTGGGGACCTGAGGTATTTGCGTTACAAGGAACGCTGCACGGCGGAAGCCACTGATTCGTCAGAATCACAGTTCAACTCAAACCAGACTGCCCGATATAATTTTATTGGACTTCGTGGTGACTGCCCTCCCCCATACACACACACACAACACGCATATCGGTACGAATAAGATTGTTCCAATACGTTGTTTTTTTCGAAACGGGTTGCCGTCCCAAGGTGGTGTGTTAACTATTAGCTGATCGTGAAAAGCATTGTTCTGTCCCTTGAGTTGCATGAATACGGTTTAGAAATATTGTAGTCACTTATTTTATTTTATCGCTTAACCTTACCAATTAATTAGTTGATGACACACTCATGAATACTATTGTCTGGAGATATTTATTTTGATCACAGAATCTTGTCCGCGAATTAATTGACGTCCCATTAGCCTATTGAAAAGCATCTGTTAGCCAAACCTCCACACCCGCGCGTTCACTGTCCTTTCGGGACATTTCTTTAATTGCATAACCTTACCAATGGATTCATTGATGTCTTCTTTTGCCATTGGGCACATGTTTCTTTAGCACGGTTCCGTATGAATATTGTCAATTTTAAGGACTTTCCCTATCGTCATGCATGGTGATGCTATGTGGGGGTCGCTGGCCCCCGAGATCCCTCCCTCGATAATGCTAACGGCCGGGCTAACATCATTACTCGCCCCCCCCCCCCCCCCCCCGCTGCTAGGCGAACCGCTGCTGGGTTCCTCACCCATGGTGTGGGAGCCGTCGCTCGAGGATTCCCCTCCACCGCGGGTCCGCGTAGTAAGCATGGTTAGTTACCGAGTAGTATTATGCCCCCCTTCACGCTACCACGATACCTCCGTTTCCTAATCGCGCACCTGTAACCCACACACGGCTCCACACGCGACACCCTCTCCACACCCACACACAGCTCCACACGCGACACACCTCTCAACGAGATCACACGAGGCCACGATCAGCTATTAATGATTTATTGTCTGCTACCTGGGACTTGTTAAATCAGTACGTATCGACGAGGCTGGCCTATCCTACTACCCCTGGACCTATTCCCTATTTATCGGCTTACGATACCCTTTCACCTTGCTACTCACGGTTCGACGTATTCGGCGTCCTGTGGCTTTTCCTCTATGCTCGTCTGGATACGTCACGCGGACGTCCGGAGGGCAGAGCTGGGAGCCGTCTTGAACGCGGGCCTCTTGAAGTGAAGTGAGATCGCTCTACCTTGCTACGCTCCCTTTTATCCTAATTCCCAGACTCAGGGCCCCCCCTTCCCACGTACTCTTCGCTCCCTCCCCTGCCATGTGTGCGGCATATGCTAATCAATCGCTTTCCTATGCAGGGTGCCTTGGTTATGCAAATTATGCGGCGGCGTCCATCACAAAGGCCTGCTGTAGAAGTTAAGCGCGGAGCCTCCGCATGTCTCCACCACTTGCCCCATCAATTGCGCACTATGCGCCCGAGTCGCCTCTTTGATTATTTGCAATTCCAGCTTTACCCTTTAATTTCCCCAACAATGGCACCTACGCACTCGAGCCCGCTTTGGCACGCTAAACTATGCCGCCCCGTCCCTCCTCTGCCTGTCTCGTCGACATGTGGGGGTGTGTGTGGGGGATGCGTTTCAACTGCGGTGGCCGAATGCCCCTCGCCGCGACCATACAATCTTAAGGCCGGTCGCAGCGCCGCGGTGCGAAGTAGCGTCGGGGGAGGTCGTCCAATTCCCTGGTCGCCGGAAACCATGAAAGTTAATCCCGATAAGGGCTTCTCGGATAAAAACCGGTCGGCCAGGTGACCTCTCCTCGGAGCTCTATGGGAGGGGGAAATGTGTGCGGGTGTGTTTATGTGAGGTGAGGTGAGGGGGACGCGGGGTTGGCTCCGTCGCTTGGTGGTGGCGAGGTCGTAGATGGGGCGCCTGCTGAACGGCTTCGTGGCAGCGGCATCACAGCTACTCTGACGAGTTAGCCTATTGTTCTGTTGCTCAGTTTTAACAAACGTAACCATTGAGGGTTAATTGTACGGATCGATGAGTAGGACATCTACAGGAGTACTGTGGTGGCAATTCCGATCATAATTGTGTTCGCATATTAGAGTGTTTTTAGATATTAAAGTTGCTTAACACAGAAGTCTGAGTGGTTCCTTCCATAATAACCTTACTTATAAGAACTGTATTCTGCTGCGAGATCTGAATCCCGAGACCAGACGTAATTACACTAAAACATAATCAGTAAAAGTTAAAGCGAGAATCATTGTATTATCACGATTGGTAATACGCCCCGAGACAACGAAGACGAGCCTCATTTGCATAATTGCATACACTTGCATAATTTCATACATTTGCATGATAAATAAAATACATCTTTTTTTGTATTACGCTCGGTAATACACCCCTAGACAACAAGGCCGAGCCTAATTTACATATTTACATACATTTGCATAATTTCGCGTCTTTGCGTAATTTCATAAAATTACATATTATACTTTTTACATTTAATTTTTTTCAAAACACAACATATACAACAGGTCCCATGATAGTTTATTTTAAAAAAAAATTATTAACTGTCAACAGCCAGCAACACTATTCTCCCCTTAAAAATAGAGGCTTTTTGAGGTTAGATCGCGTAGATATGTGTCGTTAAACCCGCCACCACCCGCTCATTGCCGTGGGGACCTCTGCTTCTGTTCAACTGTGGTGCTCAAGAACACGTTTAAAAGTGGCCCAGAATTCAGTGACAGGCATTGAATTATGCCCTAAAGTGAGAGACAGGCCTTTGATGTACCACCACAGCCACCACAACAACAACAACAAGATAATTTAGGTCCATTAGCTGATGGGCCTTTTGCACCAATTGTTTTTCAGCACCATTTGTTTGAGCAAGGAGGGATACAAACAAAAACCCTGGGCTGGTTGAAATTTCGAGTCTCATCAGCAGACTGTATTCTGGCATGATTTGGCTATCACACGTGGCAACCGAGCTGCATTTGTTGAGCAGGTTGCAGCACAACTTGATGATGAGACTGCGGCAGTAGAAACTGGACTCGAGTTTGCTGCTTGTATGTACGTTAACCCTGGTCTGGATACGAACTCCACAAGGCTGTTTAAAGCTTGCCCGATTTATCTCCACCTTTCACATCTAAAACAACATCCTGATTGAAATATGAATTGTTTCACGAAACGGTGCAGTTGTACCTGTAATTTGATACATTTTAAATGTTACGTTCTTTTTTTTTGTTACATTTGTGGGCGGATATAAAGGAATGTGTTTGGCTTTGTGTGTTTTCAATTTCCATGACACAAATCTCAAATTATAGGTCGTTTTGACAGAACCTTCATCCACAGCCATGCAAACGGCACTCTGCTCGTAAAGGCAGGCGCACCATATAAATGGGAATTATATTTTCTTTTTTCTACATCTGCCAAAGCCATTTTTCCTCCCGACCAGTGTTTTAATTTAAACCTCTCCCCAGCATTTAAATGCACCCTATCATGAGCGTGCGAAATGTACTTTGCAAATCGCACGGAATGATGCTTATTTTTCTCATGCACTCCAGAAAAATCCCCCCACCACTGTTTACAGCGGCAATTTACGGCGTAATTTACATCACCGGTCCCTCTCCGTGATCGCTGAAATTATTTTCAGACGTAATTTACGATTGCAATTTAAGTGCAAATTTAAGAGCAAATAATTTAATTCCAGCGACTGAGCCTCGACAAATGACAGGTTTTTTTTAAACGTTCAGGGGTTGTAAACGGCTGCCTGAGAGCATTATTACTCTTCGCGTGGAGAAATAATGCGGCGGAGTCGCGTGAAGGAGCGATTTCCCGTGGCACGCGCGGGTCCTGTTCGCACGCGCACTGCCACTGCCCTCTCGCTCTAAGCGCGCAATAGCCAAAAGTGGTCTGTTCAACGCGTTTTCTTTGTCCCAACACGTGTGTGTGTGGTGACCCTCGCTCTGAGACTCACGTAGCGCAGTGTGACTGACTTGGAGACGTAAGTTCTTGTGAGGAAGTTATTTTATTTACACCGAGCACACTTTGTACAATACACACCCTACACTTTTCAATTTAAAGCTTTCGTGACTGCAGGGATTCATCTTCTTGGTTCTTTCGGTAAAGTCACGTAGAAGGGAAATAATAAAATAATAAAAATAAAACATAATAAAATAATTCTCACGACGTTTCGGCCACAACGCAAGCAGCCGTTCTCAGGTGAAGAATGAGTTCATTCTTCACCTTCTTATTTTATTATTTCCCTTCTACGTGACTTTACCGAAAGAACCAAGAAGATGACACCCTACACTGTTGCACACTCCTCTGTCTCTCGCTTATACGCAACTCTACACTGGTTACTAGCCTACACACAACACTGGCCGTCTGACACCACTGACGGCACTGAAACTAAGACAGCCAACTACCGTCTAGCAGCGCAATGTCAAGTGACGAGGACCGCGACGAAGGCGGCGAGACGACAGTGATGATGGTGACGATCTTCAACAGCAACGACGGGGACCCCACTCCAAACGACAGCCCCGAGGTCCCCTCCCAGGACCCCTCTTATACTGGGGGCGTGGCCTGGTTCCGTCCTGGCCACGCCCCCTTCTGGAACCTTCTAGCGCAGGGGTCCTCAAACTACGGCCCGCGGGCCACATGCGGCCCGCTGAGGACATTTATCCGGCCCATGGTCACTAATTGGGCTGCGCTTGTGAGCACTAATTGGGCTGCGCTGGTGAGCACTAATTGGGCTGCGCTGGTGAGCACTCATTGAGCTGCGGCGGTGGGCACTCATTGTGCCCACCGCACTGCGATCTGTGAACAAAACTGCAGGTGTAATTAACGGCACCCGCACCACTGTGAGCCTGGGGTAAAAGCGGAGTTCCCCCAATCAGACTGCATTGATGGGCAGTGCAGTCTGTATGTCTCTGTGTGGGCAAAGTTATTGCTGGTATATTGTTTTTGTAGCGCTGTATATATATATTGGTATTTTACTAATAGCAATTTTGACTCCCTAGGAAACAATGATGTCAAGAAAGAGAAAAATTGACTCGGAGTGTAGGATATTCAAATAACAGTGGACTTATGATTACTTTTTCATGCAGTACAAGGAAAGAGCTGTGTGTCTGATATGCCAGAATATAGTGTCTGTGTTCAAAGAATACAATTTACGTCGACACTATGAAACTCAACATAAAGATAAATATGATTGTTTGGTCGGAGAAGTGAGAAAAGATAAAATATTAAAACTGAAAAATACATTAACAACTCAGCAAAATACTTTTTGTGAAGCAGAAGCAGCTAAATATTTCATCACTGCGAGCAAGTTTTCAAGTTGCCAAGCTAATAGCGTGCACTGGCAGACCATTCGTGGAGGGAGAATTTGTTAAAGAATGCCTTCTTTCTGTTGCCAAAGAGATGTGTCCAGAGAAGGCCGATTTATTTAGTACAGTGAGTCTTTCAGGACCTACAATTACACGGAGGATTGAAGAAATGGGAGACAATTTGCATCAGCATTTGCAAAACTCCACAAAAAAACTTTCCTATCTTTCCTTGGCACTCGACGAAAGCAATGATGTTCGTGATTCTGCACAACTTCTAATTTTTATTCGTGGGACGAATGACTATTTCAAAGTCACAGAAGAGCTTGCTGCACTGCAAAGCATCAAAGGAACAACTACAGGAGAGGATATCTATGAAAAGGTTTGCCAAACTGTGAATGGTTTGGAGCTGAACTGGGCTAAACTAGCCAGCGTGACAACTGATGGTGCTCCTAGCATGGTGGGGTCTAAGAAAGGAGTAATTTCTCGCATTAACCAAGAGATGGACAAACATAACCATTCTCATCCAATAGCCATACACTGCCTCATCCACCAACAAGCGCTGTGTAGTAAATCACTGAAGTGGGACTCTGTTATGAAAATTGTGGTATCTTGTGTTAACTTCATTAGAGCTCATGCACTAAACCACAGACAATTTCAGGAATGTGTCTGAGCTAAATGTTGACTATGAAGATGTTCTGTACCACACAGAAGTCCGTTGGCTGAGTCGAGGGAGAGTTTTGAAACGTTTCTATGACTTACTTCCACAGATTACAGCTTTTCTGCTTTCAAAAAACAAAGAAGTACCAGAGCTCAATGATGCAGAATGGAAATGGCACCTTGCCTTTCTGACAGATGTAACAGAGCTACTCAACAGTTTCAATGTGCAACTTCAAGGAAAGGGGAAGCTCATCTGTGATATGCAATAACATGTCAAAGCATTTGAAGTAAAATTAGGCCTCCTCATCAAACAAGTGAAGGAGGAAAACTTCTGCCATCTCCCCACAACTCAAAATCTATTAGCGGAAAAACCATTGGTTGCATTCCCAAACAAAACATGTGTGGATTCACTGGAAAAATTGCAAAAGGAGTTCCAATTTAGATTTAAAGAGCTTCATCTCCATGAACAGGACATACAGCTTTTCCGTAACCCATTTTCTATTGACATTGAAAATGTGGATACAATTTACCAAATGGAACTGGCTGAACTGCAGAATTGTGACTCTCTGAAAGACGCATTCAAGTCAAGCAGCCTTCATAATTTCTATGCATCTTTCCCCTCTGAGACATATCCTCATCTCAGGAACCATGCACTCAAAATGGCAACCACCTTTAGCAGCACTTATGTCTGTGAACAGACTTTTTCCAGAATGAAACATTTGAAATCTACAACCAGATCTAGACTAACGGATGCACACTTGCATCACTTGTTACGACTAGCAGTGACAAATATGGAACCGGACATTGACCATCTCATTAGCCAAAAGCAGGCCCATAGTTCCCATTGAAATCCTGGCAAGTTTGTTGATTTAACTTTACTTGTTCTTCATTTTAAATATTGTATTTTTCCCGTTTTGTTTCTTCACTTCAAAATAAGATATATGCAGTGTGCATAGGAATTTGTTCATAGTTTTTTTTTAACTATAGTCCGGCCCTCCAACGGTCTGAGGGACAGTGAACTGGCCCCCTCTTTAAAAAGTTTGAGGACCCCTGTTCTAGCGGGTTCTCGATGTGACCCTTCCGTGACCTTTCCCCTAGAGCCCTCTCGGGTCTGTCACGTGGCCTGCTGTCAGTCAGGGCTGCTGTAAGCTGCAGATCCCCTTCCCTGCTAGCAGTCAAGTGCTATGCTGCTACGTGACCAATTCTATGTCAATACAGATGTACTCTCCTGCTATCGATCAGTCCGGTATCTCTAATGCTCTGAAGAATGTTTAGTGTCTAAAACGTGAGCCTAACTGCAGAATATGTATTAAATTAATATTTGTCAAAAGGTAGCGTCACTGGTGATCGATGTTGGGTTCCCTGGGGTTGTGAGGTGACCAGCAAATGGCAATGCTGAATGGCACCCTCTCAAATCCATCGCGAGTGTTTTTCTGGTTCTCTAGTTCCCTCCCACATAAAGCAATGTTCTTACCCGGTCCTACCAGACATCTGTGAAACTAAGCTTGAAAGCTCATCGGATTCCTCCAGTATAAATAAACATTCTGATTCTGATTCTCAAAACACTGATTCATGGAATTGGCCAAACGTCTCAATGCGGAACCCATGACGATCATAAATGTTAATTGGCAAAATAATTGGCTTTTTTAACAATGCCAATTCAATTAGACCTGGGTTTATTTCTCAGATATAGCGATAACGTTCACAGCACTGGCTCTGGGTCGCCCCTTTACCATCCCTAGCTAACCAGCGTGGTGAAGTATGACCAAATAAAACCCGTGCCCTGCACAACGTGGGCAGCCCTTCATCCCACAGAAAATTGACAAGGGGCTGCAAAAAGCAACAAAACAATCGCCCACCGTTTTTCCGCGGGGGGCTTCTTCCTTGAGGACATCCTCCTCCGCTCTCTGCATGGCAGCAGAGGCGGCATTATCTGTGCCGAATGCAGGGCCCGACGGACATGAATTGGCTTAACTCTGAAAGTAATTAAGCTAATCCATACAACTAATTTCCTTTGGAGCAACACTGTTCACATTTAGATAAACCCGAAAGGTTAAAGATAAACAAAGAACGTGCACAAATATCCCGCGGTTTGGCTCCGTAGGGGATTGATGGCGCTGTGGGTTAGTGCACTGCGCTATTAATCCAAACAACGTAAATTCAGTTTCCTGCTGGGCTCTAATTGCCCTCCACCACTCGCTCCTCCGCTTTTCAATCAAAGATTCACTCAAACGAATCTCTTCCTTCTGGTCATTCACTGATGGCACAATTTCCTCTTGACATAAACTTCTTCCGATTGGCCACGGTTGTGTTTAAGTCGAGGTTTTCTGAAATGGAACAGGCGTTGCAGAAGAGTTTCAGATGATGGCATCAAGAGCCTGAGCTGGACCCTGTGTTGAGCCGCACTTGTGAACTCTACATCAATCCTGCGTCCGACTTAAAACGAAACTTTGAGTTTCATTCTGTGGCTATCAACAAGCTCCTTCCTGACTGCCCCTGGGAGTCACTGTCACCGAGACAAGATCTGTTCATTAGGTCGATGTCGTGGGTCGTCTCGTCGCGGGCAGCTCGTCCAAGAGGGGCCCTCGGCCCGGCTCTCCCAGATGGCCATGTGCGGGCCCGGGCAGCGTGGGCCCATCGAGTGGTTCAGAGTCGCTGCCGAAGCCGCTCTGCGCGTATGCGTACGGGCCTGTGTGTATCCCCGTGGTGAGCCCACGCGGGAGGGACTCTGTCAAACGATGCTTGCATTCACCATTGGAACCTCATTTGCAGTAAAAATATGATAATTGGTTTTTTTACCCTTCTATCTGGCAACAAAACTGACACCTTTTTTTACAAGGAGTCATGTTTACATAGACCACAATACCTGCAGTCATAACGCAAACAAAAAACATAACTCTGATCATGTACACTGTCCTTGAAGTTGATTGGTCCACACCCGAGACAGCTTTCCTTAGAGCCTAGTCTCACATGGGTTGGACCAGATGACGCCAAAAGGCGCATTCCTGGATTGTTGCACCAACAATTCCGAATCCGTCCATGCAGTGCGTGTGCTGTCGTGTCCGTGTGTCCTTGTGTGTGGGGAGCAGTGGTGCATTCGTTGGAGCGCTGCGCTACCGACCCGACGAACCAAGTTCGATTCCGGCTCACAGCCAACATCGGTGACGAATATCTGAGCCGGTCCTGGACCTCCCAACCCCTCATGCGCTGTACCGGCCTTAAAAAGTGCTCACTAACAGCACTTGCCCAACAGACTGCTCGGGGCTATAAGGGGATCTCTGTCTTTGCGTGCCCTTGTATCTTGGATATCAATAATTTTGAATATTGCCAAAAATGGGTGCGACTGACGACTACTCTAGACATCTGCTTGACCACTCTGCCGAGTCGTTTTCTCTTCAGACCATCAAATGATCTCAGATGAGTTTCACAACCCCGGACACGAATGCGTTTATCTCCTCGAGCAAGCCCAGCTGCGTGATGCACTCTGCACGCCCTAGGTAACGCTGCACAACTCTGCAGCAGCTGCACCCTCCAAGGCCCGTGGGCCAACTGCGACCCGCGACTTCACTCCACACGGTCCGTGGACGCACGAAGACCTACCACGTTTAAACGGCCCACGAGCGATATTTATCCATCACGGCGCGCGTCTTAGCCACACTAATCGGGCACTCGAAGGTGACATTGCCTCCCTAGCAACAACGCAGCCACTCCTGTCACTGTAAAGGCCTCCTGCAGTGACAGAAGACGACTGCCCGTGTGTTCTAATCTGTGTCAGTCCACCAGATGCGTTTGAGAGGCCTCCTTCGGCCCTCGGTACAGAGGGGAGGTCCCAGGTTTACCGCGAGCTGTTGCGGGTCTGTAATCGGCTGCGCGATCGTCCCTTCAAGAGCCGCCGCTGCGAACGTCGCGTTCTCGGCCGAGGTGTGCGGGCGGCGAGCATCCAGCACGGGACGCACCATCGTGAATTCTAAACCGACCAAACACAGATTGCACATGTTTTATTCCTTTTTTATAGTCATGTTGTGATTGTTCGAGCTTGCATTGCGTAGACAAATAGCGACCCCCACCTTACAGAATTTGCGTTGGGAATTAATAAACCCACCTGCCTTGAAAATAAAACATTGCAGTAGGTTTTGTGCCTGGCTCGTACAGTTCAGTTTATTTAGAAGTAGCCGGTGAGCTCAGAAGATCTTAACTCGGGTTTCATCAATAAAAACGCACACCGTTTTTGTGACAGACATATCACATCAGAGAAAAATAAGTTCATAATAACAAATTAATAAAAAATGTAAAAGGTAATAAATCATACAATTTCAAATATAAAATGTATATTTAAAAGTTTTTTAGTTAAGTAAATAATCAAACTATGCAAGGTTAGGCATAACAAGTGCCAGTGGTAAAAACATCGTGCATTGATATGAGTGCCTGGGAGAGCCAGCTGAAAGATGGCAGTGCAACTATTGAAATCTTGAATCCATCTGTACAGAACTCTGAGTGTTATGCCGCCCCCCGCCCCGGTCATATGCAAGGAAATAGTTTTGAAGCTCGTTAAGTCTTTGTGTGATTTAAAAATAAAATGGCATCTTCATTATTATTATGAAAAAAAAAGCCAGTCTGGTCATGTGTTTGTGGCTTAGCTTGGCCATGCCTATATTGATGGCACGCGTAAAAAAAAAGCCTAGCCACAGCTACACGATGGTGGAGATTGACTGCCGATTTGTTTTCCAGTAAAATGTCAGCACGCTGACAACAGCACAAGTAGCTCGTGAGCGCGCGTCGGCACGTGATCTGTCGCCCCGACCGTTATCCTCCGCGTGTCGCCCCCGCCAGACCCGAGAGCACGTGGTGGTGGCGGTGATGATGATGCTGGAGCGACGGGAGCATTGCTTGGCATGCGGTGTTTGTAAACTCATGGTGGGAATGAGTCGCCTGTGTTTCCATGTTTAACTTGACCCGCTCCACTCACTCGTTAAACTGCGCCGTGCTGTAACAGAGAGCACAACCACTGAACTCGCAATCCAGACCGCGCCGGTTCGACCCCATCTCCCGGCACGGAAGTTGAAACAACGGTGCACGTTGCTGAAATCCCCATTGCCTCTGTACACCAACAGCATAAATAGGTACAGCACAGTGAGTGTATCGGTCAGTTGCACGTGATGGGGTAAAGTGTGGGTACGCGCACTTCGATCCCACAATAATTCCGCTGGAAACGAGTAGCGGATCGTGACTTTCGGAGCCGGTACTCGATCCTTAAACGGTTTGCCGAATTACCGGATTAACGGTCCGAGTTGTGTTCTCAATGCGAGCAGCGAATTGACATTCCTGTGCAAGTGCGGCGCTTCTCGCCCGACTGCGAGAGCAAATGTTGCGCACCGCCTCGATCGTCCCTCGCATCCGGCGGTAATTACTCCGCGCCGTCGGTGCCAGGGCTCATCCTGGGAATTTAAGCAGCCCTGGCAACAAAGGCATCGTTCCCGCGCACTCTCAGCCGCCTTGTAAACACGACATTTTTGAATTAGAGGATTAAATATATTTCCAGCCACTAATTGCGGTCCTGGGTGAAACAACATTGGGCTGTTACATTATTAACCAGTGCATCTTTCAAACCTACTACTTAAGCTTCTTTAAAATCGTAATCACCGCGATGCTCCCTCCCTCCCTCCCACCCCTCCGAACGCGAACACCAGCACGCGCGGCCGCCTACTGAGAGATTTGCGATCGCAGGTTTAGGAAACACAAATTGCCGAGTCGTGCGTTCGCCTCGTCCACACGAAGCCGTTTACGTCCTCCACGCGTGGAGAAGAGGCAGCTCGCTGAGACGGCATCTGGAGCGGCTACCCAGAGGTCAGCGACCACGGGAGAAAACCTCAAGCCAGACGGTGGGATTCTGTAAAAGTGGACCTCGAAGGCCGGCTGTCAACCTTTCGACGATGGGACCGAGCAGAAGACAAGAAGCAATGCGCGAGCATTGGTCGTAATACCTCTGGGCGCTGAGCGGCTAATGTTTCATTAAACGTATTTCACTGGCGTCTGCATAAGTGACCTCTTGACCTTGAGTGGCCCTTCGCCGATCAGGGTTCTTCTCATTGTGAGAAGCTCTGCGGTTAGGCTGTTGTGGTCGCCAAGAGACCTTAAGTGGGAGGGTGGAGGTGAGCGTCCCGCCGAGTCCGTTCGGCATCGCCGCCGAAGTGCCTTCCCCTGGCTCAATGAGACGTCAACGTTTCCCTGGGAACCCCGGGCACATGCTGGAGCAGAATTTGGATGGACTTTTTTTTTAATTACAGTAAAAAAAAACTCGATTAAACCTGCAACGAAGATTGTTGGCAGTTGTAAATAAAAAATGAAATCCGCAGACAGAAGTTGGATTACCGGTAGATGCAAACGGGAGTTCACCGTGTAAATAAAAAATAGCATTTCTTCTCCAGGACTCCACTTTATAACCTTCGCATGAGACCAATTTAAACGTAACAATGTGTAAATGTGTACCATTGAACGTATTTCATTGTGAAATTATCCTTCATGAAGTTAACTTCTGTTGAGAATATAATTTCTTTTTTTTACTTAACAGCCACTTGTTTTCGAATGTTTAATTAAACTCGTGTCACTGGCGTCTGCATAAGTGTACACAGTCAAAATTCATTAACTGGCGAGGACTGCATCAGAACTCATTAGGTTTTTGCTGAATAATGCATTCACCGAACTTGCGATCTGGAATGAGGCCGCCGTAGGTGCACTCGCATTCATTTCTATTTGAGCATAAAATTAATGCCGTTTGTCAAAGTCAAGAGCTAATCTATTTATGAGACCCACGTTAAAGCCTTGGCCGAGCGTTGGGCTGCGCGGAGCTCCGCGCGCTCTGGATGAACCACGCGCGGACATCTGGAGCCGGCGCCGCGCGCCTTCCCGTTTCGCGGGGGTGGAGGGGGCATTTAATTGCGAACAAAATAAAGGGCGCTGCGTTTCCGATTGAATATCTCCTCCATTAGGGTCGTAACGCGAGTTAAACGCCTGCACGTTGAGTAGGGGGGGGGCGGGCTACGCGGTCAGGCCGTTCGGGGGGGTGCCGTTAATCTCGTGGCCCAAGGGCGGTTTCGCACTCCTGAGGCCCCCTGAATGTATAGCGGGGGGGGGGGGGGGTCCGGTCGAGGGCCCCACCCGTCACCCCGCTCAGCTCTCCGTTTACGGCTCCGACTCGGTGGTGGAGATTTCACATTGCCATGACGTGGGTGAGTCTCCTAAGAACGACTGCCATTGACAAAGGGATAACCGTTTCTTTTTTTTTCTTCTGCCAGAGGGATGATGGGTGGAGTTGACCAGGATCTTAGCGGGGTTTAAAGTCGCAACCTTCCGATTATTTAGCGTGTGTGCTCTCCGCCTTCTAAGCCAGAGGGCCCAGTGTGTGTGTGGGGTAGACTGCATGGACCTTGGCTCTCTACGAGCCTCTGTTCTGTCCCTCTTCCCTAGTCACCTCCACTGTCATCCGTCCACCAAATACTTCAATCTCTACCCTCGGTCTCCATCTCGTCTCTCCCCGCTCTGTGGATGTTTTCATCTGTATGCGTTAAACCGTGCCCTCTTTAATTGCCTTCTTGCTCACTGTTGTGTTTAGTTGACGGCGCTCTCTGTGCTGCTAAACGCGTTGTCCCTGTGTGCTGTTGTCCTGGTCATTGCAAGCGCCATATTGTAACAGGAATGATAATGATGATTTATTTTGCTCGACCCCATCCCCTTTCACGATGTGGCGTCTCACGGCGCTTTGCATCGGCGTATTCATCTCAATGTATGCAGGAAGGGGCACCCCCAGTGGCAGCTGTCTCCGTGGTGGCACAAAGTGATTCAACGCGTGGCCTACAAGCGGCCAATTGTTCATCCAGTAGAGGGCGACGCTCGCTGCTGTGTGCGATCTTAAGTCGACTGCTCTCTGTCGCTCGATTTGCTTCTGACCCAAGTCCCTCTTGATGTTGCGGTTCAATGGGCTTCCCACGTGCTTATACGAATTATTACACTGGTCAACAAAAAAAATAAAAAAAATTCTGGCCTGGACTTTTGCAGCTGTTTTAGACTAATTTCAGGGTGCTGATTCCAAATCTGATCTCAGATTTGCTCTATCACATCATTTTTATGCTATCGGCATGCCCCATTTTCATTGATTTTACCCGAAATTAACTCCGTCACTTATGAATGCAAGTTGTTGCGAGTCAGTGACTGCTTTAGTGTTAAAATATGGTGCTGTATTTTTAGGATAGTGTGTTTATAATATCATTTTATGTAGATATCCACATTTATTTAATATTTTTCTTCTGCAGTTTTTATTGAAAATGCAATATTTGATATCTCAAAAACCTGATGTGATAGACAAAAACTGATGCCAGATTTGGAATCAGCACCCCAAAATTACATTAAACCCGTTGGAATACATTATGCCAGAAAAACTGTGTTGACCAGTGTTATTTTTGTTAGGTTTGTCACGTAAGCGAAACGTACCAATTTAATTGCTACTCTCAGTCCGACTCTCTTAGTCGCGTTGGCGTCAGATGGTGGCGGGTTATGACACATTTATACTTACGCGATCTCACCCAAAACCTTGATTATGAATGATATTGGTCGCGAAAGCCTACGTGTCCAATTATTTTTATAACGTCCATATACTCACAATGACAACCAGCCAGATAACAAGCTCATTCCTTCGAGGTTGTTATATGTGTAGTGACATAGAATGGTCACTACTGTGTCGGCCTGTACGAAGGCTGGGGGCACCAAGGGGGTGCCTGGGGGGTCACGTGGTGGAGGGATCCGGACCTTCCCAGAGGTGGGGGAAGTGAGGCGTGTCCTGGAAAGGGAGGCGTGGCCTGAAGAGAGCCAGCCACGCCGGGGCGGAGCCAGCCACGCCAAACCAGATATAAGCGTGGTGTGGACGCAGAGCGAGGCTGTTGTACTGTACTCCGAAGTGAAGACATCATCGGTCGTCAAGTCCCGAGTCGTCGTCCTGGGCCAGGCAGGCCGTTGCCTGCCTGGTCCAGTCTGTGTCGCGTTCCAGAGTGTTAGTGAGTTGAGGAAGGTGGTCACCACATCATGTACAGCGTTATGTTATTTACCGTTTAATAAATAGTGTTGCCTCCAAGCTGCGTGTGTGTGCACCTAATTCGGTCTCACTACATTTGGTGTAGAAGTGGTCATCGAACTTTCGCTGATTAATTTGAAGAAGCTGTACCCTTCGCTGCCATGGTGTAAAAGCTGGCAGCGAAGTGCAAGACCCAACCGGAGGTGCGGATGGACGGTGTGGGTTGCACCTGGCCTCTCCCTGCGACGACCCCGGAGTCCGGGGCCCCGGTGGTGTGCCCCGGGGGATGGGCGACTGCAGCCTGCATGGGAGGAGGCTGCGGGCCCGGGCTGGTCGCCATCGACGGCGAGTTGGAGCGACGTCGCTCGTCAACTCGACCAGCTGCTGGTGGCAAGGGAGTGGCCGGGTGTTGGTGAGTGATGGCGAAATTGCAAGATGACGCAGCTGTGGCGTTCGCGCCGTTTCGGCGGTGCCGGCGTTCCTGCCATTTCACTGCGGCGGCGTTCCCGCCAGTTTCACAGCGCCGGCGTTCCCGCCATTTGCACCATGCCGGCCGTTCCCGCCACTTCAACGTGCCGGCGTTCCCGCCATTTCAACGTGCCGCCGTTCCCGCCATTTGTTTACGTGCTAGCGTTACCGCGGCGGCGGCGTTCCCGCCATTTCAACGTGTTGGCGTTCCCGCACTTCCCACAGCCGCGTTCCCGCCATTTTCACCGCGGCAGTGGTTTCGCGGTGGCGGCGTTCCCGCCTTTTGCGCCTTGTGTGCTGCACCGGCCTGGCGGCGCGCCGCTGCAGCCCTGTGATTACGGGCCTCCCTCCCCACATTGAAGTAAGAAGAGCGGGGGAGGGCATCGGTGGTGAGAGCGAGAGGGGCCCATGATTGAAGAGAGGGTTTCGACGTTGGAGACACTGCTGGGAGGGACTTTTTCAGTTTGACTCTCCGGTTTTGTGTTCCTCGCGGACGGTTTTTCCCTCTGTTCTTTTTGCATGTTGGCTTGTGCGAGTGTTATTTGGTGTTATATTGTTGTTGTGATGTTGTGGCCAGGAAGAGGTTGGCTTAGGGCTTTTGGTTTGCTATTCATAGGGATGTTAGTTGGGTGCTTGGTGTTGTGGTGTGTTGCTGTGTGGCGTTTTTGATGCTTGGCGTAGGGGTTTAGGATTGGTTTGTTGTTGCGGTTGTCTAGGATTGTTGTTGTTTATATGTGGGGACTGGA
The DNA here is from genome assembly GCF_964198595.1 of Lampetra fluviatilis. NCBI lineage: Eukaryota > Metazoa > Chordata > Hyperoartia > Petromyzontiformes > Petromyzontidae > Lampetra > Lampetra fluviatilis. Next base: position 7,782,060 of record NC_136317.1, on the reverse strand, counting down.
TGGAGCATTGCGCCAAATGATTGACTGTACGAACTTCGTATACTGCATATACTGTATTAATAAATTCGGCGATTTTGGACGTTTGTGTCTAGTTTTTTTTTGCTCTCAAAATTCGAATGCCCTGAGTCCCATGGTTAATGTTGAAGGGGATTTTGAAATGACAGGTTCGGTTTGTTTCAAACTCACTGGTTGGTTCCTGTTTGTTGTTGCACAGATGATGTCTTTTGTGCGGGAATGCTCCTTGTGTTCTACGTGGATCGGGGGTGCGTTTACGTTAATTGCCGTCAAATTGCGTTGCTCTCTCCACTCGGTTGGTACAGCTGCATGCTGCAATGCGAGTCTCGGAGATGATGTGTACGGATACGGGATGTGAGGTGTATTGTTGTGACCATTGAATATTCGGGATCGTCACAAATTGTGCGTACCTGTTCGGCATTGGATCAGTTCTGTGGGGGATCATAATTCAAATTGTATGTGTTGTGATGGTGTTAAATTGCGATGGTGACATGCTGCCAGGGATTTGGAATTGTGCTGCTGGCTGTCACCTATCTTGGGGCGCAGGTCCTGACCAGGATGGCCCAGTGAGTGTTGCGTGTCTAACATGAACGTTGTGGTCCCGTCATGCTATGGCTGACGGCTTGACCTGACAGCCCGGAGATTGAAACACTCCGTGGTATGTCTAGCCTAGCGGGCTGTGCGCTCACAGGGCTCGGAGAGTGTGGTCCCGTCATGCAATGGCTCACGGCTTGACCTGACAGCCCGGAGATTGAAACACTCCGTGGCATGTCTAGCCTAGTGGGCTGTGCGCTCACATGGCTCGGAGAGTGTGGTTCCGTCATGCTATGGCTGACGGCTTGACCTGACAGCCCGGAGATTGAAACACTCCGTGGTATGTCTAGCCTAGTGGGCTGTGCACTCACAGGGCTCTGAGAGTGTGGTCCCGTCATGCAATGGCTGACGGCTTGACCTGACAGCCCGGAGATTGAAACACTCCGTGGCATGTCTAGCCTAGTGGGCTGTGCGCTCACATGGCTCGGAGAGTGTGGTCCCGTCATGCAATGGCTGACGGCTTGACCTGACAGCCCGGAGATCGAGACACTCCGTGGCTTGTCTAGCCTAGTGGGCTGTGTGCTCACATGGCTCGGGGAGTGTGGTCCCGTCATGCTGTGTCTGACGGCTTGACCTGACAGCCCGGAGATCGAGACACTCTGTGGCTTGTCTAGCCTAGTGGGCTGTGCGCTCACATGGCTCGGGGAGTGTGGTCCCGTCATGCTGTGTCTGACGGCTTGACCTGACAGCCCGGAGATCGAGACACTATGTGGCTTGTCTAGCCTTGTGGGCTGTGCGCTCACATGGCTCGGGGAGTGTGGTCCCGTCATGCTATGGCTGACAGCTTGACCTGACGGCTTGGAGGTTGAGACCCTCCGAGGCGCGTTGAAACAGTGGGCTGGAGATTCGTAAGGTTCAGGTGGAGTTGTCCTGTTACGTTGAGACTGTATCCCTCAGTTGTTAGGGTGCATGTTGTGCAGTGAGTGAGAGACTGGGTCGTCTCAGCTCGGTCGGTACAGCTATATGCTGCGATGCGAGTCTTGGAGAGAGACTGGGTTAAAATCCCACCGATATGGCCGACGCGTGCTGCTGCTTGTGATGCCGCGTCGGAAAGGCGGTGGGGTGGTAACATGGAAATTCCCCCCCCGATATGGCCGACGTGTGCTACTGGTTGTGACGCCGCGTCGGAAAGGCGGTGGGGTGGTAACATGGAAATCCCCCCCCCGATATGGCCGACGCGTGCTACTGGTTGTGACGCCGCATCGGAAAGGCGGTGGGGTGGTAACATGGAAATTCCCCCCCCGATATGGCAGACGCGTGCTACTGGTTGTGACGCCACGTCGGAAAGGCGGGGGGGTGCTAACGGGTGACTGTCATTGCATGCGTGATTCTAATGGGGGGGGGGGCTGTGCTGGAGCGTAAGTGGGTTAGCCAGTTTTCATGTATATTTGTTGTTTATTCCCCGTTTTCTATACGGTTCCCTTTTACCCTCGTCGATTCTGTATATATTACGTGATTGTATTTCTTACCGGTTGCCGGTCATTTATTGATGTTGCTGGTTCGGAGGCACACCTTTTCGATTTTTCACAGTTGTGTTACAGCCGGGGATGGCTGTGTGTTTATACAGGGGGGGGTGATGTAGTGACATAGAATGGTCACTACTGTGTCGGCCTGTACGAAGGCTGGGGGCACCAAGGGGGTGCCTGGGGGGTCACGTGGTGGAGGGATCCGGACCTTCCCAGAGGTGGGGGAAGTGAGGCGTGTCCTGGAAAGGGAGGCGTGGCCTGAAGAGAGCCAGCCACGCCAGGGCGGAGCCAGCCACGCCAAACCAGATATAAGCGTGGTGTGGGCGCAGAGCGAGGCTGTTGTACTGTACTCCGAAGTGAAGACATCATCGGTCGTCAAGTCCCGAGTCGTCGTCCTGGGCCAGGCAGGCCGTTGCCTGCCTGGTCCAGTCTGTGTCGCGTTCCAGAGTGTTAGTGAGTTGAGGAAGGTGGTCACCACCTCATGTACAGTGTTATATTACTTACCGTTAATAAATAGTGTTGCCTCCAAGCTGCGTGTGTGTGCACCTAATTCGGTGTTACTACATATGCACAGCATATACCCGCTCATTGTTTCACATCAGCAAAGTCACATAGCTAAACAAACGCTGCCTTTTTCTAAATAAACACATTTAAGCGATGCTGACACTGAATATTTTATTCGTTGAGATTTGTCACTTCAATGGAAACCCACCAGGCGGGATAATTGCACTGCATTCACGCCACATGAATATTGTTTTATTTATAGATCTTAGTTTTCCCAATGAGAGAACTGACGTGAAACAGCACTCCGTCTCAGTTGCATTGGCGTCGATATTGGCTGCCACTCGCGCTAAGTATTGCCATAGAACTGGACCCCCCCCCCCCGTGCAACACGCGTCGCACGCGACTCGGCCCCGGTTGTCAATCAAGGATTGAGATTTATTTTCGTCGGCGGGTACGAGCTGCTGGTGCCGCGAGACGCTCGACACACGAGCCGCAGGCGGTACCCGGAACCCGTCCGGCTTCGTGCCGCTCGGCGCGGATTTCTCACAGAGCTTGAGGATTCCGTAACACGCAGTCCCGACTCGCGTCGTCGCAAACTCCGTCGGGAGTTATTCTTTTTTTACCCAAATTGGCAGATGCGAGGCTGTAGGCTGCCCCCCGAGAGGAGTTACGAATTCACAAATATTTTATGACAGTGAGGGCAGGACGTTGGCTTCCCCCCACGAGGAATCATCGTGGATGAATTTGCAATTCTGCGGAGACTGACCTTACAAAACCCTGCCAGCGGGCATACCATCGGCACCGCCACGCTCGACTCTTTCCCAGGCATGCAAATGCATCGCAGAGGTGAGCGTCTGGCGTTCAGGGTCGGGGCTAGTTGGGGCGCCCAGGTTGTGAGTGACCACGTGGAGCGGTGCCACACCCGCCTGGCCCGCGGCTCAAACATCGCCTCGGTCTCCGGTGCCCATCTTCAATCGTTTTAAAACGTGGAGGAGGACAGGGCCCGTCAAGGAGTACAAAGGAGCGCTCTGTGCGGGGAATAACATCCAAGAACTGCCCTTCCTCATCCGCCACGGTTTGACCACCTGTCCCATCCACTTGTGAATGCATCTGATCCCACGGGTCTCCTTTCATCATCCAAAGAGACGCTCGTCACTGACAAAAATACATTCCTTGCAAAAACGAATCGGCGAATGTATTTTTTTCCATTATTATACAATTTTGATAATATTGACAGTACCGGAAAGATTGTAATCGTTCCCGCTCAATACGATTGTACTTTAAAAGCCGGAGACATCACAATTCATTTTGAAATGCGCAGGTGCGAGATTCGTATGGCGAGAAGAAGTATAATTATGCGGAATTATACATCATGCTAATTTACAGGAGTATCTCGAGAGCACGGACTGGAGGTTAACCATTTTCGGGGCTGCATAAATGCCACGCAAGAATAACGGCGTATCTGTCCAGGAATCAGCCTCTCTTCATTAATTCAGCGATTTAACCTGAATGCAGGAGTTGGGGAACTGTGAGGGAGAGTTGTAGAGGCGTCGGTTCTCTGTCTCGTTCAAAGCCATCAGAGAAGGGAGATCTAGCGGACTGGGTGAGCGCCAATGGAGCGAACATACAAGGACGTAGCCGGGTAGGTTTTTATCATCGCGGATTGTGAGAGACCCTAACCATGCGTCTAACATAGGGGGACACTTTTCTGCAGTTTTCTGTCTGGATTCAAAGTGAAACTGTAAAACTAAGGATAATTTAAAGGTGAAATATTATCTAAAAATAACTTAATTTTCTTTTCTGTAATTTTTGGATGGTGTACGCAGAGGGCAGTTGTGGGATCGTCCACATAGCACAGTGTTAAAACTGGAAGCCATTATTTTTAGCATTGCCTTCAAAGCCATCAGCCGGAATGCGACAGAGAAATACGAGGCTTTTAACTATAACACGAGTGGAGCAGGCACACAGGCTGGGCTGACAAAACGTCACGGGCAATTTTAAAAGATGTGTATTGTACCAGTGGAGGCTGACAAGATGAAAAAATTATAAAGGCACATTACGACATAAATCCTTTTATCTTCACCCTCGTGCAGGTGAAGTCACTTGCGTTCATGCCTGGACTCGTACGGACGACACGCATGCGAGTGTGCGTGCATTTTGTGAGCACGTGGAGCGGTGGCGCAGCGGTTGGCGTTCTATGCTGTGAACCCAGACGTCTGAGTTCGATTCCTGCCCGTGGCCAACATCAGTGATAAATATTTGAACCGGTCCTGGGCCTCCCCTAGGTCGATTCAACCTCAAATGCGTATCTAGTGTGATGTGTAAACATTGTTACGAGGGAGACAAAGGCGGCCAGGTGTCGTGCTGGCCATTCACGCCTCTCGTGCGCCGTGCCGGCCTTCATAGATGCTCACGAACAGCACTCGCCCCAACAGTCTGTTGAGGGCATAAGGATACATATTCTTAGGTTTTTTTCGGTAAAGTCACGTAGGTAAAAAAAATTATTTTATAAAAGTAAAAACGTCGTGATTTTTATTTTATTTTTACTTTACTTTTATTAATTTTAATTTTTTACCTACGTGACTTTACCGAAAAAACCTAAGAATATGAATCCTTACAGTCACGAAAGCTTCAAATCTAGAAGGCATAAGGATACTCTTTGTGCGTGTGTATGAAGGATGGTATGACGCTCAGTAACAACATGCAACATATCATTGACCAATGTTCAATGTCTCGCCATGCGCACTCGTGGCACTCGAAATCAACTCAGATCAACGTCATAAGCATTGGGGAGACAAAGGTGGGTGACGGACGGTGCTATCCCCACGATCTCCTCTTGCTGTGTGCGCGCTTCACAGGTGCTCGATAACGGCGTTTAGTCCAACAGTTCAGGCTAGGGGTGGCCGCGCGTGTAAGGGTTTCGTATGCGCGCGTGGCTCTCCAGGTGTACCGGACTGGACGTGACTGCGCAAGATATGCGTAGGTATAAAACCCCTGTCCCTGTCTCGACGATTCGCTTATCTGAGACCACCCCAGATTGGAAGCTTTAGATGAACACTGGCAGCTGAAAATGCATTTCCCATTCATCGTTTGCCAATGGGATGTACTTTTCTGGGGGAAACACATCACGCTGCATCAGGCCCCCACCGCACAACTGCAGTCAAAGCCCTTTCATGGACTTGACAGGCAATGCATGACCTTTCAGATAAATTGGCATAATCGGAAAACTGAAGCATCTTGTTAAAGCAACCATGCACTGGGCTTTCCATTAGCCCATTCAATTTACGTGTCAGCCTCACAAAGGCTGCAGTGAGGATTTTAAATCTCGGCTCCACAAATTGCCGACTTGAGACAGCAGAATGCTTTTCGTGATTTTTCTCCTTTTTTAATTTACGTTTTGTAGGGAGGCAATTTTTTTTTTATTCTTTATCCCTTGTGTTGCATTTTCTTACGGACTGGACATGCCAGTCGCATTTGCCAGGTTTTCGGGATAAGTCGCTGCCCTTGCCCTTCCTCCGGTATGTCACTGTCAAAACGTAAGGGACCGCGTGGGCAGTGGAACACAAGAACACATTCAGAGGTTCACGGTTCGATTCCAGAAGCCACCCTTATTATTCCTGCTGTGATATTAACGGTCGCGATAATACTCACTGTCTGCTTCACAGCTGACGTTAAAGTTCCCCTAACGTCATTCACAAGAGTAGACCTTCATGTGCCGGCATCCACATTCGAAAATCACCTGCAAATTACTCAATTGGGATTGCACATACTAATCATCGCTTCCTACTGGCAGACATGCCCATTAAGGGTACGGCTCGTGCTGGTGGCTGGTAGGTTCGTGTTAGGGCTAGTACGAGCGACTGGTTGGCTAGTTCATTCGAGGTAGGGGTAGGGATAGCACTAGGGGCTGGTTGGCATGGCTAGTACTTGTCGCTGATAGGTTACGCCCAGTATCAGTGGCTGGTTGGCTCGTTGGGCAGTATTAGGACGAGGGCTCGCGTTTGATTGGCGAGCGTGCTGCACCACCTCCTGTCCGTGGCCATGTCAGTTTGTGTTTCTAGTTGCCTCCACTCTAAAAGGGTACGGGTTAAAGAACGAGCCTTCCGTGGGGATGCGGCGAGGTCGGCCTCGTGCCACCGCCGGCTGCCAGACACCTCCGTCAACCCCGGCGTCCCAACATCGGTGGCGTGCGCGTCTGGTCACAGAAAAAATATATTTTACGGGGAACGTCTAGACATTCCACGGCCCTCCCGTGCATCATTATATCTCCATCCACAGGTCATCGCCTGACCGCTGGCTCGCCGTGGGGTGGTAGTGGTGGCGTTGTAGCTCTGCCGTCCGCGTGTTACGATGTGATACCATCTGCTGGACCAACGTTTGTTTGTACTTCAATCAATGCTGCTGAAGTCCGTGGCGCCAATGGGTTGTGTAAAGAATGCTTTTATATTTGTTTAATGTGGAGGGACATATTGTCTGCGTAACTATGTTTATATCCGCTGGTGCACGGCAGAAACTAAACAAGTCAAAGCAGCCTATCCCAGAATTTGAGTGGCTGCTGCTGTCTTGCGAGCTACGGTGCCTTAGCCTGAGTGACTCAGCAAGTTAAATGTTGAAGGTATCAATGCACTGGGTCGTGCTAGCTCGATGTGAGAACAAGAAACAGACATTGGATAAGAACTGTAGCTGGAAAGACCGTTAGGTCGCAATCCGGTGCCAGAGCACGCAAGTTGACCAAGCATTGGTGACAACTCGAACAAACTTACTATGCAGATACTAGAAATTGCCTCCCAAGGGGTCAGCTGTCCAAAAACCGCAACTGTTATAACTCCTATCACCGATCAAACGAGCACCAGTATTAACTTCAATCTGAACCGCCTAGCCACCCAAGCACTGTTTTCACCCTAACTTTAACCAACTAATCCTTCAACTGACGAACTAACACCAGTACTATCGCTTTCACTGACCGTAACCCTAGCAAAAATGTTTCATCACAATCGTGGTTGTGGAGGAATATTCTAAACAAAGTAAATAAGCATTCAATGCCTCTCCATATATCTGTCCCTCCACAAGATAGCCACGCAGCTACTTTTTGGCTACCTTGTGGAGTAGTAGCGTGATTGGCATGGCCTCCGGTGCAAGGAATTAATGGGGCTCCACCAGCACACACACACTCAGCAGCTACGCGGCTCAATGCCCCCCACGGCTCTTCCCGCACTGGCTGCAACATCACATGCGCTGTAATTACACTTTGTAGGCCATATATATGTTTATGGGTTGTAAAATATTGCCAAGCAATGTGTGCAGATAAAACAAATGTTGTTTCATGCAGACGAGGTTTAATGTTGCTGAGATTCAAATGATTTAATCTGAAATTTAAATGCTTTCATCCCTCGCGGCTGAAAATAACGCGCTCTTTACAACCCCGATTAGAGTCCTCACGTGCAGCTGCCACCGTTTCGCCAGGTGGCCGTTTGTGGTGCCAAACAGACAACTGGCCATGTGTCTCTGGGTTGTGTACAGATAGCCCCACAGGTGATTATATCTTGCGCCCCCAACTCTCCACCCCTCATGCCTATGCGTATAAAGCATATTGCGGTCACTGTTTGTTGCTTCGCATAATACCGTAGTTTGGATTAATCAAAGCTGAAATGTCCCTGCTGAGCTTCTGGACATGGGGAAATGTAATTGGGCCCTTCTGTGTGTGTGTTTTTTTTTTTCTCAAGTTGTCATGTGCAGTTTAAGTCACACATTGGGAAAGTTATATCGAATTATACTTTCGTTGATCCGTGCAGCAAAAAAACATGCAAGCAATTGTCTCCCGAGGGCTCGGCTGTCCAAACACATACTTCAATCAAAGTGGCCATGGGCATGCAGGCCATTAACCTCAGCCAGACTCGCAGACTCACAAAGTTCCAGTCTGAGCCGGCTTTAGCTCTCGTTCGGCTCTGCCCAGCACGTGGTCACGGAGCGCTCTGCTTTGCAATACTCTGTGCAAGACTGACCTCTGGAGTAGGGAAACATTCCAAAGCCGCAGTGACCACGTGGCCGCACGGATTGACAATACCCCCCAACCCTGCCAGCAGTGTACATCATCCGGTGATTTGAATGAAAATAACTAAATACAGTGAAACCTTGGATTGCGAGCATAATTCGTTCCGGAAACGTGCTCGTAATCCAAATCACTCGTATATCAAAGCGAATTACCCCATAAGAAATAATGGAAACTCAGATGATTCGTTCCACAACCCAAAAATATTCATATACAATGATTAATACAAAATGCTGTACCTTTAATATTTTTATTTAAATTTAATATAAGTAATCAAATGTATTAATTAAATGTAATCGTGGGAGACGAGAGGAGGAGGGTTATTGTGTCGGACGACTTTCACTTGCAGTACAGTTACTAAAGAACAGTCACTACACTTAGACACAAAATAAAAAAATGCTTTACGCGCACACTCGTGATCACAACACTATAGTAAACAGTATACGCTCGCACAGATGTTGACTATACGAGTGAGGCACGCCGACTGAGACCGAGCATGGGAGATGATTACCCACAATCCCGCAGCGAAAGAGAGAGAAGAACCATTGGCTCAGTTGCGATCACGTGACGCTCGGCAGACAAAGCGTATACTGTACATACTGCTCGTATTGCAAGACATCGCTCGTTTATCAAATTATTATTAATTTAAAAAAATTGCTCGTCTTGCAAAACACTCGCAGACCAAGTTACTCGCAATCCAAGGTTTCACTGTAGATAGTACTGCAATATGCAGCTCTTGACAATCCACTGCTGGATGAAGGCCTCCTGACATTTTGCGAGACACACTGGTCAATGGGGGTTGGTGAAGTGGCGAGGCCCAGGGCTGGTTCAAATATCACTCGCCACTGATGTTATCCGTGGCTTGGAATCGAGCACAGAATGCCTGGCTCGGAGCGTGGCATGTTTTCCGCTGCGCCACCGCTTCACCCCATGGTATTTTGGCCAACCATCCCAATGTTGGAAAATCACCTGAAAATTACTCAACTGGAATCACACGCGGTAAGATGCACCCCCACCCCACCCCCCTACTTGAAAAAGAACATCCTGAAAAAGGGAAGCTTTCTTCGGTCAATAAGCATAACAAATGAATACACCGTGAACACGGCAAGTGTATACGTATCACCAGGCAAGGGCATCGTGTGGGTTTGGCCGAGGGTTGTGCTCAGCGTGGGTTTGAGATCAGCCAAGAGCTGGAGTCGGCGTAGCGGGGACAAGTCACGGTCAGAGCAGACGAAGGCGTGAGGTTGAGAGTTGATACTCTTAGGTTTTTTCGGTAAAGTCACGTAGGTAAAAAATTAAATTAAAATTAATAAAAGTAAAATAGAAATCACGACGCTTCGGATACAGCAATCGTGCTGTGACGGTTCCACCTGAAGACGGAAGCTTGTGTTGCCTCCGAAACGTCGTGATTTTTATTTTACTTTTATTAATTTAAATGTTATTTTTTACCTACGTGACTTTACCGAAAAAACCTAAGAGTATGAATCCTTGCAGTCACGAAAGCTTCAAATCTGAAATTACTGTAGTTGAAAGTTGAGTTCCAGGAGATTATCCCAGCTGGGGTCACGGTCACCTTAGGTGGGTCAAGGGTTAGGGGTCAAAAGTCATTCCGGATGATGTAATTACCCCGAGCGAAGGTCATCCCAGGTTGGGTCAAGGTTCACCGGGCGGGGTTCACCAACTTCGTGGCCTGTCGACTGCGTTGATCGGCGCCGCTGTCCGCCAGCGCCACCTAGAGGCGGTGGAGGCGAGGGGGGAGACGAGGAGGAGGAGGCCTCGAGAGGGGGAAGAGGAGGCGTCATGGTGGACAAGCGGCGCGAGTCCGGTGAGAGTAGCCGTCCTCACTCAGTCCTCACTAACTCGCTCGCTCGCCCTCGTTCTCCTCTCACTCGCTCGCCGCTCACCCCTCACGCAGTTTCACTCCTCCTCGTGCCCCGAACTCTCCCCCCGCCGCTTCACTCAGACCCGCGGCACGAGCCGCAATGAATGGAGTCCAGTACAGTAACATGCGGCTGTAGCGTGCGTGAGGGGGCCTTTCTCTGCGTGTGTGTTGTGTGTGCTGTGTTTATACTGTGTGTACTGTGTGTGTGTGTGTACTGTGTGTGTACTGTGTGTGTACTGTGTGTGTGTACTGTGTGTGTGTACTGTGTGTGTGAGTACTGTGTGTGTGTGTACTGTGTGTGAGTACTGTGTGTGTGCTGTGTGTGAATGTACTGTGTGTGTACTGGGTGTGTGTACTGTGTGAGGATATACAGTGTGTGAGGGTGTACTGTGTGTGTACTGTGTGTGTGTACTGTGTGTGAGGGTGTACTGTGCCTGTGTGGTATTCACTACGTGTACTGTGCTGCTGTACTGTAGTCTGTGGGGTGTACTGTATCTTACTGTGTACTGTGTCTTACTGTGTATACTGTATCTTACTGTGTGTACTGTATCTGTGGGGATGTACTGTATTTTACTGTGTGTACTGTATCTGTGGGGGTGTACTGTATCTTACTGTGTGTACTGTATCTGTGGGGGTGTACTGTATCTTACTGTGTGTACTGTATCTGTGGGGGTGTACTGTATCTTACTGTGTGTACTGTATCCGTGGGGGTGTACTGTATCTTACTGTGTGTACTGTAGTCTGTGGGTGTACTGTATCCTACTGTGTGTATTGTATCTGTGCATGAGGAGCGGGGTTCGATTCCCTTTCACGGCGAACACCGGTGACATATTTTAACCGGTCCTGGGCACCCCCTAGGTCGACCCGGTCTCAAATCAGAGACAAAGGCGGCCGGGCGTGATGCTGGCCACCGACACCTTCGTGCGCCGTGCCGGCCTCGATAGGTGCTCGCAAACAGCACTTGCCCCAACAGTCTGTTAAGTCTACACGGGGGATCTTTGTCTTTTTAAATCCTTTATATTAAGTTAACTTGCTTGCTTGCGTGCGCGCTTACGACCGTGCAAATCTTTCGGTCGTTTTTTAACCCACTTCCCGTGATCCAATCGAGCTGACATTTTGCACACAGACTCGTTGTGCGTGACAATTTACTTTCGTGAATTTCCAAAATTTTACACTTTTTAGGAAAAAAAAAATATATGTAATTACCAATTGCTTAATGGTGGCAGGCAATCATCTGACCCATAGGTGGCAGCCATCTCAAGCCAGAGGACGAGAGGGCTCTAGCCGCCACGCATATAAAGGATTTATAGTGAAAAACTTTGTTTTTACGGGTTAATTTTTTGTAGACTGTGTATGTGGCTTTGGTGAGGGTTTGTACTGTGTTTTGTGTGCATCATGTAACGAAGCCTATTTGGGGCCATCCATTTAGTACGTAGGCATGGAGGGGGGAGTGGGGGGGTCGTTAACCCAAATGCGTTCGCGTGCGTATGGGGGGGGGGGTCTGCTGACAATAGGAAACTGGGGGGGAGGGTGAAGCCTCGATAATAATAATGCAGCCGGCGGTGGCCTATCTGTTTGCCTAAACACGTTAATATTATTCATCTTTGATCGTGTATGCGTGGATGAAATATAGGCCATTCTATAGGATTCGTGCGGGGGGGGGGGGTGCGTCAGGCGTACGTACGCACGCAGATGGAGGGGGGTAAAAAGTCCGCGTACGTACAGGGAGGGGTGGAGGTATCAAGTTTTGACAGATTGTTGGGTGCCTACTCAATGGATGGCCCCTTTATAGTCTTAGCTTCTCATTGGGACTGTCATGCTCCTTGCAAAAGCAGACCTCGAGTATTATTACATGGTGCAGCATTTAGAAGTGAGGTTATTTCGCTTGCTTCCTCAGCAAATCTTCACGGAGTCTCAAGACTATTTTTTCATGAAGGTCCCGTAAAAATGTGTCGAAGGCCGGGGTACGATGTTGCTGCTGCTGCTGCGTATGATACCATTTTTCAGAATTCGAATGTTTGGTCAATCCCAGTTTAGGGTTTTTGTTCGCTGTGGGAGGTAAGCCGGAGATCCTGGAGGAAATCCACGCACGAACAGGAGAAACATACAAACTCTGTGGGGAATCAAACCCAAGGGCATCTTGCTGTGTGAGGCGCGATTGTTACAACTGTGCTAGCCACCCTGACTTGTGTTAATTGCACTGTGGTATGGGTAATGAGACCTAGATGTCTGCTTTCATTTTACCCAACAATTAGCGTTTTGTCCCTCTTGGGCTACATTGAAATGCAACTTTTCACGAGCAAGTCTGTGATCACTTCCCGTGGTGATTGTGTTGAGGTGAGAACCGTCTCTGGAATTTGTGTGTGTGTATGTTGAACTTCTTTCGCACCATACGTAGCCATCTGTGCTAATCGGAGTTGCGACAGACCTCCCGGAATCCAGGGTTTGTCCGTGAGAATCAAGTCAATCTCGTCCCTTCACCATTTGGGCTCCTCCATGTCAAAGTTTACTAGATTCCATCTTTTTGACAAATGTATTCATTTTTTTTTTATAACTTTGCTGGCCATAAACTCTAACAGACTCTCATGTGTGACAATGGCTAATGTGCAGAACTTAATTTCGCCGGTCGCCTGGAGTAGGCATGACAAGTAACCATCACGAGAGGTATCCTGGATGTGGTGTGCCAAGCGTGGAAATATGTTTTGGTAAATTGAACCGGCTCGCATTAATCCTCGATTATAGTAACTAGGGGACGTTGCCATGGTGTAATGGTTTGCACACTGAACTTGAAATTCGATCTCCCTGTGCAGCAGTTGAAATAATGGTGCAAGTTGATCAATTCCCCCCCCCCTCCGTCCACCCAGCAGTATAAATCGGAGACTGCTCAGTCTTATCGGCAGGTGGCGCACGGTGGTGGAAAGAGTGAGTACCTCTACCAAGACACCTGGCCGGTGTGTCAGCAGTGACGAGGGCAGGCAATTGATGGGATGAATGACTACCTTTCAATACAGGACTGTCTTCTGGTTGTCAGGGTTTGCGCTGGGCTGCCTTGGCGACTGACCCCTCCCATGCGTGTGGGCACTGCAGGGCGACAGCAGGAGGCCAACCAGCGGCGGGTACTGGACCAGGCGACGCGGCAACGGCGCATCAACCGGCAGCTGGAGGCGTTGGAGAAGGATAACTTCCAAGAGGATCCGCAGGCGAGCCTGCCGGCTGTGAGCACCAAACGCCTGCCACAGTTCAGCGATGACACGCCAACAAGTACAGCAGCAGCAGCGACCTCGCTGACCTCGGCACACACACACGCTCGCACACTGTGAGCGGTGACAAGCTTCGTGGTTCATACTGCAGTTGTAATTCATCGTAAAATACTATGCGCAAACTACTTCACCGTCGATGTTAAGGATCCTCCTAATGCAATTCGAAACGCGTTCCTGCAATCATGGTCCAAATGATCAAAAGAAAAAAATTACCTGCAAACTACTCACTTGGGATTACACGTAGCAATCATCGCTCCCTACTGGCAGACTAATGCCGACTTGCAGCTCAGGTGCTGAGGCGCCTTGTACCACACAGGGACAGCTGCCACTGGGGGTGCCCGCTAAAAGTTTGAGATGAAATTTCCTATATGTCGCTTACGTGCTCTGAGACGATCCAGAATAATGGGCGCCATATTAAAAAAATCATCATTATTACCACACACACACACGGTAACCTTGGAAGTATCCTGGCACGGTTGGCATGCGTCATGGTGCAAGGAATTAAATGAGGCCCCCCCCCCCCCCGTCCAATTTTCCTTCCTCTTCATATCCCGGTGCCTAGCATCCTTTGGTCCGTGGGTCTGCACACTCAATAGCTGATTGATTCACTGCAACATGGGTTTTATTCATTACTTGGGTAGTGTCGATGACAAACGGTATCAGAATTTGTGATGGGCCTCCTGTAAGGCCTGACCCGGCATTAGGAGAGGGCTATCAGGGCTGCTGCTACCTAGGCTCAAAGCTCTTTCGAAAAGAGTAATCGTTGATCCATACTTTTTTTCATTCAATCGCTACTCATAGTTAACTTCATATGCCAATTTTAAACTGTTCATCGGTAAACATTTTTTGTTATTGTTATTCTTATCAGGTCCCACAGCATAAAGTGCCATCTCCAACCTTTACGCACGCTGTGTCTCTGGCCTCTTTATGTGCGATGAAGTAGGGCCATTTCCTAAAACGTCACCTATTATATACCTTTTTCATTTGAAGGCCACATTTTTTGCGACGAATGTGTTGAGTTTTTTGTTTGTTAATTGTGCTTGTGCACAGCAGCAGCAGCAGCATCACCAAAAAAATGTGTCGAATTTGTTTTACGTGCTTTAGGCCATGTAGTTTTAACTGAATGTAATAGCACGCTTCATATGGCATGCATATAATAGGTAACACACACAAACACTGTCAGATAAATGAAAACAAATGAAATCGTGATAATAGCTGGAGGGTTACTCGTAATGGGTAATACATTTGCTTTGCTTGCCATAGCTGCCATTGGTGTTAGGGAGGCTCAACCCAGGTCCACTCACCTGCAATGCTGTGTAAAGACCAGCACTTTGGAAGCGACAAGGAAGGAACATGGCTATTGTCACACCACAGTGCGAGCCTTATATGGTGCTCGCTGTGCCTACACAGGGGGTCTTGTTTTGCTTTGTGACAAGAAGACCGGGAGCTGTAGTCTACACGAGGAAGTGAAGAACACACATAACATTCACCGGCCCCTAATGTGTTATGACGAGCACTGGGTTTGAGATTTTTTATTCTTGTGGTGCTTTAACATCGTCACATGTAACGTGATGACTCGTGTATAATGAGATGAAAAGCCTGAATTCTATTCTAAAGCTAGCAATGCGCCGCCACCAATTTGGCAACACTGTCCGTAGAGATGTAAATAAAGATGTGAAGTGACTTGAGCGCACACGCAAATAAACGTGCATCTCACGAGATTAATTATTGCGTGCATTGTGCTCTCAAAAATGCATAAATATTGAAGGAAACATGTGCGTCTATAAAAACCATAGGCATCTTAAGTTCAACACTTGTAAAAACTGGTTTATTTATGAGGAATGTTGCAGACACTGAGTAAGCCATGCATTGTAAGGTAAATGTGGCATGTAATGTTGTGCTCCGACTTGTTATTTTAAAAGCAGGGCCACATGCGGTCTGCTTAGTCGAGTGTGGCTACTACACAGTCTTGTTTAGTGTCCGGAAATGTCGGTTTTCAAAACACTACTTTTGAATGACAAGTGTGGACGTTGATGCTTTTTAAGGTGGATTTTTTTAACCGATGCAATTCCCACACAAATCGGAATTCTATAAAATGTTAATCCATGAGCAGAACATACCGTGTGACCTCGGCGCCACGATGTAGACACCTTCCATCTGCTGCAGCCAACAAGAAGAAAAAGAAGACCAGAGGGGAGCACTTCAAACAGCGCTTCCGCAAAACCTTCCAGACGCTGCTGGAGGAAGAGGTGAGCTCGCACGTCCGCCCCCTCTCCAGCCCCCCAGTATGGCGGAAAGTGCTCTCCTGATCAGCTGCAACATCTTTGTTCGCCATTTTTCATCAGCGCTCGCACGTCGAACCCCCCCAAAACCTCCAGGGGGTGACGCGCGTGACTCTCTTCCCCCCCCCGCCCCTCGCCCTTTCTCAGAACTTGAGCGTGAGCACAGAGCCCAACTACCTGACATCGTGCGTGCCAGCGTCGAAGCTGCCTCAGCGCCACTTCTGCGTGGTGTGCGGGTTCCCGTCGCCGTACACGTGTGTGACGTGCGGCGCTCGCTATTGCTGCATCAAGTGCCTTGGCACCCACCGTGACACCAGGTGACTGCCCTGTGCTGCCGTCAGAAGTGAACACGATCGCGAATACGGTGCTTGTGTGGTTTGCCGGGCGGGCTCGGTGGTCGCAGCGCTGAGCTGGTGCCGCTGAGACCCCGAGTTCGAATTCAGAATTCACCCGCCAATGATTAAACTGGGTCCTCAAGTGTAGTGAGTTGAGATCTTAGCCCGATTACCGATGATTATAAAAAAAAAACATTCAATTTGGTTTTTCATTGAATTGGCAAAAATTGCAGCCCTGATATTTAAAAACATATATTAGATTGCCATGTGACGAAACATTTGTTGTACAGGACACTTGAAAAAAAGCAATGTCCCTGGTCTGGATGGGAGGTCGTTTAAATGGATACCAGAAGTAGTTCTGCAATATTATCTTGCTTATGTCATTATCTAACATGGGGCTGATGCACTGCTCTGCCAGAGATCTTAATGGATACGTTGTATCATGACAGTTCAAATGGAATTCAAACTGCAAAAAAGACGAAACATTTTTTATAAAAAATAATGTGACATTCTTTGGCACTTTCTGTACCTCAGTATTATTATCTGCTGTTTGTACAACTTGGCATATTTTTTTTGTCTTTAATGGCTTTTGGATTAATTGAAAGCATTGGAATATTGTCATTCCTGGAGAATCAAATTCCTGAAATCAGGAGGTGGCTGTTCAGGGTAGATATTTGTCCTCGGTGTGGAGCCGCATGTTGACCCCACGGCCATTCTTTGCCCACGCAGGTGCCTGAAGTGGACGGTCTAAAGATGGCAGCCACCAACACGGAGAGTGGCCACTGCAGGCCCGTATGACGGCCGCTGCAGATGCGTGACGTGGACGCTCTACCCCCCCCTCACGAGCCCCTCCACACAATCCCCTTCCCCTGTGCTGATAACAATCCCAGTGTTGGCTACGGGTGCGCGTCCTCTTACCCACCGTCACCCGGTCAGTTCTGCACCACGGGTGACTGAAGTAAAGGGGGGCCAGGGATTAATGGAAGGGCTCCCGTCCCGAGAGGGGCACCGCGAGCCCCTCGGCATGCACGCCTGGGCCCCACGGTGTTTCCTGAGAAGCGCTTCTCTGCATTTCGCTCGTACCAAATATACAGCACCTGTAGCCGATGCGCAACACACAGCATGACGATACTGTAGAATGTAACCGTCGAGAGGAGCCTACGTCTCGTAGGATGCGGTGTCCATAGCTGCTTGCATTGGCTGACGGCACAGCGCTGATGTTTGCTAAGCGGCCGTGGCCGCAGCGATCCCGCGCCGTACGTTATCGCCCGATACTTGAAGTGGTCTGCACATCCCCATAGTTGTTCACTTCGCCAGTTCTCCGAGTGTGCGGCGCACGCATTCACTGAGCGAGACGCGGCATGCAAAGGCTGCCCTCGGCAAGCCTGCGTGGTGTGGGGAGGACTTCGGTTGGCCTCCTCCATGCCATCCTTCACCGCAGGGTTTTGTTTGTGCCTGCGGAGTCATTCGTGCCTTTAGGCCGGATTGTGGCGCCGCGCTCTATGCACCGTGAGCTTACGACGGGCGGTGCGATTGAAAATGCCCGTGTGGGGTTGGGTGTTCACGCTCTCTCCCTCCTTGAGTGCGTGCTGAGCAGCACTGTGAGCTCCCAATCCCCCGCTCAAGTCCCCACAGCGATGCCACGACAACACAAAACGCTTCGTCCGTGTGCCTGGCCGGCCGTTATGTGAGCTTATCCATGTAGGTTTTTGTAATCCTGCGTTAAACTTGAAATCTTGCTACACGGAGGGCAGCGCGTACTGTGGTTGTCGCCTTCAGCTGTACTGTTGCATTATGGTCACGTCATTGGTCTGTGAGGAGATGGAGCTGAAATGTGATGTTGAGCAATGAAACTCTTTGAGTTTTATCAATCTTCCAGCTGCTGTTCGTTTCAGGGATGCATATATAAAGCTGCTTTGCGCTTGGTATAAATATGTATACTCTGTGCCTTACCCGTGGTTTTGCTTACATATAGCGAAGCCTTTGTCCATTCTTTTTCGAATTTAGGCATTTCTCCTAAACACTGACCAATATGTTTTTTTGTTTCTTTTAAATGGAAACTCCTGCAATTCCTTTTCTGTAGTTGAAAAAATTAAACTTTCAAAAATATCGCCCGTCTGGAATGTGTTGGCGTACAGCGTGTTGGTACGTAGACCAGGCCCGGGGCCAGCTGCTTGTGGTTGGGTGGCCAAGAGATCTGTCGTGTGGAGGCCACCAGAGCAGTGATTCACCACGAAGGAGAGTGAATGTCGGTGGCCAAAGGGGCATTCGGTGTATTGGCAGTATACACCAGTGCAGCTTAACACACCGCTCCTCATAAAACAGTCTGAATCAATATTTGAACTGACATTCGTCTTTTGACTGCTTCGACATCACAAGAACTGATTTTGAAACGCCACCACCCCCGCAAGGTTTCGAATCGCGGGAAAATAATGATTGCGCAAAAAAATCCACGTTTTTTTTAATACCATGCACTGGATTACCGCCAAAACGTTCATTTGGTGGGGCAAGGCTTACCCATGCACCCCTCTAGCGCCGTCCCTGATGCCTGTGCATTTGATTGGTTTATAAATGGTTTATACGTTTGAAACAATTGCCTGCAAATTACAAAATTGGAATCTATATAGCAATCATTCTCCCCACCCTCCTTCCCCCATTGTTCAAACTTGGCAAGATGCTTTGGAAGTTGGGAGTTGGGATTAGCTTTGTCAAATAAAGAATAATCAGAATCACATGGAAGGATGCGGATCATTAGCGGCACAAACCCCTGAAAGTGGCTTCAAAAAGGCGTTGATTTGTAACCGATTTGAGGGATATTTTTTTTAAGGCCATGGACACTTAATGCACGTCGTAACCATCAGCAATGTTCTCGTGTTTATATTTGGCTTTGGCGTGGCAAAGTTCGACAACCAAGAGTGCCGAGTCGAATACTTAGAAGCGCGTCAATATGCATTTAATCCAATAAACGGCACTTCGAGGTTTGAGCAGTGTGGCAGTGATTAAGCCGTACACTACTCAAATCAGGCCTACAACGCATGCCCTAGGGGTGCTTAGCAAGTACTTGAAAACTGGCACACTCATTTTAAATATGAAGTCCCCTCTCTTTCGGTCCAGATGTCCTTTTGGTTCAGAGAGGGCCTAGTGGCACAGACCTGTCATCGAGGTGCCCGCTTCTAGCTTCCAATTTCTCGACAGTGAATCGAACGTTCATGGATCTCGTCGGCTTGTGAAAGTCTCAAAGCCACTGAGCTGCGAGGTGGCAGTACAGCAAGTGGGTTCGTGAACTCGTCTGCACAGTCATTGAGGTGTTACGCGCTTGTATGCGTTCGGTTATCTCCGCATAATCCGATTTCTTTCGCACGTGCAAAAGATTGCTTACAATGGATTTTGCTGAACATCTCACTGCAGAGAGCCGTTCTTTAAAAAAAAGACGCGATTCTCGGTGAGAATTTCCCGCACTCATAAATTACATTGCTCTGGAGCATCACCATTCATGGTGCACCGTGCACAAATGATGGCTCTTGCTGTGCTTTAGTGCACGCTGTCAATTCATTTTCTCTAATTTTAAGGTGTGAGGAGTCTGTCCCAGTTGTACCGCAGCTGTGATTTAATGGAGTGTGAGACAAAATTATAGGAACACAATTTAGCGCCAAGATAGGAGAATCTGATTATGGAAACATCAAATGAATTCAGCTTATCTCGCTACTGAGTAAATACCGAAATGTTTAACTGAAATTAATAATCGCTCACGTGGCTTGACATCAACGGCGCCCAAATGTGCAGCTTCGTGTGAAGTGCAAAACGGCGTGACATGAGCATGCTGGAGAAGGATGGCGCGCATTTACTTCAAAAATAAAGAGAGAGAAACAGTCGTGGGCAGAGGAGAAGGGTAAGGTCTTGAGCCTGGACTTCTGAACAGGCGCAGGGAGCCGACAGCACAGACGGCGGGACGGATAGGAATTCCATACAACGAGGTTAGAGGCGAGTGACCATCGACTGAGCGAATGTTCTTCGACTGGTTCACAGTGATGAGAGTCGAGACTCGAGAGAGGTTAGTAGAGTGCGTGGATGGGAGTAGAGTGAGATGAATGGGGAGAGGTAGGAGAGTGCGTGGAGAGGGATCGAGTAAGATGAAGGGAGAGAGGGAGGCAGGGGTGAGTGCGTTCATGGAGGGCCTTAAATATTGGTTCCGGCAATACCACGGGCAATGGATGGATCGGAATGTCACGGTGATGTGTTCACATTTACAGGCGCGGTTGACAAGTCTGTACACGAATTGCTACTCAAGCAAGCGACCTCATTAACTCGTCGCACGCATTTAATCGCTTTCAACCCGCCGTCAGCCAGGGCGAGCTTTCTCCGTGGAAATCGTGCCTTTTTATTATCATCCATTCCACAATGCACGAAGTGCCAAAAAAGGGAACTCGACACGAGTTCGCCGTAAATGACTTCCGATTGCCGCAACCCACGCAGGGAAAGTCCCCAGGTCTGGTGACGCGTTCCGCAAGAGGGCCCCTTATAAGCCCCGTACGCCATCGCGAAGAGCAGTGGCAGCAGCAGCAAGCAGCAGCAGCAAGCAGCAGCAGCAGAGAACTTTGACATCGAGCACTGCACTCGTGGGTTCTGCTTCAACGAAGGCGGCTGAATACGGTGTTGCCATCGAGGTATTTTTCGCGAGTCTCGATTGCTTCTATTTCAGAAAAATATATATATTCAGCTGGAATTATGTAGAAATATCCGCGAAACGCACGAAGCGTCGTCACGTTGTGTTTGTGCTGCGCGCTCGATATTAAAGCGACGAGAGTAACGCGTTGCGGACACGAAGTCGGCGCCGGTTGCGCGGGCACGTGGGCTGCCTGTGATCCAGTCCTGTGGAGGCAGTGGCCAGGGGTGGGTGGATCACCGCGCAGATGATGTTGTGAAACTCTCTTCCCACGTGGGTATGCCGTAGCCTGTGAACCGAATTCCACACGTGCGTTTCGTCCCGCTGCTCCGGTTTCCTCGCAAGCGTATGGGCACCAATTGGTTGCTTTAACACGTGGAAGGCTTTCTCACGAAAGAATGTCATCCATAATTGAGGTTTTTTGGGGGGGAGTTAGATCGCGTAAATATATGTGTCGTTAAAACCCGCCACCATCCGACACAGCCAACTAGTAAGGGTTGTCACGTAAACAGATGAAGCTAGTTGTAATTACTGGCGAAACGTCGTACTCAGATTGTAAATGTTGTGGCTTGGCTCTCCAACACACCGGTTAGTGCTGTACTAGTATACTACACTACACTATACACTAGTGCTGTACTAGTGACGAATTGGCCACGTTCTGTTTACGTGACAACCCTTACTAGTTGTCTGTGTCGGGTGGTTGCGGGTTTTAACGACACGTTTATATATTTACGCGATCTCACCCAAAAAAAAACTCTTATAGACTAACTGGTTGAAAGCACCTGCACCTAATGCGCGCGCCTCCGTGAGTCGCGGATCGTGCAGCGATGTGAGATGCAGCTTTGCGCGGATAACACCGCTCTCGAGAAACACTGGTTAATTATTGTCATTAATTATTTCGAATACCTGTGCAACAACACGGCCGAGTTCCATGCGTGTCGTGACTGCGGTTTGCGCTGCGTGAACAGAATGTGGGCACGCCCGCGCACCTGACGTTGACGGCTGATCAGAAGGGGCTTTCCAAAGACGAAGGCGAGGCATGGCGCACCCCCCACTCGCCCCCCCTTGGATTAACTTCACACTCACTCGACTTTGCGTCTTGTCCTCTCGCAGGTGTTCCCACTGCTGCAAGGCGATCGGTCCTGAGCGGAAATGAACGCCTTCAAGCTGCTGCTGGCAGTCTGCATCGTTGGTGCCATCTCTGACCTCTCAGGTGATGACCTCTCTCGTGTAAGCAGCCACGGGTACACGTCGCTGCGCTCGCCCCGGCAGGGCCGATTTCGCAGTGCCAGGCCGAGCGACGCGTCGCTGCTGCTGTTGCTGCTGATGAACCCATGGGGTGGTTCTCGCCAATTATTATTATTCGTTTTGTTTTGTTTATGTGTATAACAGCATCATCCGTGCGATTTGAAATCTCAAAACGCTGTAGAACGTATTCTTAGTTCTTTTGATAAAGTCACGTAGAAGGGAAATAATAAAATAATAATAAAACAACATTCTCACGACGTTTCGATTGCAACAAAAGCAATCATCATCAGGTGTGAAAACCACAGCAATCGAAACGTCGTGAGCATTTTATTGTTTTATTTTTATTATTTTATTATTTCCTTTCTACGTGACTTTGCCGAAAGAACCATGAATATGAATCCCTGCAGTCACGAAAGCTTTAAATCGAAAGCTGTAGAACTTGTAACTCGCACAGTTTACGCACAGAGGCTGCGGCAAATGACGGACACGGGGGGAGGCAGTCGGAAGCTGTGCCAATGATTGCCCAAGCTCTGTGGTTCTATATTGTAGAACGCGCCCTCAACATGGGTGGAGGAATCAACAAGTAAAGTACATGGAAAACAGTAATCCTAGGAGTAGCGATAGAGGAGTAACAAGGAGGTGACTGACCCCCAGTGAGTGACTGGAGCGAATTGGTGAGTGCTGAATAATATAATCAGTCACCCTAATTCTAGATTTGAAGCTTTCGTGACTGCAAGGATTCATACTCTTAGGTTTTTTCGGTAAAGTCACGTAGGTAAAAAGTTAATTAATTAATAAAAACTTACAATTATAAAAAATGAAAATAAATCTATTAAATCACGACGTTTTGGAGGCAACACAAGCTTCCTTCGTCAGGTGTAAAAAGGCACAGCACTACAGTTATTTTCCTGTGCCTTTTTACACCTGAAGAAGGAAGCTTGTGTTGCCTCCGAAACGTCGTGATTTAACAGATTTATTTTCTTGTATTATTATTTTATTTTATTATTTTTATTTTATTATTTTTTTTATTTTTTACCAACGTGACTTTACCCAAAAAAACCTAAGAGTAATCAGTTACCCTGACTGCGGTTTTTGCATTGGATTCACTCCGGTGCAACAGTGAGATAGGAACTGGGTTCTCCATCCTATATGTGACAGCAGCAGAACCTCGGCTTTGGCCGAATATGTGCTCCGTATCGTGGTGATAATTGGGAGTGTGTGTGCGTGTGCTGCAGTGCTGGGCAGACAGGATGGCAGATGCCAATGCGTCAATACAAGCAGGGCCAGGATTCCCATCAAGAGGATGGCAAAGATGGACGTGTTCAAGAAGTCCCACAGCTGTAATCATCACGAAATCATGTGAGTAATTGCACGAGTACATATCACGTGTCCGTACACGAACACACACGAGCTATCACACCTACAAATGTACTCTCACACACATGCACAGTACACTCAAGATTATCCACGTGAGGTTTATCTGATTTGCGGATTAACAGCGTATCTGAGATTTTGACATTAATAACTCATGGATTTTCTCTCAAGCCCAAAATAATAATCATCTAAAAACAGTGATACATTGTTATTCTTGTAAATTTTTACTACAAGTCAAGTGCTTAAACCAAACAAATACATATGTTGCTCGAGTTCATCCGAAATCCACGTGGTGGGCTCTACAGTACAGTAGCTGCATCTCTTCACAACAGTGGGCGGAGTTTGATTGATGATGATTGACGTGGCTCTGCTGTCATCCACTTCGTGGGCTGAGTCTACTGCGCGGGAACAGGAAAGTGTTATCACTGAGCCTGCGCGTAGATCGTTAATATTCGTTCTAAGTGAGTGTCTTTTTGTATGGACTTTTGTAATAAAACAGGATCAAGACATTCTCGACTACAATTTTTTTTTGTTCATTAACAAACGAAATTTGCTTAACTTAAACACAATTTATACTTATAATAGCGGTTTCGGCATAGATAAATGTATATATTTGGATTATCCGAGATTTTGAATTATCTGCGGCCGTCCTCACCGTCATTAGCGCGGATAATCGAGAGTTTACTGTAGTCACGCGTGCTTTGTCAACACGGCAGTGCAATGGGATCTACATATCCACAGCCTGTTGTCAAAGCACATTCAGAGTTTGCAAAACCCATGTCAGGCTTGCGTTCGATTGCATCATTGCCGGGTTCTGTGTCTCGGACTAGAATTCCTGATGGGCATCCTGGGCTGCCTCGTGATCCAGCCCTCTTTAGGATACCCACACAGACAAAAATCTCCCGTATAGCCTTTCACAGGCTGTTGGGGCAAGTAATAGTAGCGAGTAGCACATGTGAAGGCCGGCATGACGAACGTGAGGACAAGATGGTGGTGATGCGGGCATCGCCACGCCCAACTCCCTTTGTCTCCCGAACGCACCGGTTACATATCGTGCAAGTTATTATTTTAAGGCTGGGTCGACCTAGAGGAGGCCCACGGCTGGTTCCGATATTACCCGTCACTCATCTTAGCCACGGCCGGGAATCGGACTCGGGTCAGTGGGTTCGTGGCTCGACGCACCGACACATTGCACCACCGCTCCGCCCACGCGCGCGGTGCCACTGACAATTGTCTCTGCGTCTTGTCTCAGCGTGATGACGAGATCCGGGATCACCGTGTGCCTGGACCCCACTGCCACGTGGGTGGTGGAACTCGTCAGCTGCACGTTGCCGCGGTGAGGGCCCCGTGCCGTGTGCGCTGCTGCCACTGCGCTGCCCGCGTTGAGTAATCCGAGCCGAGTTATTTCAGAGAAATCGCCTAGTAGGTGATCAAGATAAAACATGTAACGTGGTCCTGTTCACAAGATTGTTCTGGATTTGATTTCAAAACGCTTGTGGGTAAAATAAAGTATCGGTAACACAAACCTGAATGACAAAAACTAGACACTAAGGTGAAATCGCACGGCACATTCGGAATAAATAAGAATCGGAATGCAGCATTAAACCAAATATGAAATTCGTCATAAATGCAAACAGGGTTTAGATAGACGATTAAAAGTCAGTTGCACTTCGATGCACTTCGAATCGACGATAATTTAGAATAAAAATCAGCTTCACAGGGCGCAATCGGCATCCAGAGTTAGTCCAATCGAGTAGCCCGACATGCAGAGAGATTGACCATCCACAGCCAATAAAATCTGTAAATGGTGAAAAAAATTCCATCACAACAGAAAATAAAGTACCGTACTGATGAGTACTAATGCGTATGAAACCGGTATACAGTCATCTACTTGTCTAACTGCTACCTCCGTTGGGACGGCCACGTTTTCCCAAATCTTTGAGTCAGTGGTCAGAATGACAACATTGCTGCCCCGAGTTCAGTTCTTTTGAAGTGTTGGTCTGGATAAAGGCCGATAACTTTTGCGCGTCCAATTCTTGCACACCCAGGTGTGTTGTTAAAATCGCACACGGTTGCCAATTCGTAACAAATAAAACCGTAGAAAAAGGCCTCGGGCACAAATTCGGCATATTGCGCAGCACGTGACGTAGCGTGGTGTCCACACGTCCACCCCGCGATGCCCGCACCCCAACGAGCTGCCGCGCCCCCCGCTCTCACGCGAGGAGCGTCTGACCCGCTCGCCCAATTGTTTTTCAGTAACAACAGAAAACCCGGGCTGCAGCAGCTGAAGAAGTGCACGCGGGCCCTAAAGAAGAAGCGGCAGCAACGGAGAGCGGAGAGGCTGCAGCGTGGAAACAAACGACGGACATAGGATCCTGTCGAGAGGGAGCGGCAAGCGGCCGCTACCGCCGTCCCTGTCCGATGGCTGCAGATGCTGGGCGCCCGTGGGTGAACGAGCACCGCCGGCCGGAGCTGAAGCGGCGCACGTGCTCGCGGCCACGCGGCCGGTCCCGCGTTGGTGGCCGACGTGGCCCCGGCCCGGCCTCGTGCACGCGCCGCAGCTCGTCCGCATTTGCAGAGTTTTTTTTAAGGTCAAATAGCTACAGCTGTGACGGTTATGACACAGCAGAGGATCTATTCTAGAACACCTGAAAACGTGTTGCTAACACCACTCCACTGATAATTATATTTTATTGTATCAGTCGTTAAGCGTTTTTTTTTTACCTTGAAAACTTCCCCGAATCTCGAGACACCCTTTTCAGGAGGGTTCTGCCAAAGCTCCCGTAGTATAGCGGGAAGATGTCTCGGTAAATGCGCCGGCGTGGAGACGGTCGCGTTCAGGCAAACGCAGTGTCAGTCTCGGTCACCGTGTGACCGGGCAGCCTCCGTGCATTGTCGTAGGCAACTGCGGTGTCTGTCATTGGGCGCCCCGTGGTATCCTGTGGGTCCCATTGGATTCCTGAGGGTTCAATGGGATAAATGTGGGACCCTTGCGATTCCTGTAGGTCTCATAGTTTATTATGGGTTCCGTAGATTATTGTGCCTGATTGTAGCACCTTTAGAATGACTGCACATGCCAGTTGATACGCATGTGCTTCCCCTGGGCTCTGTAAAGCTAAAGGAAACACGTCTGTGAACTTGACATCGCATCTCATTGGTTGCACCAGCCTCGTGCATGCATAATCTCTCCACAGCGCCCATTAACTGTGTTTTGCGAGTAACCACTCCTGGGGATATTCCACGCTCGTTGCCTGTCCATGAACATTTTGTGTGAACTGTATTTGTATCATGACAACTGGATTGTTATATTTAATAATAGCCGACTGCTGAATCTGCCCCTGGGTAGTTGTAAATAGACTATTTGGCGAACAGAGAATTGTATTCATGACGCTGATGTGCGGGAAGGAATTCGTTTTGTCCAATGTGTGTGTGTGTGCTATCTGTTGGCATTATCCGCGTATCTCTCTGTTACCTGTCTGGCTGGCTGATCTCTCTATTTCCGTATGCGCGTTTGCCAGTCTGTCTTTATCACTCTGCCTGTTAAACTCATTGTTTATACCGAAACCATTTTAATAAAAAAAATATTAAGTCTCGCCAAAATGTTCACGTTGCCTGAGTTTTTCCAGTGCTCCCACACAACTGGTATCATACAAATGTAGTGAGCCATTCAGAGACTTTAGGAGGCAACAACGTTAATTCTACACTTTATGCAACACCGTTACACACGGGATTAAATACACATATTCTCACTCCTGTTACGCCTAGGACCACAATACACCTATTTATCTTGCATACGGGATAACTATAATCGGGTCAGAGCAGCCACGTGCTGCCTGACCCACGATGTCGAAGGCGGGGACGAAGACGCAGCACTTGGCTTCCACTTCACCTGCAGACAGCCCGGATATGTGCTCGGGGCTTCCCTTTTATCTCTCTCGGTGCGGCTTGGCTCCACCCTCGACCGCGCCCTCCGTCCAGAACATTCCCGACGGTTCCAGGCTACACCGCACCTGTTCCCTCTTTGGCTCCACCCTTAACCACGCGTCTTCCGGGAACTCTCCAGACGTCCTCAGCTACTCCTCCCCCCGTGCCCCCTCGTTCACCTTTGGCCCACATTACTCACCCCGACCCATCACGTGCTTAACCCGGTGCCGGGGTGACTCGTCCTCACATGGCCCCTAGCACCAGCCGCCCCCCCCCCACTACGCTCTTCCAGTGGCGCTGCGGCGCTGGTGGAGGCTGCAACCCCCAAAACTCTGTCGGTGGGACTCACCAAGATCCCTCCTGCTCGCACCCAGCACCATGCCCCGAGTTGTCCCCTGAATGGTACTGCACGGTGTGTTAGCCTCTGCACTTGTTTCAACGGCACTTGTTGTTTGCTTGTACCACAATGTGATTTTTGCACACAGCGTTTTAATACGTTTTTTGAGCAATATTTGCTGGTTTATTCCAGGATGCTTCTGTTACGCGTCGTCGCTTTAAGATGTTCTGTGTTCATATTTTGTTTGTTGCGGTTGCACCCGACTCAAGAGCCGCATGGCTCACAGGGCTATACCTAATAAATGAAACTTGAAAACTTGAAACTTGGTGCTACGCGCCATAGTGATCCATTTAACATCACTACACAAAGACAAATATCCCCCGTATAGGCTTAACAGACTGTTGGGGCAAGTGCTGTTAGTGAGCACCAATGAAGGCCAACACGGCACACGAGGGAGTGGGTGGACAGCACGACGCCCGGCCACCTTTGTCTCCCGAGTGGTAATGTTTTTACACATCGCACGAGGTATTCAATTGAGGTCGAGTCGACCTAGGAGTGGCCCAATACCGATTCACATAGTCGTCAAAGGAGTTGACCGTGAGCGGGAATCGAACGCGGGTTACCAGGTTCGTAGCGCTGCGCACTAACTGCTCCACTACTGCTGCCCTCACACCCTCATACAGAACGTCACTAAGTAGCGGTGACGTCACCACGGCGCTTGTGCCAGGCTATGTGCACTTTAAAGCCACGTGAAGTATCGAACACCCGCTGGAAGGTCACGGGACTGACCTAGGTGCCATGAGTTGACTGACTGAGATGACTGGCAGATGCACCACTTATGCCCCTTACCGTGCGAACTTGCCCGGCGCTCTGCTCGTTGTTGTGAGCGTCGCTCCTCTGCTCTCCGTTGTTGTTGGAGGGCGACCGTCTCCAGCTGCCCAGGAGCAGCGTCCTTCACGAGCCTCCTCCACAGAGGCCGATCTTGACACCACTGGTACCAGTCATTGGCAAGTCCACTCAGCTCCATATCCTCTCGTGCCACACACACACACGCTCACACCTTCATACAAAGACATATGCTCACACCCTCTGAGTTCCCATGCTGAATGAGCCGTGAGGTTCCGTGGCCTCAGTCCCTCCACTCTGTCCCCAACCCTGTCCTTCGCTCTACTCTCTAGGTGTGGTGGTGGTCAGGATGAATGTAGATTTGTAAGTTTCGTGTAGGATGTAGGCATGCGTTATTACAATCCAACGTTAATTGTAAAAAAAATAACGAAACCCATCGAAACAGTTGAATACGTGCAGGATGGAAGCACACAGAAGTTACATCGGGCAAAGGTACGTTGCTCAGAGAGCCGAAAGGCAAGTCTTAGATCCATCCATACGGCTCGCTTGCGTGTCACGTGCCCACATACAAAAGGCTGAGAGCATTGCACACACACTGTGGTTGGCATATATAGCACGTGACAAATATGCAAGGCATATATGATTGAGAGTCATGCATTCTTGCCGTTCGTGAGCACACCTTTGCATCTTATTAATCATGGCATGGGTTATGTTAGAATGTGTTTCACACTGTGCAATTAACGTGCGCTCAGCAGAGAAGCTTAACCTGATAATTTCAAGTTTGCATCTCATTGACCCCGTGAGATCGCGGGGTCGTCAAAAATGCCCCATTGCGGCGGGATGCCCTCTTTTCAGCCGCCTTCCCATAGGGCCTTGCGGGACATGGCCGAGAGAGGAGAAGGGAGGGAGGAAGCATAGACAGGGCTTTGTGTGGTGCGAGCCACCTTCATTTGGGGAAAACCCAGCATTCCTTCAGTGGAAATCACATTAATAATCGTGTTTAATTATTATTAAAAGCTTAGATGTTTTGCGAATTGCGTGTGAATGGGGGAAAAACTGCATCTGGCAAAGAAAATTCCGTTGGAATTCATGACGCATCTCCAGCGCTCCAGGCAGAAATGCGGAGCAGATTCCGTGGGAGAGTCTTTTCATACAATTTGTTGATGCCTGACATGTTTGAATGGAACGTTATTATGCTGCCATGTGAAATGCCATATTGGTCGCCGGCAACACGAACATCTCTGCCGCAGAGCCAAGGCTCACGCATTTGAGGACACTTCTCTCCAGGTGGTGAGTTCAGCCACCACTGTGGCTTATTTTATTACATAAAAATTAACACAAATCCACACCGTTTACGCCATCGCCACTAAACTTGGCAGGGTTGCCAGGAAACCCTTAGCTACATGGCGAGCCGACATTTTAGAGAGTGGGGGGGGCAGAGCCCCCCAAACGATACCCCACACGCTCCCAGTGACGTCACCATCCCTCACCCAGCACATATTAACCTGGTCCTGCACATTTAACAGCAATACAATGACTCCCTCTTAAAGTTAAGCTAATAATTTGCCGTTGATTACAAAATCCAAAAAACCCGTTGGTGATTCCAGTGAACGGTTAACCTCCATGAGCTGGCGCATCATCTTTCCATGGCGTTACAAATAGCACGGCATCATCCACGCTTCCAAAAACAAGATTACCTTCTGTAACTTTTTGGTTATTTCGGTAAAGTCACGTAGATAGAAAATTAATTAAATAATAGAACACGACGTTTCGATTGCAACACAAGCAATCATCATCAGGTACGAATGAATGAGAGAAAAAAACCAAGTAAACTTAGCAATATAATGCAATACAACACAGAGTCGGCTAACATAACAGTCAACACCCCACATGGTTGATGACGTTCTTCCAAAGAGTACTAAATTTGAGAGAGAGACAAAACACAGACACGGAGACACATAGACAGACACACCAGCAGAGAGAGACAACACATAGACACACAGAGAGAGAAAACTAACTTAAATCCTTCCCGTAGAGGTGGTTTAAACTTCATTTGGAGCTTTCGTGACTGCAGGAATTACTTTTTGGTTCATTCGGTAAAGTCACGTAGAAAGAAAATAAATTAAATAATAGAATACGATGTTCGATTGCAACACAAGCAATCATCATCAGGTACGACAAAAAATAGTTTTTTTTCTCATTCATTCGTACCTGATGATGATGATTGCTTGTGTTGCAATCTACATAAAAAAACATGAACGTTTAATTTACTTTCAATGCTTACACACTGATTTAAATGCATAAGTGTGTGTGTGTGATTGCGTGAGTGAGTGGATGCGTGATTGTTCGGGATGAGAGAGTGCACGAATAGGTTGTCTGCGTAAGTGTGAGAGTTTGTGAGTTCGTGGGTGAGTATGCTAACACACGCGCGGTGTTATATGCACAGATGTACGTTTGAAAAAACATTCTAAATATATTAATTTAAAAGATGATACTGCTGAAGTGCTACTGCTGATAATCATAATGATTCTACTGCTTAGGCTACTGCTGAAGATATTACTGCTGTTGATTATCAAACTATTAATGATGATACAATCACGTGCCCCATTGTGGCACGTTGTATTACACTTAATACAGGCCCCAATGGCACGGCAACATCTTCACCGTTGCTGTAAACGCCACTGACCCCCTCCTTCTGAACACAGCGATTGAGCCACTCCACATTCACAAAAAAGTTATCCGCAAGTACCCGGGCAACACCAGGTATTTTCCTGCTATCTTATATATATAAAAGGTAAATTTGTGAATATGTGTGTCTGTTCGAAATGTTTAGCATACTTCCCAACATGCAACAAGCTTGAAATTTGGCATGTGGGTAGCTTCCAGACTGTACACAATGCAAAAAGTATAAAATAGACTTTTATATTGGGGGGGGGGGGGGGCGCAATAATGGATATATTTTGCACGGCAAGTGAGCGGTGACGTCACATCTGTGATGTCACCCGCATGCGGCAGCGTCACGCAGTGTGCCTGCTGACGTCACCCCCCCCCCCACCCTCTCGGGCAAAGCCGGGTAGTTAAAACGAGTCGTTTATAAATGTTGAAGACATTTCCCGTGATATTATCGGGGCAGGGAGGGGGGAGAGTCAACTGAGAAAGTGTTGTTCTTAGGGCAGCTTGGGGATTGACACTGCAGTGGTTGTGCTTCAAGGATGCACCGTGTGGCCTCATTGCGTGAACTTCGAGAACACATGTTTTAAGTTCGACCGAGCTCCAAAAAGTCAATTTCGATTTAAAGCTTTCGTGACTGCAGGCATTCATATTCTTGGTTCTTTCGGTAAAGTCACGTAGAGGGGAAATAATAAAATAATAAAAAATAAACCAATAAAATAATAAAAAATAAAACAATAAAATTCTCACGACGTTTCGATTGCAACACAAGCTAATCATCATCACGTGTGAAACCCACAGCAGTGTTTGCCTCAACCACTCGACCGAACTATGTGCACTCTGTGAGGCAACGTTCTCGGTTACCCAGGAGAGGGCTTAACGTTTGGCGGTGAGCCATGCAGTTATTTATTTATAGCCAGCTTTACTAAGAATACTCGTTTGAAAAAGCAGCTTTGTGTTCTGAGATTTCAGTTCCTCTATATCTGGTGGGAGCTGCCGTGGTGTGACAGCAGCACTCGCTGATCCAGAGGTCGCCCATTTGATTTCGTCTTCCAGCGTGTCAGTTGAAACAATAATGTAACTTTCTCAAATCCACCTCCCTACTGCCTCTGTTCACCCAGCAGTATAAATGAGTTCACCACAGGCAATCAGCAGGTTCAAGTTCATTTATTAGGTATAGCCCTGTGAGCCATTCGGCTCTTGAATCGGGTGCAACCGCAACAAACAAAAAACAAAAACATGAACAATAAAACATCTTAAAGTGAAGGTGTCATGTGGCAGCGGGGAGGGGGGTGTAGGTAACTCCCCATCTCTTCCAACACGTGCGGTCAATGTGGAAGAGTAGGCCAAATACCATTCTGAGTTCGGTCAAGTGGAGGCCCTTTTCCAGCAGTGGCTTAGGCGAATCATTTGCAGGGCTTCGCATTCACCGTTTATTTTTCGATTTAGAGCTTTCGTGACTGCAGGGATTCATCTTATTTGTTCTTTCGGTAAAGTCACGTAGAAGGGAAATAATAAAATAATAAAAATAAAACATAATAAAATAATTCTCACGACGTTTCGGCCACAACGCAAGCAGCCGTCCTCAGGTGAAGAACAGGTCTGTCGGAAAGACAGCGTCTTAATTTTTTCTTCTATTTTTATTATTTCCCTTCTACGTGACTTTAGCGAACGAACCAAGAAGATTCACCGTTTATGTTGCTGCACTTCCACTTGTTTCTGTTTGAAGTTACAATGACCATTTCGTTGGAAGCAAATGTCGAGTGCTTGAGGCAAACACTGCAACCTTTGAAAGCACTTGCCCACAATAAAAGGTATCCCAGAAACATTTGTTTAGCAGGCCACGGCTTGCTGATCACTGCCAGAAAAGTCGATACTCGTCCAAGCTTAATTTCATTTAAAAAATGCCATCGGAAAATACTGATCCAAAACGGTCATGGGAAAACTTAATAAAAATGTAAAAAGTATATATATTCATGTATTTACTCATTTGCTTTGTTGAACACTGGATACTTGTTTTGGCGCATATCATTGAGGATCAACCCCTTGACC
Organism: Lampetra fluviatilis; assembly: GCF_964198595.1. Lineage (NCBI taxonomy): Eukaryota > Metazoa > Chordata > Hyperoartia > Petromyzontiformes > Petromyzontidae > Lampetra > Lampetra fluviatilis. The sequence continues at coordinate 7,748,559 of NC_136317.1, read as the reverse complement.
CCACTGAGCAAAGGGGCTTTCCGTGCCCACTCGCTCGCTTTGTTTTTCAGGGCACAACACCGCTCGCATGGACTTTGGCTTGCTGCCTGAACGCCTCCAGAGCGGCTCAGCAGGGAGTTTCCGTGGCGTCCAACAAAGGGTGCCGCCTTGTATTGCTCCCTGCTAGAGGGGAGCGGTGGTGCCGTGGTGAGCGCGCTGCGCTACAAACCCGGCGGGCCGAGTTCGATTCCCGCTGACGGCCAACGCTAGTGGCAATTATTTGAACCAGTCCTGGGCCTCCCCTAGGTCGACTCAGTCTCAAAAATGAGTACCTAATGCGGTGTGTAGTAAACATCACCACTTGGGGAGACAAATGCGGCCGGACGTGATGCTGGCCCTCCACCCCCTTGTGTGCCATGCCGGCCTTCATAGGTGCTCGCTAACAGTACTTGTCCAAATAGTCTGTTGAAGCTACAGGAGGGACCTTTGTCGTTCTTAATAAACATTGTTGCTGAGCGTAGACCGAAACGTCAAGCGGCCAGGAACAACCAGCATCCTCAAAGGTGTGACAGATATGAGTTAATGTTTCTTAAATTACGCAAGGATATTAGGGGCTTGGGGATAAGCGATAATGGGAGAGCATTCCAAAAGTCGAGCGGCGGAAGGGATAGAAGCCAGAAAGAGAAGTATTGTGACCTGCAGTGTGGTGAGTGGGTGAGTGTGTTGTTGTGACCTGCAGTGTGGTGAGTGGGTGAGTTGTTGTGACCTGCAGTGTGGTGAGTGGGTGAGTGTTGTTATGACCTGCAGTGTGGTGAGTGAGTGAGTGTGTTGGTGTGACCTGCAGTGTGGTGAGTGGGTGAGTGGGTGAGTTGTTGTGACCTGCAGTGTGGTGAGTGGGTGGGTGAGTGTGTTGTTGTGACCTGCAGTGTGGTGAGTGGGTGAGTGTGTTGTTGTGACCTGCCGTGTGGTGAGTGGGTGAGTTGTTGTGACCTGCAGTGTGGTGAGTGGGTGAGTGTTGTTATGACCTGCAGTGTGGTGAGTGAGTGTGTTGGTGTGACCTGCAGTGTGGTGAGTGGGTGAGTGTGTTGTTGTGGCCTGCGGTGTGGTGAGTGGGTGAGTGTGTTGTTGTGACCTGCGGTGTGGTGAGTGGGTGAGTGTTGTTGTGACCTGCCGTGTGGTGAGTGGGTGAGTTGTTGTGACCTGCAGTGTGGTGAGTGTTGTTATGACCTGCAGTGTGGTGAGTGAGTGAGTGTGTTGGTGTGACCTGCAGTGTGGTGAGTGGGTGAGTGTGTTGTTGTGGCCTGCGGTGTGGTGAGTGGGTGAGTGTGTTGTTGTGACCTGCGGTGTGGTGAGTGGGTGAGTGTTGTTGTGACCTGCCGTGTGGTGAGTGGGTGAGTTGTTGTGACCTGCAGTGTGGTGAGTGGGTGAGTGTTGTTATGACCTGCAGTGTGGTGAGTGAGTGTGTTGGTGTGACCTGCAGTGTGGTGAGTGGGTGAGTGTGTTGTTGTGGCCTGCGGTGTGGTGAGTGGGTGAGTGTGTTGTTGTGACCTGCGGTGTGGTGAGTGGGTGAGTGTTGTTGTGACCTGCCGTGTGGTGAGTGGGTGAGTTGTTGTGACCTGCAGTGTGGTGAGTGTTGTTATGACCTGCAGTGTGGTGAGTGAGTGAGTGTGTTGGTGTGACCTGCAGTGTGGTGAGTGGGTGAGTGTGTTGTTGTGGCCTGCGGTGTGGTGAGTGGGTGAGTGTGTTGTTGTGACCTGCGGTGTGGTGAGTGGGTGAGTGTTGTTGTGACCTGCCGTGTGGTGAGTGGGTGAGTTGTTGTGACCTGCAGTGTGGTGAGTGGGTGAGTGTTGTTATGACCTGCAGTGTGGTGAGTGAGTGAGTGTGTTGGTGTGACCTGCAGTGTGGTGAGTGGGTGAGTGTGTTGTTGTGGCCTGCGGTGTGGTGAGTGGGTGAGTGTGTTGTTGTGACCTGCGGTGTGGTGAGTGGGTGAGTGTTGTTGTGACCTGCAGTGTGGTGAGTGGGTGAGTGTTGTTATGACCTGCAGTGTGGTGAGTGAGTGAGTGTGTTGGTGTGACCTGCAGTGTGGTGGGTGAGTGTGTTGTTGTGACCTGCAGTGTGATGAGTGGGTGAGTGGGTGAGAGTGTTGTTGTGACCTGCAGTGTGGTGAGTGAGTGTGTTGTTGTGATCTGCAGTGTGGTGAGTGAGTGTTGTTGTTGTGACCTGCAGTGTGGTAAGTGAGTGTTGTTGTTGTGACCTGCAGTGTGGTGGGTGTGTTGTTGTGACCTGCAGTGTGGTGAGTGAGTGTTGTTGTTGTGACCTGCAGTGTGGTGAGTGAGTGTGTTGTTGTGATCTGCAGTGTGGTGAGTGAGTGTTGTTGTTGTTGTGACCTGCAGTGTGGTAAGTGAGTGTTGTTGTTGTGACCTGCAGTGTGGTGGGTGAGTGTGTTGTTGTGACCTGCAGTGTGGTGAGTGGGTGAGTGAGTGTGTTGTTGTGACCCGCAGTGTGGTGAGTGAGTGTGTTGTTGTGACCCGCAGTGTGGTGAGTGAGTGTGTTGTTGTGACCTGCAGTGTGGTGATTGTGTAGTGACCTGCAGTGTGGTGAGTGGGTGTGTTGGTGTGACTTGCAGTGGGGTGAGTGAGTGTGTTGTGACCTGCAGTGTGGTGAGTGAGTGTGTTGGTGTGACTTGCAGTGGGGTGAGTGAGTGTGTTGTGACCTGCAGTGTGGTGAGTGAGTGTGTTGGTGTGACTTGCAGTGGGGTGAGTGAGTGTGTTGTGACCTGCAGTGTGGTGAGTGAGTGTGTTGGTGTGACTTGCAGTGGGGTGAGTGTGTTGTGACCTGCAGTGTGGTGAGTGAGTGTGTTGTTGTGACCCGCAGTGTGGTGAGTGAGTGTGTTGTTGTGACCTGCAGTGTGATGAGTGAGTGAGTGTGTTGTTGTGACCCGCAGTGTGGTGAGTGAGTGTGTTGTTGTGACCCGCAGTGTGGTGAGTGAGTGTGTTGTTGTGACCTGCAGTGTGATGAGTGAGTGAGTGTGTTGTTGTGACCTGCAGTGTGGTGAGTGAGTGTGTTGTTGTGACCCGCAGTGTGGTGAGTGAGTGTGTTGTTGTGACCTGCAGTGTGATGAGTGAGTGAGTGTGTTGTTGTGACCCGCAGTGTGGTGAGTGAGTGTGTTGTTGTGACCTGCAGTGTGGTGAGTGAGTGTGTTGTTGTGACCCGCAGTGTGGTGAGTGAGTGTGTTGTTGTGACCTGCAGTGTGATGAGTGAGTGAGTGTGTTGTTGTGACCCGCAGTGTGGTGAGTGAGTGTGTTGTTGTGACCCGCAGTGTGGTGAGTGAGTGTGTTGTTGTGACCCGCAGTGTGGTGAGTGGGTGTGTTGTTGTGACCTGCAGTGTGGTGAGTGAGTGTGTTGTTGTGACCCGCAGTGTGGTGAGTGAGTGAGTGAGTGTGTTGTTGTGACCTGCAGTGTGGTGATTGTGTAGTGACCTGCAGTGTGGTGAGTGGGTGAGTGAGTGTGTTGTTGTGACCTGCAGTGTGGTGAGTGAGTGTGTTGTTGTGACCTGCAGTGTGGTGAGTGAGTGTGTTGTTGTGACCCGCAGTGTGGTGAGTGTGTTGTTGTGACCCGCAGTGTGGTGAGTGAGTGTGTTGATGTGACCTGCAGTGTGGTGAGTGGGTGTGTTGTTGTGACCTGCAGTGTGGTGAGTGAGTTGTTGTGACCTGCAGTGTGGTGAGTGAGTGTGTTGGTGTCACCTGCAGTGTGGTGAGTGAGTGAGTGTGTTGTGACCTGCAGTGTGGTGAGAGAGTGAGTGTGTTGGTGTGACCCGCAGTGTGGTGAGTGAGTAAGTGTGTTGGTGTGACCCGCAGTGTGGTGAGTGAGTGGGTGTGCTGTTGTGACCTGCACTATTGTAGCTGAACACAACGTGGATGACATAAAACACTAAGTCTAGAAGGCCGAGCCCTCAACGTGCGTAGATGAATCAATGAGTGAAATTCACAGAAATCGGTAACCGTGATAGTAGCGTTATAAGAGTGATAAGGTAGCGCCTTGCTACATTGCCATTCTGCAACTTCCAAAGGTTTGTGTCTTCTTACAAAATGAGTCTATTTGCTGGGGACAATCAATAGAATGCTACTTTTAATAAAGTTTCAAACCAGGTAAGAGGATATTGAGCAAAGTGTTGCTCATACAGACCATTCACACATCACTTTCACGTGTTCGGGCTTGCGCACCCACAAAGCCACAGAGTTTACATGCCCAAGCATTGTGCTGCGCATGGCTGTGTTTGCTCCGATTCTTGTAGGCTGTGCTATGTTCTTACGTTTGTCATTTTCGGTCACCCATGTTACCCTTGCCAACAAGGCTATCCTGGTCTCGTCGGGTCTCGCCCGTTGAGACAAGCTTGAACACTACAGCTCCCCATCGAAACCGCTGCTCCCTGTTTTATTCTGCCCACGCATAGTTGTGTGGGCAGAGTTGGCGCGCGTTCCAGCACTTTACAGGCAAAGGGGTGATGGGTCACGTCGATTTTTGTTCAGAATGCCAGACCCTCTGGGCTGAGGTCCGCTGCGAGATGTTAGTGAAGTACCGGTGATGACGCTGGACACCCAGGTTGAGGCACACGTATATTTATTTCAGCTTATCGGTACAGGACAACACTAGAGGGGGTAGCGGCCCCCTCACCCGGATAACTGGGGATACCCCCTAGCTAATCTCACCTATCCCCAAGTCCTCCTCTAACGAGCTAGGGGAGGCTAACTGGCCCGACACTGGTGAGTCGGGCTACGGTCTCCGGAGTCCCAGGGTCTAACCCTGGTTCACGGAACCACGCCTCTGGCTCGCTCCTCTGCAGCCCTGACAAGGGCGGCGTCGAGGGGAGTCCAGGGCTCTAGCTAGAGGATCTTCACTCTTCCTCCTTCGTTCCCAGACTGAGCCCCGAGCTCTCTTTGTCCTCCCCCTTTATACCCCCCATCAGGATCACAACCCCCCAGGCTGCCTGATGCGGACGTCGCTGCGGGCACCCCCCCCGTGTACTCCCGTAACTCCGCCCACTGTGTTTGTTACCCATTGGATCGTATGCACTTACAGCCCTCCCGTAACAGCCCTACATCACCCCCCCCATTACAGCTCGCAGCCGTCCCGGCTGCAACAATTCCAAATAAAGGAACAATTACCCCTCGACCCCGTGTGTGCCTCATTTTTTTCAACAAAATGCAAATAGCAGAACAACAACAAGAACAACAACCATACCCCCGAAGGGAATGTCCGACGCACCCCCCCCCCTGCATAAATACGAAATCCGTAAGCACGTATGTACAACTAGCCAGGAACTCCCCCATCACACACAGCACACCCACGACACACAACGCACCCACAACACACACACCGCGCCCACACAACACAACACACTCAGTGTGCAAGGAGCACACCACCGACGCAGCATACAGTAACCATGACACGTGAAGGAAAATAAATAAGAAAAGTTTTTTTTTTTCTTTTTCTTCCTGCTGTATATTATAAGAGTCTGCGCATTTTAGCGCGCGTCCTTGCCGCAGGCCCGTCACACGGGGCAACCCCGGACGGCGGACCACCCGGTGGCGGCTGTCCCATTCGAGGTGAGGTCGCGATTGAAGTCGCGCGACTGTCGGCATCACCCGTGGGGGTTCCAGGGCGTGAGCCCGTCATTCCCGGTACACCTGTGGGTGGGACAGCCGGCAACACATCAGGCGAGAGCAGCGACGGACCCTCCGAGTCGGTCGACCCCCCACATGCTTGGCCTCGCGTGCGTGGCGTGGGCCCCCGCACCGCAACAAACGGCTTCAGCCTAGAGGGGTGTACAAACCACCGGCGCCTCCCCCATTGGATTCGAACGCACTGAGGCCTCAAAACCTCAATAACCTCGACGGGGCCCCGCCACGGGCGTACGAGTTTAGAGGAGGTCGCGAGTGGTACCTGGGGACAGTGCAGCCATGCCCTGTCCCCCGGCTTCCACTGCAGCACGTGCGCGCGAGCCAGTCTGAGGCGCTCGTTCGCCTTCTGACGCCTGTCAGAATTTAGCCTCGCCGCATCCCGAGCCTCAGTCAGTTTGTCAAGGTTAAATTTAACGTGATCGTCCAATTTAGATTTGCCCAGCGGCACGTGGATCTGCAACTGTGCCCGAACAGGTGGGTCGGGTTCGCGGCCATACATAAGAAAGAAAGGTGAAAACCCCGTCGCAGCATGGGGAGCCAATCTGTATGCCGCTAGAACCCCTTGAATTTGTAAGTCCCAATCAGCCTGTGAGTCCGAAACTTGCTGCGACAACATAGACGTGATGGTGCGATGCAGACGCTCGACCATCCCGTCCGTTTGCGGGTGATAGGGGGAGGTTCGAATTTTTTTCGTTCCCAGGAGATCACAGACTTGTTTTAGGAGTTTCCCCGAAAAATTTCTACCCTGGTCGGTCAACAACCGCTCCGGGGCACCTTTGTCCATGACATAACCTTGGACAAAGGCGTCGACGATGGCTGCTGCCGACTGATTCGCCAGGGGCCAGGCCATAGGCCAGCGCGTAAAATATTCGACCCCAGTAAGCAAATATTTATTTCCCCTGGAGGTGGCGGGGAATGGCCCCAGAATATCCAGTGCGACCAGTTCATTTATTCTGGAGACCTGGATGGATTGTAAGGGCGGGTTCGACTCCCGTGCCGGTGGTTTGCGCTGCGCACACTGAGGGCATGCCGCCAACAGATCAGCAACATCCCTTGTCATACCCGGCCAAAAAAAATTCAGCTGAAGCAGGGCGAGTGTTTTCTGGGTACCTAGGTGGAGGAGGCGCTCATGAGCAGCCCACACCACCTTACCTCGTAGGCCAGAAGGGACCACCAGCCGGTGACGCTGGGATTTCCCGTCCCAATGCATAAGCAAGCCCGCATGGGTTTCCCATGCGTCGGCATGACCCGTCACACGCCCCCTCTCCCCGGCGCGACGACGCAACGCGAGGAGGGAGGCATCCTCCAACTGGAGGCGCCCCCATTCATCAACGGGCAATCCAAGCAGGGAATCTCTCCCCTGTTCGGCGATATCAATGGGGACTACCGTTTCATCGTCGGCGGCCGCCGCCAGGACCGGAACCATCACGTCCCCCACTGGCTTGCAACGCCCCGACCCCAGGAGACATGCGCATTCGGAGGCGGTTGGCATCCGTGACAGAGCGTCAGCGTTGGTGTGGCGAACGCCCTTACGATAAGTGGTTTCAAAACTGAAATCCTGGAGGACCTCCAGCCATCGGGACAATTGTCCCGATGGCTGTTGAACCTTCAGGGCGTACTGCAGTGCCGCATGATCTGTGCGGACGGTGAAATGCCGACCGTACAGATATGGGCGATACTGTTGGATGAAATAGACAATTGCCAACAGTTCCCTACGGGTGACACAATATCTTTGCTCCGTTGGAGACAACACCCGACTGCCGTACGCGACCACCCGTTCCACGCCGTCAACCACCTGGGAAAGCACGCCTCCAATACCCGTGTTGCTCGCGTCGGTATCGAGCAAAAACGGCCTCGAAAAATCTGGGTAAATCAAGGGAGGAGCCTTCACCAGCGCGTCCCGAAGGGAGCAGAAAGCAGCTTCCTCATCCTGACCCCAGTGGAACCGAACCCCTTTAGATGTTAACGCGTGTAGGGGTTTGGCAATTGTTGCAAAATTAGCGACGAAGCGTCGGTAATATGATGCGAAGCCAATAAAACTCCTGACCTCTCCCACCGAGGTGGGAGTCGGCCAGGAGCTGACACACTGCGTTTTGGCGGGATCGGTAGCAATACCCGAGCGCCCTACGATGTGCCCCAAATAACGCACCGACTCGCGTAACAAATGGCATTTTTGGGGCTTAAATTTCAAATTAGCAGCCCGCATCTTTAGGAAAACCGCCCGCAACCTCTGGAGATGTTCATCAAAAGTTTTACCAAAGACAATAACGTCATCCAAATAAATCAGGCACGATTCCCATTGCAATCCAGCCAAAACCAATTCCATCAATCGCTGGAAAGTTGCCGGCGCTGAGTGTAAGCCCATCGGCAACCGGTTGAATTGGAACAGGCCGTGCGGTGTACGGAAAGCAGTTTTAGGCTTAGAATCATCGTCCAGAGGAAGCTGCCAGAATCCCGAAAGTAAATCTAGTGTGGAGAAGAATCGCGCTCCCGCCAAAGCGTCCAGCGATTCGTCCATCCGTGGGAGCGGGTATGCGTCGGCAACCGAAATTTTATTAAGGCGCCGAAAATCCACGCAAAACCGCAACGAGCCGTCCTGCTTTTTAACCAGGACGATCGGCGCTCCCCACGGGCTGGTGGAGGGAGAAATGATGTCGGCGGCTAACATGTCATCAACAGCCGATTTGACATGGTCCTTTTCGGCGGGACTTAACCGAAACGGATTTTGGCGAATTGGCGCGCTGTCACCCGTGTCAATATGGTGACGCAGCAGGTGAGTGCAACCCAAATCATATTTATCACGACTGAAAACGTCGGAAAATTCCCTCAGTAGCGTTCTAAGCTGTTGGCGCTCTGAATTTGTCAGGTCCGTCGATCCCGCACAAAGCGCGTCGATCCACCCTTCATCGCTGTCCGAATGTGGGAGCATCCGGGAAGCAGTGCCAACGTGGTTCGCGACAGGTTCCTCGCAGGGCATTGGCGTCGCGTGAGCGAGCACCGTCCCTTGAGGAACCACCACCGTCTGCGATCCCACATTTAGGACCGCGATGAAAGGGTCCCCGTCCCCTCTTACGACGGTCTGGGCCGGAATCAAATGAGGCCCATTAACCCCGGCCCTAGACGGTCCCAGCAAAACACCCTGATCCCCTATGCCCTTAGCGAAGGGCTTACGAAGTTTCAGAGGCACTAGCATTTGAGCTCCCGGCGGCACATGAACAGTTTCAACGACGAACGCCGGTACCGTCGCGAACGCCGACCGAGCCGCCGCAGGGGATGGCAGGAACGCCATGCGCCGCCCCGATGGAAGCTCAATGCATCCTTGGTCGATCAAAATACGAATGGGCATTTTACCTAAGAAATCCGTCCCCAGCAGGCACGGAACCGCCAGCGAGGAGGAAACGAAAATCGGCCCCGACAATTTGATGTCCCCAATAGAAATTTGCGCTCGAATCTGTCCCATGATGCCGAGAGAGCCCCCGTTAGCGGCATAGAATGGGACGTTAACCGGCAGTAAAGGCCGGCTTTGTACGGGCAGAATATTGTAAATTAATTCCGAAATGATTGTCGCCGATGCCCCCGTATCGACCAAGATGCGTACTTCTACCCCGTCAATGTGTCCGACTACGGCCGACGACCCTGACGACGCGGCTACCACGCGATGGGCCAACACGGACCACTGTTTGGGCTCGATTTGAGTCCCCGCAGTGATCCGCGTTGGCCCCTCGCAACGCGACATCGGCCCCCCGTTTGTTGTGGTGCGAGAGCGTGCAACGGGTAGGTGCTTTGGCCAAACATGTGTGGTGCCGCGACTCGCCGGGTCATGTTGCTGGAGCTTGGGAGGAGGAGGCCCGGCGTCCCGTCGAGCCGTCGTCCCGCGCTGTCGAGGAGAGCGGCACCCCGAGGCGACGTGGCCCCGGACGCCGCAGTTGAAACACCGCGGGAGCCCCGGTGGAGACGACGGGCGGTTGAAACGGCTTGACCCGTCCCGGGCCGACCGTACTTCTTGCGCCAGTTGCCGTCGATGGTCGACGGCGAAGAGCTCCTCCGTCGGAAGGGTGGCTGCAGCCACCGCACGCCCTGCCGATGCCCTGCTGGCTTTCCGCCGCAGGGACAGAAGGTTGGCGTGAAGGAGGCGCGCCGCCTGAAGAGAGGTCATCTCGGCGTCCTCCTGTGCGACGACAGCGATGTCCAGGTCGTCTGCCAGGAGGAGTATTTTCTCCGTGACCATCGCGTCCACGCCATCGTCGTCCATACGGGGAAAAGCCGTCTTAGCCAGCGCTAGGAGGCTCGTCCTGTATGCCAGGGGCGACTCCTTCTCACCCCACTTCTGACACCAGATGAAGTACCGGTGATGACGCTGGACACCCAGGTTGAGGCACACGTATATTTATTTCAGCTTATCGGTACAGGACAACACTAGAGGGGGTAGCGGCCCCCTCACCCGGATAACTGGGGATACCCCCTAGCTAATCTCACCTATCCCCAAGTCCTCCTCTAACGAGCTAGGGGAGGCTAACTGGCCCGACACTGGTGAGTCGGGCTACGGTCTCCGGAGTCCCAGGGTCTAACCCTGGTTCACGGAACCACGCCTCTGGCTCGCTCCTCTGCAGCCCTGACAAGGGCGGCGTCGAGGGGAGTCCAGGGCTCTAGCTAGAGGATCTTCACTCTTCCTCCTTCGTTCCCAGACTGAGCCCCGAGCTCTCTTTGTCCTCCCCCTTTATACCCCCCATCAGGATCACAACCCCCCAGGCTGCCTGATGCGGACGTCGCTGCGGGCACCCCCCCCGTGTACTCCCGTAACTCCGCCCACTGTGTTTGTTACCCATTGGATCGTATGCACTTACAGCCCTCCCGTAACAGCCCTACATCAGTATGGATAGTGGGTTTTTAAAACGCGCACGTTTTAATGAAACGTCAATTTTTTTTTTTGCGTAGTCGCCTATATTTGAAAAACCCGCAAACCAGAACTCGCACAATGTAAAGTAGGGCGTGTTCAAAATGTATGCGATATTTAGTGTCGGAGTTGTCAATGGCTTAGATGTAAGCGGAGAAAATCAAAGGGCCGAGTAGAGATCCATGTGGGACCGCAGCAACACACGCGGAAATGTGATACAGAGTTGTCAATCTTAAAGGGAGCGTCTGACTAGGTCACTAGGAGGATGTATATTCTTAGGCTTTGTCGGTAAAGTCACGTAGGTAAACCAGTCTACACAACAAAGGCTCATTCCGAGCAGCGTGCTTCAGCCGCACCGAACCTCACAATAATAATATCCAGGTGCCTGCCTTGGCTCCTCCAACTCTCAACCAGTATATATACAAGGACTGTTTTCTTGGAATTTCTCTCACTTGAAACAGCAATCGTGCTGTGACGGTTCCACCTGCAGACGGAAGCTTGTGTTGCCTCCGAAACGTCGTGATTTTTTATTTTATTTTTATTTTACTTTTATTAATTTTAATTTTTTACCTACGTGACTCTACCGAAAAAACCTAAGAATATGAATCCTTGCAGTCACAAAAGCTTCAAATCTAGAATTAGGAGGATGTAATTCACAGAAAGCGCAAGGTCATTGATGACAAAGCCAGTCTTCGTCACTCGATGCCGGAGGATTGTGAAACAAACCCCGATCTGTCGTGCCCTACTGAATAACAACTCGACTGTGTGTCCTCGTGTTAACTTCCTCCTCATTCTCTTTCTCTCTCAAGTGAAACTGTTGCCCCATTGAATGGAGGTTGCATGAGTGGGTGTGAGAATTCCAGTTGGAGCGGTAGTAAGTCACTGATATTAACGATCAGAACCATTAAATACGTTTTAGCCTCCTAGCATTGACCCCGAAGAATCCCGAATAGTTCATGATACTTTTGGGATTGGGTTGCATGAATGTGAAAGTGTCGTACACACACCTCCACCCAACACAGCCAATTAGTAGATGTTTATCACGTGAACAAGAACCTGTCAATATATTACGACTCCAGTACACCGGTGAACTGGAGAGCAATCCCATACCTTACAATTCAGTACCACGTTTCTCCGGTGATGACAATCCAGCATCATCACGCGTTTTGCCAGGAGCGTGAAGATGCCTTTCTATTTTGGATCTTAAATAGGGGAAGCTGAAAAGGACCCAGTGAGGGGGGAGGGGTAATATATTCCTATAAATTAAAATAGATTATGTTATTATCACGTTATACATGTTACCGATGAGGTGTTTCACAGTTCATCAACAAAGTGAGATTGTTAGTCAAATTAAAAAGTCGACAGTGTTGCATTAACTGTGTTTGTGCTGTGTGCAGGCACTGCAGTGTGCGTGTTTGTGCGGCTTTGTGTTGGTGGCAGGGCACCTGTTGTGTTTATTTCAGTGTAGTGGGTGGTGCATGCTACATAGTGTGTGAGACTATGTGCCGTGCGTGTGTGTGTGCAGTATGCGTGGTGTGTGTAATCATAAAACATGCTGTATACCATACCACGGGGACTCGCTCCGCTATAGGAATGTGGAATTCCCCGAAGCAGATTAGCACCACCTCAATGTTAATTTCAGCGGGAAATCACCTCGCGAGAGGGCACTTTCATCAGCCATGGTCAGTCCAACTGCTGGACTAAGGCTTCCCCCACAAGCCACACAGCGCAATCCAACGAGTTCAAGTTCAAGTGCATGTATTAGGTGTAGCCCTGTGAGCCATTCGGCTCTTGAATCGGGTGCAACCGCAACAAACAAAAAACAAAAACATGAACAAAAAACATCTAAAAGTGAATATGTGACTGAGTGAAAACAGAAAATCCAAGAAAAAACAGAAAATATTGCAGAAAAAGCACCGTACACCAACGCTGTGTGCAAAAATCCCAGTGGGATGCAAGTCAAACAACAACAACCACAAGACAACTTAGATTAAGGCCATCAGTCGATCCGTCTCCTGAGTAGACCTCCTCTGACACGCGTCCCGTCCCTTGGCTTCCACTCCATTCAAATCGAGATCAAATCTAGATTCCATTCGTCTGCTTGACCATCGATTTCTTCTAGCCGTGGCGCGTCCTGATTTTACCATGATCAAACTATCAAAAGTACCGAATCACCGTATTACAGAGATCACTGATGACGAACTTTCACCAATAATTGTTGTCCGAGGTTCTGGGCTTAAAAAATAAACATCCGGATAGAGTAACAAACAAACTAACTTACACTTTGCCCCATGAGAGTGTGACGATGACGGTGACGATTCATCCTCTGTGCGCATGTGACTTACACGGGCAAGAGAAGGGCGCGGGAGAAATGTGACGTCACATCAAAATGCGCAACTTTAAATAAATATAGACAACACGTTCTACTTATAGTAATAGGTTTTTACCCTTTCAATTGGTACAAAAACTGACACCTTTATACAAGGCATCATGTTTACAATAGCCACAACACAAGCAGTCAAAATGCAAATCATTATCATCATCAGAGTTGTTTCTTTTTGTTTGCATTTTGACTGCTTGTGTTGTGGTTATTGCAAGCATGATGCCTTGTATAAAGGTGTCAGTTTTTGTACCAGTTGAAAGGGTAAAAACCTATTACTATATTTTGCCACTGGTAAATGTCTCATAGTGTAAACGTTCTACTTAATTAAATAGACGTTTTAATAAATGTTTTTTCCTACAACATCAGAGTGCAGCGCCACATTAAATACGCACTACGATGACAATAGTTTAAAGCGATTTGAAGCATGTTTTATATTTGTGGGGGGGCAGGGCTTTGTGACGTCATATTTGAGGGCGGGTCTGACTTTTTGTGACGCCGTGTGACAAGGGGGGGGGGTCAAAATCGTCCAAAATCGCGTGACGTCATTTATGGACGGCCCGCAAGTGCTGTTAGCGAGCACCTATTAATGTCGGGCACGGTACACGAGGAGGTGTAGGGGTGGCCAGCACCACGCCCGACCTCCTTTGTCTCCCCAGCGGCGATGTTGTCTACACACCGCAACACAAGGTGGGACAACCACAACAATTGCTTCTTGCTGTGGTTGTCCCACCTGGTGACGGGTGCTTGTGTGGCGCCCGAAACGTCGTGATTTAAGAGTATTTTTTATACCCACGTGACTTTACCGAAATAACCAACGAGTATGAATCCCTGCAGTCACGACAACTTCTAATCTCGAGGGAAGTTGAGTTTTCAGGTCGAAACGGCGGACATCCGTTTCCGATAAGGTCTGAATTTGTCTGTAATAGGGTAGGGCACTGATAAGGGGTTGACAGGTTTGCAATAACAACTCATTCACACAATGCCCCACTCGTTTACACAATCACCCACCCACGTGCTCACCAGCACTGCAGGTCACCGCAGGTCTCTCTTTCGGCACGCTCCACTTTGTAATTTCCCTGCTACAGTCGTCTTTCTTTCACTCAAGCTCTGAACACAACGACGTAGCTGTCAGCCCCTTATCAGTGCCGTCCATAAATGACGTCACGCGATTTTGGACGATTTTTTACCCCCCCCCTTCGTCACACGGCGTTACAAAAAGTCAAACCCCCCCTGAAATATGACGTCACAAAGCCCTGCCCCCCCAAAAAAAAACATGCTTCAAATCGTAGTGTGTATTTAATGTGGCGCTGCACTCTGATGTTGTAGGAGAAAACATGTATTAACAAGTCTATTTAATTAAGTAGAACGTGTTGTCTATATTTATTTAAAGTTGCGCATTTTGATGTGACGTCACATTTCTCAAACCCCCGCTCCCCCTCGTCACACATCGTCGCAAATGTCTGACCCCCCCCCCCTAGGTGGGTGACGTCATTTATGGACGGCCCCTAAAGCGTATGGGTTGACAGCTATGAAACAATAATACCTTTATTCTTAGGTTTTTTCGGTAAAGTCACGTAGATAAAAAAATAAAAATTAAGTAATCGTTATTGCAACAATACTTGATACAGCTGTCGCGGGCTGTGACGGTTCCACCTGAAGACGGAAGCTTGTGTTGCCTCCGAAACGTCGTGATTTTTATTTTATTTTACTTTTATTAATTTTTTACCTACGTGACTTTACCGAAAAAACCTAAGAATATGAATCCTTGCAGTCACGAAAGCTTCAAATCTAGAAATAATATTCCCTTGGTTCAACTCAACCAGCCTTGCCCTATGACAACTTTGAAGGTGCCGGTTGTTGTAAGTTTCGGGTTGTGCAAGCAAGTGGTCACAAAACAAAATAAATCTAGTTAATATTCACAAGATGATTAATATTTACCAGCGAATTTATCTGCAACAATAACGATTCAACATCTGATTAGGAATCGAAAGAGTCGTTAATCGTTATTTCAACAACAACGATTCATCATCTCATTGAAATCGAGAGAGTCGTTAATCGTTATTTCAACAACAACGATTCATCATCTCATTGGGAATCGAGAGAGTCGTTAATCGTTATTTCAACAACAACGATTCATCATCTCATTGAAATAGAGAGAGTCGTTAATCGTTATTTCAACAACAACGATTCATCATCTCATTGGGAATCGAGAGAGTCGTTAATCGTTATTTCAACAACAACGATTCATCATCTCATTGGGAATCGAGAGAGTCGTTAATATTCATGAGTCGCTTCGACATCCTTCGCGGGGACGTCACTTCCGGGAGCGCCACGTGTTCCGGGTTCAACGTTTCAGCTTCCAGTTCACTCAAAAGTCGAGCGGCGCCTCCGTCTCCATGGCGCACGGATCCCTCGTCCAGTACCTGCAGCAGGTAGGGCCTCGACTCAGTACATGCAACAGGCAGGGCCGCTGGTGCGGTGCTTGCAACAGGCAGGGCCGCTTGTTCGGTACTTGCAGCAGGCAGGGCCACTGGCTCAGTGCTTGCAACAGGTAGTGATCCCTGGTTCAGTACTTGCAGCAGTTGGGTCTATTCCTGCACGGCTCCAGTCCCACTCCAGAGCACTGCTTCTCAAACGTTGGTCTGCCAGGCCCTGGGGGAAGCGTTACCGTGCAACTATTGCAGACACATTATACCAGAGGTCGCAAACGGGTTTTGATTCCTTACCCGTACCCGGCCGCACCAGGGTCGCAAATGGGTACCCGTACCCCGGGTACCTGGCCGGGTACGGGTACCCGTTCCCTACCCGTACCCTACCCGAAATAAGTGACAAACGGTGACTCACCAGTGACTCACGGCCTACCCGTACCCGGCCGCACCAGGGTCGCAAACGGCTACCCATACCCGTACCCGGGTATCGGGTAGGGTACGGGTATCGGGTTCCCGGTTGCGACCTCTGCAATATACTTGACAAGTCTCTCGAATCTTCACGGCATGTGTTAAGGGTTGACAGTGTGGTGTGTGTCCCACCCCCCCCCCCCCCCCCCAGAGTCACTATAAATGTTGGGATCCACTGCTGGGCTTGGCAGTGAGTTGGACCGTTAACCCGAGTCCCATGTTCCCACACAGATGTCTGATGGCCTAGACAACCGGGAAGGCGCCCTTTGTGCCGAGCTGGTGTCCCTGCGGAACTCCCACGTGGGCAACCCTCGTTTGCAGGTCAGTAAGGTTGCCGAGACATGAATGTTCACGATACGACACCCGAGTTCTACTCGGTTGCGATTATACACACAGCACCAATCATTACTCCCTACTGACAGATAAATACCCGTCCCCCCGTCCCCATGTCACCCTTGCAAATTAGATATTTTCACAACACAAAATAAGCGGACAATACACCTCCTTCCCATATTTGTCTGTCATGTGCCTGGGTGTGCTGATGTCTGTAGGACTTCGTTTTGTGTGTGTCCATCTGTCAGGTGTGGTGCTGGCCACCCACCCCCTCGTGTGCCGTGCCGGTCTTCATAGGCGCTCGCTAACAGCACTTGCCCTAACACTCTAAGGCTATACGGGGGGGGTCTTTGTATTTGTCTGTCAGGTGCAGAACCCGGAGCAGAAATGCCAGGAATTACTGGAGCCACCTTACGATGAGATGCTGGCTGCTCACCTACGGTAAATGTGCATGCATGTTTCATCCTCGTAATCAACCATGATCAATCCACTGGTGGATAAAGGCCTTCCAAATCTATCACTATATCTCATGTTCCTGCAAAAGATGAATTCACTTTCATCTCCGAGGTGCAGTCCCCTCGTCTTTGGCTGCCACTCATTATTCTTGACCATCAGGCCATCCATTCTCGTGAAGTGTCATGCTCCAGTTGACTTTTATTTCAAAGTTAGAATGACATATCTCTAATCTTTTTTTTCGTCGTGAGAATTGTATTTTATTATGTTTTTTTAATATTATTATTTTATAATTTCCCTTCTACGTGACTTTACCGAAAGAACCAAGAAGATATCTCTAACCTGCTTATGTTCTCCAAGCTATGTATCCCTCTCTCTGTCTCTCACGTAATTCCAAGCATACACCCGTCAATGCCTCTTTGCGGGCTTTTCAGTTTTTGTGTAATGTGCCTATTGCGGAAGAATGGTTGGTACTTCCCTGAAGGCGTGTGTCCGCTTCTCTACCCAGGTGCACGTACGCCGTGGGGAACCACGAATACGTGGAGGCCTACAAGTACCAAACGGTGGTCGTTCAATATCCTTCATCAAACTATTGTCCAGGAACACCGCTCCAAGACGGTCTGACGCCACGGTTTATTGCATCAAGGGCTTAATTTCAACTGGGTCAGTCTGGGTGGGTGACCCGTAAAATATCTTGGCACCCAGCACACCACATTGAGGAAACCTCTCACTATGGCTGTGGCTACTGGTCATGTGCAAATGTCCTGGTCTACCGGCGACCTGGTAATTATTCAGCCCTGATTGCACCTGTGTTACAGCGCAACTGACGACTCGGAGGCAAGTCTCGTTAGGGGCTCACGCCGCGTTTATTAAGGGCTTACGCCTAACCCGCACACCCTAGCCTATAACTCCCCAGGGGACAGGGTACTGGAAATCCTACAACCCTGGCTAACTCGGATCTCCTCCCTGCACCGGCCTGGGGCTAAACCAACCTTGGCAGGTCGGGCGTAGTAGCTTCCCTTAGCCTCATGTGAGGATCCCCTACCCCGAGTCCCAACTCCTACTCCCCGATCAACCCCGGTTACGTCCCGGGTCCCTCCTTAAATCCCCCCCGGGGGACATGACGTCGCCATCCCCCAAGGTCCGCCTGACGTCACGTCCCGTTACGTCACTCTCTCCGAGCGCTAGCGTGACGTGACTTCACCCACTACTCCTCTACACCTGTACTCCCCATTATGAATGATGCATGTTAATTTAACCGAATAAACCACACGCACACATGCATTCATCCAGAAAGCTTAGAACTGCAATGTTTATAGTTTTGTTAACTTCCTCTGGAAATGGCCTTAATGAAGTCGTACATCTTTCATCAAAGCCTTCCAAGCCGACAAAGAAGAAAACTGGTATGCGCCACGACATGCACACTCAGCGCACACTCATGACCGTGGCTGCCATCCCAGGGATTCAACGCTATTTAAAATCCATTGAAGAGCCACTGTCGTGTGATGGATCCCGTGAATTATTGTTCTTATAGCGACTCCGCACAGCTCTGGCTGTAGCACATGCAGGTGGTTCGTGGGTCCACCAGTTGTCTTGCAGCTTTCAAACAATATATTCTGCATGACCATGCTCATTATTTTGTCATATGTATCTTGCATCAATCTAGGACCCATATCTTAAAGAGATTATCCTTGCCTATAACATCTGGCAGTTCATCTACATAGGCCCTCAAGCAAGGCTGACCACTAATAAGACTGTCAGAGCCAGTCAAGAGTTTACTTACACTGAATGTTGGTGAAATTCTGCACTCCCAGAAGGCTGTGAGGTGTGATTGGTGGAGAGACAGATATATGCAGGATATGTATTTTCTGCTTATCTGTTGAGTTTCTCAAAGTGGATAACCTTACTCCATCCTCCCATTTTCTCTGTTTGTCCAGGGCCCTGCCCATCATGAATTCGGTCACACTGGACCTCAGGATCTTTGCCAATAGCGTGAGTTTGACGTTGCACCCACTTGATGGGCGACGTAGTGACATTTTTCTCCTTAATGTCCTGTGTGCAGGAGGCAAGTCATGGTTCAACCCCCCTGTCAACTCAATGAGCTTTCACCATTTCGGGATCACAGTTTAATAAAAAAAACCCCTGTTGTCTCGTCTATTTCCCATTTCATATTGTACAGTTGTATTCACTTAAGTGACCTAAATGTAAGTAGCATAATATTTACATTAATTATAATCATTCATTCGGCTTGGTAAGTCAACAGTGGTTGTCCTGTGTGTAGTGACTGTGAATGTCACTGTGTGGTGCCGGGCTTACGAAGCCACAGCGAATAATGTGTTGGCATTATGTGTAGCCCGCTTACTGGGCGTAGTACCAGCCCTAGCGGGGCTTGGGTGAGTGCTGGTCAGCGCGGAGGCACCACATACAGTGTGCGGTGCGGGCTCCCGGTGAGGGAGCGAGAGGGGGTGTCAGCCAGCCAGGGTTACGTTGGGGCATGATACGCTGGTTGACCTGCCGACACGTGACCGGATGATTTTGGAGGGGGGCCACTGGTGGACGGGGGCCGCTGGGCAGTCACGTGGTATAGAGGAGCTCTCGGGAGCCTTCTGGAAAGAGCTCGAGAGATCTAGAAGGTGGGCGGGGCGAGGGGCGGAGCCAGCCCAGGCCGATATAACGGGAACCCCGTGAGGGGCTCGGCGTTCTTCGGGTTGCTGGTGACGAAGATCCACGTCGGGTTGAAGAAGCCTCGAGCCACACGGTCCTGGACCCAGCTCGTGGTCCAGACCGGGATAGCGAACTGTGTCTAGTTCTGCCGTAGCGTGGCTAGATGGGCATTCAACACCCAAGTGTAGGTTGTGTAATGTTGAGTTGGTGTAATAAATAGTGTTGCTCCCAGGACAACGTCTGCGACTCAGTTGGACTCACTACATGTGGATAGACTCACCCCTGCCATGGGAATGTAGAATTCTCACCACAGGTTCACAGCTTTAAACGAAAGCTGAGCACGGCCTCAATGCTCATTTGACTTAGGAATCGATTCACAAACACGTGATTCAATACACGTATCTTCAGCGTCGTAATCAGTTTTCACTGATGACTCCATTATTTTGTCAGCAGAGCGTAGTGCAGCAAAAAGCATTCTTGTACTGTAATGTGCCTAAATGTCTCTGCTAACCACCTTCAACCCACACTGCCCAGCCTGGTGGAGTATGGTCAAAACAACTCACATGACCTCTACAGCTTGGGGAAGCCTTCAACCAGCAGCGGATTAACAAAAGGGGCTTGATGTGCGCATGCGTCAAACGTTGCGTGCCTTGGTATCCAACCGAGCTGTCGATGTTGAGTCCCGACAGGCGTCTGTACGTGTTGGGAACGTGCGCGTAGGCCGACCTGCAGCTGGCACGGAAAGGGCGGGGCAAATTGGGGGACACGCTGGAGAAGGCAGCCGACACCCTCATGAGCTGCTTCCGCGTCTGCGCAAGCGACAAGTGCGTCCGCCTCTCGCGCACGCGCGCCCGGGCGGCAGAGTGTGCGCGCTCCTTGTACGTCGTATTGCGTTCTGAGTTCTGAGTCTTGGATGCGCGCCACGAGGCTTGTGTGGGTGTGTGTGCGCAGTCGTGCAGGGATTGACGACTCCAAGAAGTGGGGGATGCTGTTCCTGGTCAACCAGCTGTTTAAGATCTATTTTAAGGTAGGACGGTATCTTGGGATATCATACAAATCTCCGGTTAAGCTCAAGTCCGAAATTAAATTGTGTCTTAGTGTTAAGGATTGCCCCTTTGTGATCCGGTGAATTGTCACGATTCGGGAGTTAGGTTTCAATAAAAAAAAAACGTGTTATTCATTGTCATGGAAGCACCTTTAGTGGGCTGGAGAGGTTCACATGCCATGCACATATTACATACAACACATACGAATATGAAATTACCACACTTTCGCACGTATGATTGAATTAATGTATCGCAGAGAATGCATAGTAAAAGATGACTTGATGAATCGCTACTTGCTGACTTCTAAGCAAAGCCTCTTTCTCCGCCCTGCCCTTAAGATCAACAAGCTGCACCTGTGCAAGCCGCTGATCCGCGCCATCGACAGTTCCCCGCTCAAAGACGAATACACCAAGGCCCAGCGCGTCACCTTCAAGTACTACGTGGGCCGCAAGGCCATGTTCGACAGCGACTTCAAGCAAGGTGCTCCGCTTGCCTGAGCGTGAAGGTGTGGTGTGCCAGGTGTGGTCAGTGCACTGATCTGGGAAAGCTGTGATCCTGTGTCATAAACCTGGCATCCACCTGTGATTACATTGGGTTCTCAAGTGGAGCCTGATCATCAATGAAAAACCAATTGCGTTAAATTTGGTTTGTCGAGATCGCAGACCTGGACTAACTTGGCTGAAATGACGCCCTGGTTGCGTCTCAATAAGAAGGGCCCTCTGCTGTGTTGGCTAAAGAAAATGAACCATACAATGTAACTTGGTGTTGGCCAAACATCCCAATACTGAAACATTGCGTGCAAATTACTTAATTGGCATGGCAGCAACATCGCCCACTACTGCAAAACCTTGGCAAGACCCTTCTTAAAAAGAGTCTTGAGACTAAGTGAGGCTTTCCGAGGTAAACAAATCAAAAACATGTTAGAGAAACTGTTCCTTGCACAATGTAGCACGAGTGCCATAGAAGGCAGAGATGTTGGCTGCAACTCAGGTGATGCGGAGATGTGGAGTGACGTGCTGTGTCCGTGCTGTGACCTTCAGCGGAAGAATATCTGAGCTTCGCTTTCAGCCACTGCCACCGTAGCAGTCAGAAGAACAAGCGCATGATCCTCATCTATCTGCTGCCTGTCAAGATGCTGCTGGTAATGAGAACATTTCTGCTTACACCGATTTCAGGCACAGACCGAAGGTCCAGTGAGCATATGGGGCCCGTGCCTCTTATGGCAATCAATTGTGCCTCACAGCAAGAAAGCCTAGGTTCGATTCCCAACTTGGGTACTTTTCTGTGGAGAATTTGTATGTTTTCCCTCTGTCCACATGGGTTTCCTATAGGTTCTTCAGTTTCCTCCCATAACTAAAAAAGACATACTCTCTTGCCTAAACATCTTAATGCTGAAAAATTACCTGCAAATTCATCGTTTGGGATTACACACAGCAGTACCCTCCTGAAAAAAGTATTGAGACTCGGTGAGGCGGCTTTACTGGGTAATCAATCATAGTAATAATAACATACTAGCTTGTTTGCCTGTCTAAGGATGGGTCTATATTGCAGTAAATCTGAAATATTAAATAGAAAAACTGTTCAGCTAATGAATATTAATGAGGAGGAGGGGTTGCTCCATGTGGAGTGACGTCGCCCGCTAATGGTTGTTGGGGAGGGGTGCGGCATGTGGAGTGACGTCACCCCACTCATGGTCATTGGGGAGGGGTGGGGCATGTGGAGTCACGTCACCCGCTCATGATTATTAATGAGGGGGGGAGCCTCGTGTGGAGTGACGTAACGCGCGGGACACACACATTATTGGCTCATTATATTACTCATAATCCATTGTGACCAAAGCCACAGTCACACGATACACGCGGGCTCCGCGATGATGTCGTCGTGTGACCTCACCTTGTGACGTCATGTGCCGCATTGCGTAGCCTCATTGCCTGCGGCTTTAATGGGTCTTGGCTTCTGTCGGTCGTCTTCGAACGGAGTAAACTCGACACGTTCAGCAGCAACATCATTTCGAGGAAAGTGGTTGCCGTGGTTTATCCTGCCGTGTGGCCGCCGGGCTGTGTGCTGTGCAGGGACACATGCCCACGTTGCGACTGCTCAAGAAGTACGACCTCATGCAGTTTGCAGACGTTACCAAGGCCGTCAGGTGAGTCCATGTTGCACGTGAGGTCACGGCAACACACTGAGGGGTGGCGGGGGTGATCGAGTGGTGCACGCGCGCAAATGCGCACTATGTCTGGGCAAGATATTGTCCCAATAGGGGGTGGCTCGGTTCATGCAGAACAACCGTAAACGAGGCTGTACAAACATATAGTTTAACTGTATTGAATGGGTTGTGAAGATGTAGAATGTGTCATCTATTTTTTATTTTATTATTAAAGTAACAATTGTTTTTGTGTTGGCATGATTGAGGTCCACGTGGGCACAGAGTCATGAGCGAGGAGCAGCTAATGAACAGGCGTGCACATAAACACGTGACACTTAATTATTTGCATTCGATAACCAGATGCTGGATGGCAGGGTGGCGCAGTGAATAATGCTTGTGCCTCAAAACAAGAAATTCCTGGATTTGATTCCCAACTCTGATACAGTAAATCTAGCTGTGACGGTCCCACCTGATGACGGAGACTTGTGTTGCCTCCGAAACGTCGTGATTTATTATTTTATTTTTATTATTCATTTTTATTTTATAATTTTTTTACCTACGTGACTTTACCGAAAAAACCTAAGAGTATGAATCCTTGCAGTCACGAAAGCTTCAAATCTAGAATTAATACCTTTGTGGAGTTCCTGTTCTCCCCCTGTTCTGCATGGGTCTCCTCTGGGTTTTTGAGTTTCCTCCCAACATCCCAATGCTGACAAATGACTCAGTTGGACTGCAAATGTGTGCATTGGTCGTGTTTATGGATGTACCGTGTGTCTGTCCCATGCCCTCATGACAGCGAGGGAAATCTTTTGCTGCTGAACGAGGCGCTGACTCGGCACGAAGCCTTCTTCATCCGCTGCGGAATCTTCCTCATCCTGGAGAAACTCAAGATCATCACCTACCGCAACTTGAGCAAGAAAGTGTGCGTGTCAGCACAGCATGGGTTGGCACATTTTGCAAAGTTTACAGCGGCGGTGCCCATGAATTGAGGGTGACCTCCTTGCACACGCGCCTGTGTGAACCGCAGGTACCAACTGCTGAGAACCCACCAGCTGCCGCTCGATGCCTTCCTGGTGGCGCTTCGGTTCATGAAGGTGGATGATGTGGACCTGGATGAGGTGCAATGCATCCTAGCCAACCTCATCTACAACGTGAGCTCCTTCCCCACCTTCTCCGTCCACACCTCCCTCCGTCTCTTCACTCCCACCCACCCCCTCCTTTCTCGCACCTTGATTTAAGATGCCACTGATTGCAATGGGTTTAAAAACACCAAACAGCTGCCTTCCTCGTCCGGGATGAGTATAGTCTCTGTTCACATAGATTAAGTTGAACGTTTGTGCTTACGGATCTGTGCTTGTACATGCTGCGTGGTTGCAGGGCCACATCAAGGGCTACATCTCACACCAGCACCAAAAGCTGGTGGTCAGCAAGCAGAACCCCTTCCCGGCGCTGTCCTCGCTCAGCTAACATCCCGTTTGCGCACCAGCGAGGACTGTGAGGGGGCCCCTGACCAGCGGCAGTCTCGAGGCATCAAGACAAGAGTCGGAGCCGTGATTCATGATGTCGATGCTGCCGGATGGTCAAGAGGATTTGATCCCGAGTCGACAGCACAACCACGAATGTCGAAATTGACGAGGCTGGGTCACAAAGCCCGTGGCATTGACATGGTCAGGGCCTGGTCAGTGTGGTTTACCATCATCCTCGCAGACAGCTCTGGAGCGCACCCAGTACCCCAATGACAATAACTGGTTTAGTATTTTTTTATCCCGAGTGTCAGTTTTCAACGAGAACTAATGAAGCCACCGTTATTATATTTTTTCAGATATTTTTAAGTAGTCAAGAGCTACGTGTTCATGTCAGTTGGCATACCAATATAAACCCCCCTTCGTCATTCCACTGCTGAATGAGCGCCTCGCAATGCCATGTTGGGTCACGGGTGTTATATGAGCATACTTCATCATGCTGATCAGTCCAGGTTTGTGACGGGAGCTCAGGACGTTCTAATATCACTCGCTGCTGTTAGCCGGAGCGCAGTGTGATAACTGCTGCCCTACCCCTCATAGTTCAACTATTGTGGTGTAATAATGTTCAACGTTAACTTTCATTGCTTTACGTGTAGTCGCGGTTGGATTTTCAATAAATATCATGTTTTGGTCTTTGGTCTAAGGACTGCTCCGTGCACGACACCACACACACACTACAGCCCACACGAGTGACACTACAACACAGCTGCCCTACTACTACCACCCCTGCTCTCCTTGAGTTCTGAAGAGCCACTGTCCAAAAAGTCAGCCCATCATTGTAAAGTACAGTACTTTGTTACAAGGTAGTATGAGAAAACGAATGTTGAGATTGTGCTTTTACATCACCGCAGTTTCAACTTTATTGTTCATCAAAACATTTTGCTCAAGTCTTTTATTAGGTTGTGCGCTGCTTGTCCCAGTGTCGAATTATTCTCTGAATGCTTGATTTAAACTCGGCGGGCGGATGGGACGGGGGAAGATCCAGCACTTCGTGAAGGGGAGCACACCGCTTGTGCCACGCTCTATCTGCTGAGGTGACGAGAAGGGTACAACACGGAGGCTTTCGCGGCCAATATCCAAAATAGAGGTTTTCATGGGTTAAATCGCGGTAATATGAATGTGTCGTTAATTACCACTCGCATCATGATGCGAGTGGTAATTACTGGCGAAACGTACTCGAATTGCAAATGTTATGGGTTTGCTCTCCAACACCGGGGTTCTGAACTAGCAACGAATTTTGTTTCCATGACAAATCTTACTAATTGGCTGTGGGGGGTTTAACGACACATTTATATTTACGCGATCTCAAGCAAGACCCCCTCCCCCCTCTATTCTGGAGTGTAAAAGGATATCTGTCAGAGGGCACAGGATTTACGCTTCGGTTCACGAACCGAGACGACTTATCAGTTGTACACCCGCGGCGCTCACGAAAGGCACACGCAAGGCACCACAGAACTCGCAACGCGCGGGGAGACGGCAACGCATATAACGCGGCCAACTCGGCGTTTCGCCATTGTTATGAATTCGCCTTTTACTGAAACTGTGACGGGCCACGTGCCCCCTCGACTGGGCAGACGACAGCGAAGCGGTTCACCGCGGAGAGGTCACGACTTCAAAAATCCTGCTTTGGGGAGCCGACTCCGCTCATCAACCCTCAGTGGTCAATGCATCACAAGCACCGCTTTGCGGGTCGGCGAATTTAATGGTCGTCCTACAGACGGATTCCGTCACAGTTCCTATGATCACTGTTTCATTGCTTTATTTTGGTGATTTCGAAAAGTTTACTGGTTTGGCCATGTTTGTTTGTTGTAGTACGGAGTTAGACTGATGGCCTTAATCTAAGTTGTCTTGTGGTTGTTGTTTGACTTGCATCCCACTGGGATGTTTGCACACAGCGTTGGTGTACGGTGTTTTTTTCTGCAATTTTTTGCTGTCTTTTTTTGGAATTTCTGTTTGCACTTAGTCACATATTCACTTTAAGATGTTTTCTTGTTCATGTTTTTTGTTTGTTGCGGTTGCACCCGATTCAAGAGCCGAATGGCTCACAGGGCTGTTTTTTGTTTGTTGCGGTTGCACCCGATTCAAGAGCCGAATGGCTCACAGGGCTGTTTTTTGTTTGTTGCGGTTGCACCCGATTCAAGAGCCGAATGGCTCACAGGGCTATACCTAATAAATTAATTCTAGATTTGAAGCTTTCGTGACTGCAAGGATTCATACTCTTAGTTCTTTCGGTAAAGTATCAAATCTGGCTGTGACGGTCCCACCTGATGACGGAGACTTGTGTTGCCTCCGAAACGTCGTGATTTTTATTAATTTTAATTAATTTTTTTACCTACGTGACTTTACCGAAAGAACTAAGACTAATAAATGAACTTGAACGCCATAGGAAAAGCGAGAATGCCACCACCACCAGCCGGTTCAGTCAACGGCCTCGATAACCACAGCCGATCGCCACTCCCCCACGTGGCCCCTCCAGCCGACACTGTCCATAAAAGCGCGAACTCTCGCGAGACTTCCGCGCAAGCTCGCGAGAGCGGTGACGTCACGGCTCCCGCCGAGCGGATCAGCCGCCGAGTCTCGCCGCGCGTCCATCGCGCGTCTTCGTGTGCCCAGGAGACCCCCGCTTCGTGCTCCATCCGCTCAGCCGAGGGGGCCATGATCCGCAGCCGCAGGGAGGTGGAGCGATGCGTGTCCAGCCTGGAGCGGAGCGCGCACTCCCCGCGAGAGGTGTGGACTTGTGGGCCCGCGGCGGCGGCGCCGGAGCCGGCCTAGGCCTCAGGCCTCGACTAGTGCCGGGGTGGGGTGGGGGACGATGTGGGGGGGGAGAGGACCTGGTTAGGTGAAGGCGAGCGAGGGGATACGAGGGGGGTGATGAGGGGGGTGATGGAGGGGGACCCTGGAGCGCGGTGGGGAGACGCGGGGGCTCTGGGCCGCGGGCTCCGCGCCGCCTCACTTTAGGCCCCAGGCCTCGCACCATTCGAATTCGTAGCCTGCATTGGCCGCCGCGCACTCTGATTGGTCGAAACGAATTCCGGTCGGCCAATGGGGCGCGGGTGCGAGGCCATGCGCTGCTCGTGGAGTCCAATAGTGAGGCTCGGCGCCTGTGCGCGCTAGGGAATGCAATCAGTGGTGCCGGGAGGGGTACGGGGAGACCCCGGGGGGGGGGGACACGGGGAGACGCGGGGAGACCCCGGGGGGGGGGACACGGGGAGACGCGGCGAGACCCCGGGGTGTGATACGGGGAGACCCCGGGGTGTGATACGGGGAGACCCTGGTTTGACACGGCGAGACCCGGGGTGTGATACGGGGAGACCCTGGGTTGACACGGGGAAACCCGGGGTGTGATACGGGGAGACCCTGGGGTGTGATACGGGGAGACCCCGGGGTGTGATACGGGGAGACCCTGGGGTGTGATACGGGGAGACCCTGGGGTGTGACACGGGGAGACCCGGGGTGTGATACGGGGAGACCCTGGGTTGACACGGCGAGACCCGGGGTGTGATACGGGGAGACCCTGGGGTGTGACACGGGGAGACCCGGGGTGTGATACGGGGAGACCCTGGGTTGACACGGCGAGACCCGGGGTGTGATACGGGGAGACCCTGGGATGTGACACGGCGAGACCCGGGGTGTGATACGGGGAGACCCGGGGTGTGATACGGGGAGACCCTGGGGTGTGACACGGGGAGACCCGGGGTGTGATACGGGGAGACCCTGGGTTGACACGGCGAGACCCGGGGTGTGATACGGGGAGACCCTGGGGTGTGACACGGGGAGACCCGGGGTGTGACACGGGGAGACCCTGGGGTGTGATACGGGGAGACCCTGGGGTGTGATACGGGGAGACCCGGGGTGTGATACGGGGAGACCCTGGGGTGTGATACGGGGAGACCCTGGGGTGTGATACGGGGAGACCCGGGGTGTGATACGGGGAGACCCTGGGTGTGATACGGGGAGACCCTGGGTTGACACGGCGAGACCCGGGGTGTGATACGGGGAGACCCTGGGTTGACACGGGGAAACCCGGGGTGTGATACGGGGAGACCCTGGGGTGTGATACGGGGAGACCCTGGGTTGACACGGGGAAACCCGGGGTGTGATACGGGGAGACCCTGGGGTGTGACACGGGGAGACCCGGGGTGTGACACGGGGAGACCCTGGGGTGTGATACGGGGAGACCCGGGGTGTGATACGGGGAGACCCTGGGGTGTGATACGGGGAGACCCTGGGGTGTGATACGGGGAGACCCTGGGGTGTGATACGGGGAGACCCTGGGGTGTGATACGGGGAGACCCTGGGGTGTGATACGGGGAGACCCTGGGGTGTGATACGGGGAGACCCTGGGGTGTGATACGGGGAGACCCTGGGTTGTGATACGGGGAGACCCTGGGGTGTGATACGGGGAGACCCTGGGGTGTGATACGGGGAGACCCTGGGGTGTGATACGGGGAGACCCTGGGGTGTGATACGGGGAGACCCTGGGGTGTGATACGGGGAGACCCTGGGGTGTGATACGGGGAGACCCTGGGGTGTGATACGGGGAGACCCTGGGGTGTGATACGGGGAGACCCTGGGGTGTGATACGGGGAGACCCTGGGGTGTGATACGGGGAGACCCTGGGGTGTGATACGGGGAGACCCTGGGGTGTGATACGGGGAGACCCTGGGGTGTGATACGGAGAGACCCTGGGGTGTGATACGGAGAGACCCTGGGTTGACACGGAGAGACCCGGGGTGTGATACGGGGAGACCCTGGGTTGACACAGAGAGACCCGGGGTGTGATACGGGGAGACCCTGGGTTGACACGGAGAGACCCGGTGGCCGAAGGGGGAGACACGGGGAAACCTGGGGGGGGGGGGGTGGGGGGGGGACACGGGGAGACCCGGGGGCCGAGCGGGGGACACAAGGAGACCCAGCGAGACCTTGGTTGACACGGAGAGACCCGGGGGTGGAAGGGTGGGACATTGGGAGACGTGGAGGGGGGGATTACGGGGCGACCTGCGGAGGGGGTGGGACACGAGGAGACCTGGTGGGGGGGGGGATTGGATGAGGTGGGGGGACACGGGGAGGCCCAGAGAGAAAAACGGACAGAAAGGAGATCTGGCATCCATGGATAGACGAGAGGCCTGAGACGTGGGGACACGGGAAGGATGAATGAAATACTTAAGATATGGGAGCCACGAGAGACTTGGGGAATTTGAGACATGGGAAACATGGGAGACTGAGAAACGGTGGAAGCGGGAGATATGGAGACTAGGGAAAGATAGGGGGAGATGAGTGGCGTGTAATATATGTACACCTGGGTCTCGTGGACACCTGGCAGGCCGGAGAGCTACAGGAGAGAGGCTGACCAGAGAGACCTGAGGACCCATTGATACATGGGGTGCAAGTATAAGATATCGGGGACTCGAGATCTTAGACACGGAGTCCTGTGTCACCGAAGATTTAAGACAAGACTAGACACGGGAGACCTGAGTATACTGTATACCTGAAACGGGAGGTTTGCAAAGAGGAACCTATCTGGAACGGGAGAACTGGGAGACAACAGGGATACTGGAGATCCAGTTCATGGTCGATCTGTAATCCGGTTGTTACTGTGATTGAGTGTGTTTGAAATAGTCGCATTTCGTTGCTTTATCATCCAAACGATTGAGAGAAGTTGGTCAGTTGACGAAGTGTACCACTGTCCTGTGCATTCTTTTTGCAGAAAAAGCTGAAGGGCCTCCTGTTTGGAAAGCTGTACTATGAAGCCAAGGACTTTGAGGTGGCCAGGAGGTGAGGAACCACTCGTGGGGGTTTGTTCACGTGACCTCTAACCGGGCGGGTCTGAGCTGTC
This sequence comes from Lampetra fluviatilis, assembly GCF_964198595.1. NCBI lineage: Eukaryota > Metazoa > Chordata > Hyperoartia > Petromyzontiformes > Petromyzontidae > Lampetra > Lampetra fluviatilis. The sequence continues at coordinate 7,718,724 of NC_136317.1, read as the reverse complement.
GCTGCCGCTGCTGTAACCGCAGCCTAACTGAGCAGAGCGTGGTGTGTTCCACGGTCTGCTTTGCAGGCCCATTGTTGAGCATTGGTATACAGTACAACATGTAAAGCCCTTTTATTGATCAATTGCTGCGTGAAGGCTTCCCTATGCCGAGCGGGTCATGGGGACTATTTTCCCATATTTCACCATTGCTGGTTATTGGTGGGTTGGTGAAGGTGGGGGGAGTAAGTGTGGAAGCATATTACAGTACAGTAGAACCTCGGAGATCGAACACACCAGAACTCGAACAAATCGGTGTTCGAACGATATTTCCGAACATTTTTTGTTCCGGAAACCGAACGAAATTCGGAGGTCGATCGGGCAATCGCGACTTGAAAGAACCTGTACGGCTGAGACGCGTATGGCCAGCGTGCATGACGCTTGCCCGGACAAAGGTTTTACCGTATGAGTGGCTCAGTTAACACGTAGCTCTCACCCAGTGCAGACCCGCAAAACATCGTTCCTTAACTTTTTCGTTAATTTCCTTTATTTTAGTGTTTTTTGATGTTCATCCATACACAATGTCTCCTAAGAAGGTTAGTGGTAGTTATAAGCCAAAAAGGAAAGTTGTGAGAACCAGGATAGAATTTAGAAAAGAGATGATTGCAAGGCAGAGAGAAGTGTCCATGTGACCGAGATTTCCAAACAGTATGGTATGTCGAAATCGACGATCTGCACGATACTGAAAGCCATCAACTCTCCTTACTACAGGTAAAGTGAAGTTCAATGTTCATTTATTTCATTTATTCCATATATTTATTCCATTTATTTATTGTGTTTCTTGTTTTTTTGTATGATTTTATGCATGTAATTACTGTAAACTTCGTGTAAAAATGCTTTATAATGAGAGATTTCTTGTGTCTGGAACCAATTAATGTCATTTACATTTATTCTTATGGGGAAAATGTATTCGGTGTTCGAACAAATCAGTGTTCGAATGGCCTTCTGGAACGAATTAAGTTCGATCTCTGGGGTACCACTGTACAAACGTTTATATTGCGGTCACCTGCTGCCTGACAACGTAGCACTGCAATATCCGAAAACACCTGGTTTATATATTTTTGGTATTCTGCCTTGGTGGTTGCTGTTCCAAGCACTAACTATGCCAAGCCTCATCATGGGACCCCCTTTGCTAGTACCAAAATATGAGAATAGGTTTTCCCCTTTTTTTCTGGCAACAAAACAGGTGTTAAGATGTTAAAACACCAAACTGAAACCTTTTACAATGAATCATGTCTGCATTAACCACAATACTTGTGATCAGAATGCAAAAAAAACATACTCTGATAATATATGCATTGTCCTTAACTGATTGGTCCACACCAGAGACAGCTTTCTTTTGAGCCTAGTCTCAAACGGTGTTAGACCAGAGGACGCCAAAAGGTATATTACATACTACGTATGCCTTTTGGCCAAACCAGAGACAGGCTAAAAAGAAAGCTGTCTCTGGTGTGGACCAATTAGTTTCAAAGACAATGCATATATTATCAGAGGACGATTTTTGCTTACATTCTGATCATAAGTATTGTGGTTAATGCAGACATGATTCCTTTTAAAAGGTTTCACTTTGGTGTTTAAACATCTTAACACCTGTTTTGTTGCAAGAAAAAAGGGGAAAACCTATTCTCATATGCCAAGCCTGTTTAGCTTCCGAGATCTAGGGCTCATTCCGGATAATTTTGTCAAAGACATTTGAATGCAACATGGGAATAAGTTGGTCATAATACAGTTCAGATGCACTGCCTTGATTGCATAAAAAGTCACACCCATGATAATTATTCATGTGATAATAGGAATATAAAGCACATCTCCAGTGCCCTCTAAACGTAGCTAAGGCAGTATTATGGGTTGCCTTTAAATACATTCGCTTGGAATATGCGTGTTTACATAAACATTGCAGTGCTGCAACTCTTTCGTAATTGCTTGTTCTGGCACCATGCCAAGCACTGGCAACTGAGCTGACTGCAGCTGCTGCAAATGTCAAATATCCCAGACGTACGGCGCCAGAACCACATTTACAGTGGCAGCAGAGTGGCACTTTGTCCCAGAATAGAGTTGGCCTCAATTTGAATAATCCAGGGCACAGCATAAGGCATCTGTTATGCTGTGAGGGCTTGTCCCATGTTTTGGCTGTTTCATTTAAAATTGTATTTACATTGTGGTTTACATGCAGACTGAAATGTTTTATTTTCCTTTTCAGGCATGTGTCCGACTACTTAACCATCAACGAGAAAGATCCGAAAGCACACAAGTTCCTAGGGCAGATTTACGAAGCCGAGGGAGACAAGGTTAAAGCTGCCGGATGCTTCAAGGTAATTTGTTAGTAATTAGTACAGTAATGGGGGTTAATTATAGAATGGTCCTTTGCAGTAATTTTAATGCAATTATCCTCAACTGCTGTGAGGTAATTAATCTTGTCATGCCCCCCCCCTTCCTAAGTTCGTGCTTTAATGATTTACAGCTAAAGCATAGCATTAGCGTCATTCGCCAGCGCCTTTGACCCTGTGCTGATATTACGACTGCGTTTTAAACGGTTTGTGTATTTCCACGAGTTGTGTTGTGGATGACACGGTCTGCGGCGCTTTTGGTGCTGGCCCCCCCACCACCCCCCCCCCCAACTGCGGGGGCACCGCCTCCGAGCGAGGTGCGCCGTGCTAACGAGGCGCTTGGCTTCCCGTCGCTCGGCACACAGCGTTCACTGGAGCTGAACGGAGCCCAGAAGGAGCTGGTGCTGAAAGTGGCGGAGCTGCTGAGCGAAGGCCGCGCCCTGCAGGATGGCAGCGCTAAGTACTGGGTGGAGCGCGCTGCAAAAGTCTTCCCCGGGAATCCCGCCGTGTTCTCGCTCAAGGTGCCGCCGGCCGTGACACCTTCACCTTGGCACTTCACCTGCCAAGGGGGACTTGTGTTTCGCACAAGTTGTTGCACTGCAGAAACATTTGTAACAAAAAATATAATTCAACTTGCAAGTCCTGAACTGAATCTTTTTTCAAACTGTTTCAGGAACGTTCTGCATTGGGCTGATTGATCAATTTCACAAATTAGTGTTTAGTACGTGGCATGAAACCAGAGTACCCCGGAGAAAACCCACGTTTGCAAGGACATCATTCTCAAACTTAGGAACAGATAGATTCAATAATCCATTTGCGTACTACCACCTCCTGACCACCTCACCAATTCTTCACTTTTGGAACGCACCTCTGTCAAGATCCTTGTTAGGCCTGTGAAGGTGTCGTTGAATTGGCGGTCTGGCGAATGGGGTTGGTGTGTTGTTTGTCGGTGGTGCGGTGCTGGGCTTCCTGTGTGGGGGTGCCGCGGTGACTGTGGTCCTGTTGCAGGAGAAGCTGCTGCGCATGGGTGGGGAGCCTGAGGAGCTGGAGGCGCTGGTGCGGGATGAGCTGCGCCTGCGGCCCCACGAGCCAGCGCTCAACGTACACCTGACCCAACTGCTGCTCGACTCGGGACGGCACTCGCTAGTGCTGCAGCACGTGCGCTCCGTGGATGCGTCTCCCGGCCTGCGCCACGCCCTCACCTGGCAGCGATGCGTCGTCTCCTCACTGCAGGTGCCAACATGTGGGAATTGAGGGTCATTCAACATTACATCGGTTAAGAAGATACCTTGACCAGACCCGATTTTAGACCAAATCCGTGTCCTTAAAACTGTGGCTTCAGTCGTGTGTGGTTAATTATTATTTATGGATGCAAAGCTCGGCTTGTCAAAGAGTCGTGCAAGCACGCCCGTTTCCTCGTGCAGGCTGTAATTGTGAGCAGCGACACGTCCGGTCCTGCTCATGAGTGGCGCCTGTTTGCCTCTGCGACCTGGCAGGGAGTTGTGCGAGGGAGGGCAGAGGAGCGTGAGGAGGTGAGGCTGCGGTTGCTACTTGCGCTGCATCACGTGGTGCGGCTGTCCCTGGGGACAAAAGACATCGCGGAGGCAGTCGACGCTCTCAGAAGGTGCGCCGAAAACGTGGGATTGCGTACACCTCGGTTACTGTGAATCTGTACAGAACAAATCAAGATGGCATTGTTGACTAAAGCCGTTGATGCCACCACAGCTCGCCAACCCGTTCTACCCTCCGTCAGATCCACTGCGCTGTAGAGATGTGACATCCAAGATTTTCCCTCGCAGTATCCCACCATCTACTCTTAGAACTTTAGTCTTGGTCGCCAAATTCTCAGAGACCACTCCAGTGTCTTTCCTGGCAATTGGAGCTACCCCATTCTGCACTGCACACATCCCATCCAGCGCAGCCATTATTTCCTGTCTACAATATTCACCTGCCTTTTCTTCCAGACTTCTAACTTGTTTATCCTGTCTTGTAACCAGTTTTGAGCGTCCAATTAAGACACGTGTGCTAAGATGCCAACACCTTATTTTGAGCTGCTCTTGGATTTTGTCTGTCACACCGTTGCAGCACTTTTCCTTGAAAAATGTTTGTCCTACGCCGTGAAGTAGAGGCTCCTTTCAACTGAAAAGAAACAACGACGCATGATGTTGATGGTGAATCGTGTACAGCCGATAATTGTCAACCTCTAACAAAAATCTACGGGTGATGAATGTCAATGTATTATTTGGGTCTTTCGGTAAAGCCACGTAGATGGGAAAATAAAAATATCGCGACGTTTCGATCGTAATACAAGCAATCGTCAGCAGGTGAAAAAAAATGTTCTTCCATTGATGACGATTGCTTGTGTTGCGATCGAAACATTGTGATTTTTTTTTTCTGTCTACCTTGCTTTACCGAAAGACCCAAAGAATCTGAATTCCTGCAGTCAAGAAAGCTTTAAGTCAAGATTTAAATGTCAACGTGCTAATTGATATGAGTCACTGGGTGGTGGAAGGCATAAGCTTACTCAAGCTTCGGATCCCTTCTGCAACACGGTTTTATTGGCGATTTGCAGTTTAGAAAAACTCCCATTTGTACAATGGCTGGAACCATTTTTCACCTTATTAAAATGAAGAGTCGAAGGAGAGAGGGATGATTACCACGCTGGATTGGTGTTCCCGACAAGCTGGTTGTTTGAAGAACCTTTGCGGAGTCACCGCGAGAAACTGGGGCCCACGTGCCGTCGTGAATGCCGAAAGCGGCCTCTGTGGTCGCTTGAAAGAAGCTGCGACGTTGCCGCCCTCACTGTTGCCCGTCGGGTATCTCTATCCACAGGTTTGATGAGGAGCTCGGCACCGCCCTGGTGGAGGAGGGCGATTGGAGCCCCGTGCTGGCTGAGCTCAAGGGACAGCTGTACCTGCACGCTGGCACCCTGCTGCTGCAGATGGCACGGGACCGGCTGGCAAACTGGAGGGCAGTGGTGGACCAGGCTGCCCTGTGCTACATGCTGTCCTACCAGGCAAGTGCCACTTGTATCATGTGACGGGGTACAACGTGACACGGCATCAACTTGTGCAGTGTCTCAAAAGCTACCGCAACCCTAGACTCTTCACAAAGCTTTGCTTAAAACAGAGTAACAAAACATCGCGTTGTAAACCTTTTAAAGCTTCTATATTATTAATTACTATTTCAAGACAATCAGCTAAACCTGAAAAACACTTCCATATTAATGAAACCAACTATATAAGACCTTAAGACTTAATGTAAAACCAAAATCTCGTCAAACTACGACATGGTTGTGCAGGTTGAATGAGGACTCGCAAAGTCGAGTGAGTCATCGGGGATTTGATTTTGTGGCTTTTCGGCACGCGCTGCAGTGAGTTTGTGGCTTGGCTGAGACGCTGCGTGCTGCCGTGTGCTGCGGCAGGTTGACCGTATCGAGCTGAAGTCCAAAAGCAGGGTGGTGACTGGGCAGGACATGGACAGCCTCTCGTGCGATCGGCTGAGCCAGGCAGGTGTGTGTAACCCGCTGGTTAAGCGTGGTGGTGATGGTGGTGATTGTGGTGAAATGAGCTTAATTATAATGTAAATAGTTTATTTCATGCTGACTCCGATGCTTTTAACTGTTGTAGCGTGTGTGCCAGAGTTATAAATGGCAACTCGGGCACACACGAATGGAACGTTCTTTTACTTGATGCCCATAACTTCCACAGTGGCGCCGCGACGTGTACACGTGCGAGTTCAAGTACTATAGCAGTCGTACGCGCGGGTGCGCTTGTACATGCTACGCGCACACGTATGCATACGCCGCGCTTGTGTCCGTTTGCCCCACGCCCGCCCCGCAGGCCACATGCTGGTGACGCTGTGCGAGGGAAAGCCGGAGGACTACCTGGTCCAGGTGGCGGAGTCGCTGGCTGGCCCTGCTGGGCAGGATGCCCTCGTGAAGGCCGTGTACGCGGGCCAGCCGCCACCCTGCTCGCTGCTGGCGTCGGACGATATCCCCCAGCAGCTGCGCACGCATGTCCCTGACATGCACCGGCTGCTCGACTATGACACGGGTACTGCCGCTGATGGCCTTGGTCCCGTAGATTTGAAGTCTCGTGCTTAGAGCTCGAGACCAGGATAGAATCGTATTTGCAAGAGTGAGCTGGGTCACCGAAGTGACAAATGGAAGAATAAATAAATAATCTGCAAATATTACAGGAACATACATTAACTTTCAATGATACATTCTCTGTAGTGCAAGTTGGCTTGGGCAGATCATTTTATGTTGATCATAGCACGATTACAATTAAGTTACAAACATTTTTACAGATAGTGACTGTTATTATACTGATGTATAAACAGACGTGGATATATGTGAAATACAATTGCAAGTGAATTTATGAAAACAAATTGACAGTTTAGCATCCTATGGTGATTTAGATGGGAGTCTTAACTGAGGACACATGTTTGAAGCGATGGGATTTGAGGTGTTTCGTGAATAAACACAGAACAAGTGAGATCCGTGTTCGTTTTGAGGGTTTTGGTTCCAAATAAACACCTTGGATTAGGTAAGGGACCGAGTTATGTGCGTGTGTGTGTGCGTTAAATGTTAACTTGGCCCAGTAAACCTCCCTCCGAGTTGGAAGTGGGTGAAAAGTGATGACCGATGTTGGACCGGGAATCGCCCTCCTTTCAAGCATTTTCTGGCATTCCGTGTCGTGCTGCCGGTGCCAGGTGCGGTGGCGGAGCATGGCGGGGACCTGCAGCAGCTGGTGTGGCTGTCCCTGATGTGGTACGACTCGTCCGAGCCACGGCCCGACCACCTCAAGTGGCTGTCGCCACTCTTCCCCAAGATGAGGCTGGAGACGGAGCGGCTGGAATCGGACTCTGGGGAGACCACGGCTCTTTTGGATATGGAGGTGACAGCGTCGTTGCCGCTCGTCGTTTTGACGACGCGTCAGTTTGTTGATTTTTTTTTTTTAATCTGGGCCAACGAGAGAGTGGCCGAGTGGTTCGGAGGTCCAGAGCGGTAAGCTGGCACTGCTGAGATTGGGTTTCGAAATGCGGGCAAGCCGCCTGTGATTAAACTGGGTTGGTGAGTTGATGTTGCACACAAAAAACCCCATAATTTAATTTATTACTGCAGTTTAATTGGACTGAAGTTCAGCTCCGAGAATTAAAATATTGTCACGACTACCGGAAGATGAAATGTGTTCTCATTTGCAAGGAGGTTTGGAAAGTGCTGCCCCGCTACTGTTCGTGGACTCGGGGTCATTTGAAGGAATCTCCGAGGTAGTTCTGCGGGATCCACGCCCAAGTGCTTTTCTCTGACACGAAGGGTTTTACACCGCTCTGCTAGAGGGGTGAATCGCCTGTGGGTGAATAGTTGTATGCCTAGTTGTCACAGGAAAGCGTGCCACCGCGAGGCTCTCTGTGCCGGCATTTGCTCGTGCAGTAACTGTTAGATCCGCCGAGATTTTGGACTGCGGTTCGCATCCAACAGCAGTGCCACAGCGTTTGTTTGCTGTGCCCGGCAGGTGTTCTTGCTGGGCGTGACGTTTGCAGCGAATGCCCAGCTCGGGGAGAAGATAGAAAATCTGCGCCGAGCCGACGAGCCGCGACTGAGCCCACTGCCACTGTGTCGCCTTCTCATCAGCGATCGGCAGAGGCAGTGGTGGCAAGCGGTGCACAGCCTGCTCAACAGACAGGCGCAGTGAGTGGCCATGCACTCCTTCACGCACTCTCCCGCTTGTGCGTGACGCTTTCCCACGGGGACACGTCACGTACGAGCGTTAGTTTGTCAAGCAGGAACGCACATTTGTACAGCCCCAATGGCAATCCATTGCGAGAGTGTCGTCTTTTACCATACTTCACAGCGCTGGTCAGCGCCGGTGGGGAAGGCTGGGAGCGTGGATTTGGCAGTATAGAACAGCAGTGGATTTTGCTGCATTGCCCATTGCTAACAACTTTATTTGGATGTACATCTGGAATCATGTCTTGTTTTTCCATCATATATCCATAAAGGAAAAAAAAGTAGTCCAATAATTTAATATAGTATTTTCCCGCATATAGCCCGCATACGCATATACCCCGCAGACACATATACCCCGCAAAAATAGCGTTTTGGGTAAAACTAATTTCAGATAGCCCGCACTTCCATATACCCCGCATGCATTCATATCTTTAACGTCGTTATCGCAGCTTAATTCCATCATATTAATACGAAGTTTACATTTGTAATACATTCCACTATCAATTGTTAACATTAAAATCATAACGTGCACAAAGAAAACAAACTAACCGGAAACGAGTGAACTTAAAACAGTAAGTAACTAACAAAAATAAATATCCAATAAATAAGTAACACTTAACTGGTAGATAAGTACAGTTTCAGCACTGGTAGATTGCGCACTGCGCAGACAATAGCGGCACTACGGTAACGCCATTGCCTCGCCCCCAACCACCTCTCTCTCCCCCCAGCTCTCCCGTGGCCGCTAAACAAAGTGCACCCACTTCAAACATTGTCGTTTCATTGTACAAACAATTCGAATAATTTAAAACGTGATTCCATGTGCAATTTTAGTGTGAGTGGTTTATTCAGCAGTGCTTTAGTCAAACGTAGTAAGTGTTGCATAGTCGATAGTCCTACCATGAAAAAATTAAATGAGTTATGATGACATGTCACACGTGTAAAATATTTTTAGGATAGCCCGCACCTCCATATACCCCGCAGGGTCTTGTTTTGTTTGTAAGAAGTGGTACACCCCGCGGGTTATATGCGGGAAAATATGGTAATTTTGAGCCATGATGTATTCACTGCATGATTATGGTCTCCCAGCCCATCACCATTGCTCACGCATTGACCAATCTTTCGCCCTGTCTCAACGGTAGTGAAATAAAAATCAACGCAGCGTAATGATTACAGTAAAATATTTCGGCGACAATTGACAACTTTGAAAGAGCAAGTTACTCAAAAGAAAATGGATACAAATGTTGATAGGGGCAGGGCATGGAAGTGCGGTCAAACAGTTTCAGTTTCATTTATTTGGTATAGCCCTGCGAGCCATTCGGCTCTTGAATCGGGTGCGACCGCAACAAACAAAAACATGAACAAGAAAACATCTTAAAGTGACTATGCGCAAACAGAAAAATCCAGGAAAAAACTGCAAAGTCTTCCAGACACAACAGCACGGTGTTGCGACCATGACGGTGGCGGTGTGTCTGTGTGCAGGCCGGGCACACTGGCCAAGCTGAGGCTGAGGGTCCAGCAGGAGCTGCCGGTGCTGCGCGCACACGAGCGGCACGGGCTGCAGCCGGCGCTGCTCGTCCACTGGGCCGACACCCTCGTGCGCAAGGTGACGGCCGCACCACTGCAGCTTTTGCAGCCAAGAAAGGAACAAGCGAGGGAAATTATTTTGTACGCTTTCCAACGTGCGTTTGTACCCTGGACGTTTTTCATTGGCAAGGCGCGACGTTGCCTTCAGAGGTCGCACAACGGGGTGACGTCGCACGGTGCGTGACGTCGCAGGTCATGTGTTTTGACGTCATTGGGAGAGGAATGCGGGTATGCACTAGTAGCAAGCTGCCGTTGAGTACAAGCGCCTGTTGGAAAGCGTTGCGTAATCCGTGCGTCTGCATGATGTTTCTTGTACTGGTTTGCGTCGTCTTGTAACGAAAGCGGTTGCTTTAAAGCCGCTCGCGCCGCGCACACGCGCATCGTCGCACCGCTTGCATGCAGGGCAGCGCGCAGAGGAGCAAGGCGGCCCGGCGGGACTACGTGGCGCGCGGCGCCTACTACTGGGAGAGGGTGCTCCCCTTGCTGCAGCTTGCACGCAAGCACAAGGACATCCCCGAGCCCATCGAGCCGCTCTTCTGGCACTTCCACAGCCGTGACATCCAGGTATGCGCCGCGTCGTCCCCGTCGTCGCAGGCAACGCCATCCTCATGCGGGAGCTGCTGCGGGGTTCGGGGACCGTGGTGAAATTTGTCGAGCGTTTCTTTTGGTCTTGCGGGCTCTGCCCTCCTGACGACCGCACTCGTGTGAACGTGTCGCTCGGCAGCCGCAAGAGGCTGACGCGTTCATCGCATCGGCAAAGCTGGCGCTCGGGACGCTGTCGCTTGTGCGAGAAGAATACGACGATGCGGTGATGAGGTTCGAGACCGTGGGGACCCCGCTGGCCTTCTGGAACTGTGCCCTGGTACGCTGCCACACCCATTGGTCGCATGCTTGCCCCTTGTATTGAAATGGATGAGTTTATTTTGTAACCAGCTAAGAGCTCAGTAAATTTACACAATCTAACCCAAAAACCTGTATTATGGAGCTAAGAGCTCGTTGAGAGCTGTCCCATTTGCAACGGAGACCTGGGTTAACAATGGCACACGATAAATACCAATGCATAAAAACAATGTGGTGAATACGATTAGAAAAATAATACAATAGCATGATGATGCATGCATTCATTTGTATTTCAATGAGTAGAGACCCCTGTTGCTCTGCGCAAAAAACAAGAACGGTAGTTTTCATAAGCTTCTCATAATCCTGTGCTTGGACCACTACAAGTAATCTGCTCTTTTAAGTAAGATAATTAAATTTTTTGTAATATTCTCCTAGGATTAAAAATGTTCTGGAGAAAGAATTACATTTAATAGAAGCACACATTAAATGTGAAAGCAATTTTAAATAAACAGTGTCAAATCTTGGGTGTGGCTATTATATGTCTTCTGAACTTCTTGCACCGTTTCAATTCACTGATTATTTGCTCCACGGAAAATCCGATTTATCCAGCTTAGCCAGCTTGTTTCCACAGGGGAGGAGCCGTGTAAGCATAGGAAGGGGGGCCCCGAAGTTTGTAGTGGAGGGTCCCTGGTCGTGTAGGGCTTTACAGGTCAGGAGACCGACCTTGAATGCGATGTACCATCGTTTTTTTACCTTTGTGAATACAGGGACACCTACTTACGATAATTCGACTTGGGAACTTTCGGAGATACGAACAAACTTGTCTGTATTTCCAGTTTCCCGTTCAGATGGCAGTGGTGGCATCTACATCTGCAGAACATGAAGAACCAGTGGCATCTTCCTCTACAGGAGATTATACAACTTTTAAAGCCACTCTCCGTATTCAGTGTACGTGCCGTACAACATGTTTGGAATCGACAGGAGTAAAGTTAGACTTGCAAACAGACCTGGAACCTAACTCGTTCATAAGGAGATGAGTCCCTGTAAACCGTAAACCCCCGAAGAACCCATGCAGAACAGGGAGGGAAAGTACAAACTCCAAACAGAGAGAAGCCCGAATCAGGAATCCAAACCAGACCCTTCTTGCAGTGAGGCACAAAGTGTTATCACTGCGCCACCCGACCTCCCGTAGGTCGTGCAGCCTGAACCTCGGCACTCTGCTATCTGCAACTCTGATTTCAGGAGCAGGGAGTTAAGAACCTCTGAGCAACAAAATCCACCGCAACACCGTTGTGAATGATGATGATGTGAATTATGTGACCAAGGATGTTGTCTTGCTGCTCGGTGTAGCTTTTCCAGAGCCTGGCGGAGGACGCAGACCCCGGTGGAGAGGAGACGGATGGCCCGGAGGGAGAGGCGTGCCGGGCGCAGCTCCGAAAGGCCGAGGGATACCTGCTCAGGATCATGCGCATGCTGCCCGAGCACGACTGGGACGCCCCTGCGGAGGACGGCGAGGTGCCCGCACGCCACACGCCACACGACAAACAGCCTCGTGGCCAGAAATGAATTAGTTAATACATTCCTTAGTCTGTCTCGTTTGCACAGTGTTCTCCATTAACCTCGGTGTATTGATCTAATTTGCGTATAATTGCACGAATTGTATGCAAAATAAATTCTTGCACGGTGCCGATACATGTATCGTCTTGAAGTCAAAAGTGATCTTAATTGATAAATGAATGCTTTGCTACATGTCTAGTCTTGAGCGGAGTGTGGTTGACTGCTTGGGTTAGAACCACTGGCAGAGATGAGGTTGTGGCAGTGTCATCTGGAGGGGAGCAGTGGCTGTCTGACTTGTGGGTCCCCACATGTTCTGCGTATCCACGTGTGTGTGGGTATGGGGAGCAGTGGCGTAGTGGTTAGTGCACTGCACTACAAACCCGGCGACCCGAGTTTGATTCCCGCTCACAGGCTACATTGGTGACTTATATCAGAGTTGGTCCTGGTCCTCCCCTCAGTCGACTCTGCTTTATAATTGAGTACCTGGTGCGGTGAGTAAACAGCAGCTGGGGAGATGAAGGCGGTCGGGCGTGGTGCTGAACACCCACCCTTTGTGTGCCGTGCTGGCCTTCCTAGGTGCTGGCAAATGGCACTTACCCCAACAGTTTGTTAAAGGCTTTCGGGGGATATTTGTCTTTGTGCGGCCGACACCACAGCAGACCGGGGTGAGCGTGAGCTCCGTGCGCGATCTTCTGGATGCGCTGCGAGCACGGCTGGAGCAGTCCCGTGTCGAACCGAACGGAGACATCACCAACGGTGGCGACCTCGGCAACAGCAGCGTCGCCGCCTCCATGCGGTCATCGGCCTCGCCCGCCAAGGCCACCACCCTCACCTCTCCACTCAAGAGCATTCTGGTAGGCACCACCCCCCCACGCGTGCGACACGTTGCGCGGTCGTGATCAGTTGCGAGCCGGTGGTGAGACGGTGAGGTTTGGCGCTGAGTCGTCGTTGTTGTCGTGTGTGGCGTTGTCTGTGTGCAGGGCTCCCCGCGGACCTCCCCTCGTTGGGCCCAGCAGCAGACGCACCTCCTGGAGACACTGTGCCACCAAGTGCAGGGATTGCAGGCGAGTAAGCCAAGTGCAGCCGTCACAGAGTCATAGTGGTTTCCTGCTCCGATTATGATTTAGGTGATGCTCATCTCCTGTTTATACAGCTCCGCAGAGCCAGTGGTGGAATTTCTACATTACTATGGTGGGGGGGGGGGGGGTGAGTCTCCATAGGACAACCATTGTTGACTTCCGCACAGTGGCCTGCCTATGATCCATCCTGGGTTTAACCAGTCTGGATTGTGTGAGGCGTTCGCACATTCTTAAAGGTCTGGATACGGTCCCCATCATACATGAGCTTCTCCGGCAGGTGAGGCTGCGTTGGCTGGGTCATGTAGCCTGCATGCCTAGCCACTGCATGCCCACACAACTTCTGTTTGGCTGGATAGAGTGATCTAAATTAGCACAGTACGGGTGAGAAAAGATGAACTGATGTAGTACGGAAGGATGTGGAGCTGATTGGACTTGCAGATAATTGCGACTTGCAAATAACTGGTACCAGCGGTGGCGATATTGGCATCTGTGTAGGAGGCTCATGAAGGACGCTATTGGGCAGTTGGAGGCAGTCGCCCTTCAGCAAGAACGCTCAAAATGACGAGCAGAGTGCCGGGCGGCTAAAACGTAGCAAGTTGGCACAGACGTTTTTTAACCTTCCCCTGCCCCTCCGTTTAGCACGGTTGGCTTCGTACAGTGCGAAAGAAGTTCAGCATACAGACTTACGTAGGGAGCCACAGGTGGTCGATCTGCCAGTCAACCCAACCAAGCGTCTGTCCCATGACCTGCTAGTCGGCCTTTAACACTTCACGTGGCCTCAAAGTGCACCTAGCTTTGCTAAAACGCCGTGGCAAATGTTGTTGCATGCGTGTGCCAACGTGTGTGTGTGTGTGTTCCCGTTGGCAGAATGTGATGCGTGGCCTGCAAATGGGGACGCCTGAGGGCGCGGGTGGCGTGCAGTCCCGCATGCACATGGTCATGGAGGGTGGCTACCCAGCTGAGACGCTCGCCGACTCTTATCAGGCGCCCGCCTCCTTCCAGCAGGGCGTGCCTCTCACGGGTACAGCTCATTAATCGCACACACCTCATCCAGCCTGACCCCAGCACCCGCAGTCTGGCATTGCCTTCACATGCAGCTTGGCGCCACATGTCTTGAAATCCCACCTGGGTGTTTGAATGCCATTATATTGCAAAGGGGTTTGTCCCTTAATACAAATCATCGGGCATAAGGGTGACACAGTGGTAGGTGACAATGGTGCTTTACAACAAGAAGGACCTGGGTTTTATTCCCAACCTGGATTTTGTGTTCTTTCCCTCATGGGTTTCCTTGCTCGTGCAAGCGAATGGGTCAATTATGCTCGTGGTGGCAAATTCACTGATTGGTGTCTCTCATACGCTGATGATATTCACTCAGCTGTGAGTGAAACCGCCACGTCTGAATGGGATGCACTGACGAGAAAAAGACAAAGGTCCCCCATATAGCCTTAACAGACTGTAGGAGCAAGTGCTGTTGGCAAGCACCGATGAAGGCGGGCACGACACACAACGGGGTAGGTGGCCAGCACCACGCTCGACCTCCTTCGTCTACCCAGTGGCGATGTTTACACACCGCACTATGTACTCATTTGAGGCTGAGTCCACCTAGGGGAGGCCCATGATCGACTCGGATAATAGTCACTGGCATTGGCCGTGGGAATGAATGGAACTCAGGTGGCCGGGTTCGTCCCGCAGCGCTACGCTACCACTCCCCCCGTTCACACGCACGCCTGCTTGCGTGTGTCTCTCCCCAGTGTCGACAGGAGGAACGTCGGCTTTTTACAACCAGTCTCCCGGCTACAACACACAGTACCTGCTACGTACCACCACTCCTGCCAAGGTACCCACCAGCTTTTTTTCTTCAACTTATTTCGTGTGGTGTCAGAGTTGATTGGCAGCATCTGTGTGTTCGTGTTGAGGTTGGTGAGTAAGCCAGTGGACGGTTTCAGGAGAAGCCTTGTGGTGAATATCTCAAATGCTGCTTGCTGCCAGAGAAAGATGGAAGCGGACAGTGGCATAGCTGTGTGGTCCGTGCATTGAGACTGGTGACTGCATTCTGCGCTCTGGGATATTCTTTTAATTGTTCATCAGTGGAGGTGGAGCTAGCTACGTCTGCCATGCAGTCTGATGCAGTTCATTGCAGGAGATTGTTTCCTGGCTAAATTGAAACCTGGGGGGGGTGGGGGGGGAGGTGCTTCATGTCGGGTTTGTAATTTTAAGTGCTCGGCAGGTGCATCGTAATTGTCTCATTGTCCCTGTGTTTGTTTCCCTGGCAGCACCCCAACATGTACAGCGGGATCCCGCGCCTCACACCGCAGCAACAGCAGCCACCGCAGCAGCAGCCACAGCCCCCCCCGCACGTCTACTCGTACCAGCAGCCCCCTGCGAGCACGCCCCCCGCACCCTCCTCGGCCCCACGCATCTACCCCCAGGACGTGTTCAGTGGCTCTGGCTACCCGCACGGCTCTGCTTACGGCTACGACTCGGCGGTGTCCGGCAGCGTGCTGTCCCCCTACGGCAATCAGTTCTACGAGCCCCCAGCCACCAGCAACCCGGCGCTGCCCGAGCCAGGATTTTTCACCATGCCCCCGGCCAACCGCGTGCCGGACGCACCCAGAGCTGTGGCGAGCCCCAGTCTGCAGGGCCAGCCGCCCGGGCAGTTGATGCAGCAGCAGCAGCCCGCATTCCAGTTCAGCAACAATTTCCGGTCGGATGACGGCGATTATACGTTCTCTTCGCCGGTGGGAAGGCAGGGTCCGGCTGGTTCGCTGACCACGGGTACGCCCATCAAGATGGAACAACTGCCACAAAACGCCTCGTCACACGGCAAGCCCTTTCCTCCCTCGTCCTCCCAGGCCGGGCCCCCTCCGAGTTTGTCTCAGGCCACCGCTCCGTACTTCGATGTGAAAGCGCTGTCTGGGATGTCTTTCGCCGACCTCGCTGCACAGAGTTTGGACAAGGAAGTCGGGTTTGGCCAGACCACGGGCAGCACAACAAACACCTTTACCTTCAAGGACCGGGGAAGGCCGCTCTTCCAGCAGTCCACTCCCGCAAGGGGGGATGATGGCAGCGACGGTGAGGTGGACAGCGTCCTTGGGGAGGAAGATGGGCCACACTTTGAGCCCGTTGTTCCGCTGCCGGACAAGGTGGAAGTGAAAACGGGAGAAGAGGACGAGGAGGAGCTGTACTGCAACCGCGCAAAACTATTCCGATTCGACGCCGACAGCAAAGAGTGGAAAGAGCGCGGAGTTGGCAATTTTAAGATTCTCTGTCACCTTGTGTCAGGGAAGCTGCGGGTGCTGATGCGGCGCGAGCAGGTCCTGAAGATCTGTGCGAACCACTACATCACGGCCGAGATGACCCTGAACCGCAACGCCGGCTCCGACAAGTCCTGGGTTTGGCACGCACTCGATTTTGCCGACGAAGTACCAAGGCACGAGCAGCTCGCGATCAAGTTTAAAACGGCGGAGGAGGCGGTCGTTTTTAAAACCAAATTTGAGGAGGCACAGCAGCTGCTGAAAAATGTTGTGAGTGATGGTGACGAAGGCGATAAACCTCTGGCTCTCGTGAAAGGCCCTTCTAAACAAATCTATTCTAAATCGGCTCGAGCCGGAAGTCAAGCTCCTGTCTTCAAGATGATCCCGGTGGGGTTCGGCGCGAAGTTTGAGAAAAAGGAGGGCGAGTGGGACTGTTCGGTGTGCGTGGTGAGGAACAAGCCCGATGCTGATGCGTGCATCGCCTGCCTCAGCGCAAAGCCTGGAGGAGGGGACAGGCCGGGGCAGACGCCTGCAGCGTTTGCACCTTCTGGCTCTGGGAGCAGCGCCTCCTTTCCCGACTTCAAATTCAGCACTATCTCCGCAAGAAACGCTGTCGAGTGTCCTGGGTCTTTGGCACTTGGCTCTGCTCCCGATTTTCGATTTGCTTCATCAAGCCTGCCTTTCAAGTCCACTCAAGATAACAAAACACCTGCCGTGGCGTCGCCTGCGGTTTCCGGCAAGGGGTTCGGTGCACAGTTCGCAAAGAAAGAAGGACAGTGGGATTGTGAGATCTGCGTCGTTCGGAATGATAGCAGCGCCACGTCGTGTGTTGCCTGTCAGACCCCCAATCCCGGAGCCCCTCCAGAGAGCAATACGTTCACCGAAGGCCTCCCGTCGCTCACCGGGGTGACGGCTTTTCAATTTGGTTTACCGACAGAGAGCGACAAGCAAGGTTCCGGCTTTATGCAAGCAGCGACCAGCTTTGCTTTTGGGATGGGCTCTGACGCAGCCACCGGATTCAGCTTTGGTATCGCAACTGGAAACAGCGCTGCCAGCAGCACGGCCAAGACCATTCAGCCAGGGTCATTTAGTTTTACCCAGGCCTCCGCAACCACTCCATCTTCGGTGGAGAGCTGCCACCAAGCTCCTGCTTTCCCGAAGCTGCTGGGATTTGGTTCCCAGTTTTCCAAGAAAGAGGGCGAGTGGGACTGTGAAACATGCGCAGTTCGTAACAAACCTGAGCTTGCCGCGTGCGCTGCCTGTCAGACGAGAAAACCGGACGCCACCACAAGCATTCCACGTGTGGCAGAGAGCAGCCAAGCCCCTGCCGTCAGGAACCTAACAGGATTTGGTTCGCAGTTTTCCAAGAAAGAGGGCGAGTGGGACTGTGATACTTGCGCAGTTCGTAACAAGCCTCACCTTGCCGCGTGCGCTGCCTGCCAGACGAGAAAACCGGACGCCACCACAAGTATTCCACGTGTGGCAGAGAGCAGCCAAGCCCCTGCCGTCAGGAACCTGACAGGATTTGGTTCGCAGTTTTCCAAGAAAGAGGGCGAGTGGGACTGTGACACTTGTGCAGTTCGTAACAAGCCTGAGCTTGCTGCGTGCGCTGCCTGCCAGACGAGAAAACCGGACGCCACCACAAGTATTCCACGTGTGGCAGAGAGCAGCCAAGCCCCTGCCGTCAGGAACCTGACAGGATTTGGTTCTCAGTTTTCCAAGAAAGAGGGCGAGTGGGACTGTGACACTTGCGCAGTTCGTAACAAGCCTGAGCTTGCCGCGTGCGCTGCCTGCCAGACGAGAAAACCAGGCACTCAACCAACAGAGAAACCTCCAGCACCTTTAACCGGGTTCGGACAACCCAGCTCCGGGTTTGGATCGTCAATGTCTGGTTTCACGTTCGGCACCTTGACTGCCAAGACTGATGAATCTGGCTTCAGCTTTGGTTCGTTGGCTCCTGCGGCTGGCCAGGCGAGCGCTTTTAAATTTGCCACGCAGGAGGGGAAAGAGAGGAAAGGGCCTTGCCAACCAGGGTCCGCATCGCTCCTGCTCAAGATTCTTGCAGAAGATCACGAGAGAGCGGAGGTTCCCAACTCAAGTGGTCCTGTCGGAGGGCAAGGCTTCTCTGGTGCCATTCTTTCAGATTTTAAGCCGATGAGCGCGGACGGATTCCAGGGCTTTTCCGGCACTTCTTTTGCTGATCTGGCAACGGCCCAGCCCCTGGAGTTTGGAAAGAACCAGTCGAGTTTTTCCAACTTTCCCAGCATCGGGAAGGCGCTGTTTGGCGTGACTGCCGATGCCGATACGTCAGGACAGGAGGACTCTAACGAAATGTACAAGACGGAGGAAGACGACGAGATTCATTTTGAGCCCGTGGTGCAAATGCCCGACAAGGTGGACCTCGTCACAGGAGAGGAGGAGGAGGAAGTGTGCTACTCTCAGCGAGCCAAGCTGTTTCGCTTCGACACGGCCGTGTCTCAGTGGAAAGAGAGGGGCGTTGGAGACATTAAAATCCTGCGGAACAAGCAGACGGGCAGAACTCGCATACTGATGCGACGCGAGCAGGTGCTGAAGGTGTGTGCCAACCACTGCATCACCACTTCCATGAGCCTCAATCCCATGAAGGGCTCCGACCGCGCTTGGGTGTGGGTGGCCAACGATTTCTCGGAGGGGGAGCCCAAGGTCGAGCAGCTCGCCGTAAAGTTCAAGACTCCTGACGTCGGCGTCGAGTTCAAGGCGAAGTTCGAGGAGTGTCAGCGGGGCCTGTTGGACATGCCTCTGCAGACACCGCACAAGCTTCTGCAGACGGGCAAGGCCGCGGAACTGATCCAGAAAGCGGAGAAGATGAAGTTTGAGCTCAAGGGCTTCAAGGAGCAGTTCTCCGCCTTGGACAACAAATCCAAGCAGGCGGCAAGCGACGGCCACGCTGTGGTGACGTCCACCCCGACCGGGGGCACGCTGGCGGCCCTGCGGCCGGGGGGCTCGCTGTCGGAGTGCGTTGTCCCCACGCTCGAGTGGGACGACTATGACCTGCGCGAGGGAGCATCCACTTGCGACACCTCTGCGGGCACCTCCCTGCTCCGATCGCCGCCACCGCCGCAAGCGCCCGACAAACCCGACCACGCCGCGTCGTCGGACAAGTTGCCCTTCCGCTTCGGGGAGACGGCCGCCGGCTTCAACTTCAGCTTCCAGCCCATCGTGAGCCCCGGCAAGTCGCCGGGGGGGCACCAGCACCGGAACTCCACCAACGAGGAGAACGAGGAAGAGGAGGAGGAGAGCAAGGAAGAGGATAACCTGCACTTCGAGCCCATCGTGCCCTTGCCCGCGCTGATAGACGTGCGCACGGGAGAGGAGGAGGAGCAGGTGGGGGCACACAGGACCTTCTTTAATTCTCGTGTGGCTCTTGTGTGGCTCTCGTGCTGCCGAGCCGGCACCGCTAACGATTAAACGAGGCGCTGGTCTCAATCCGGTCACCAATGACTGCGCGCAAAAAGATCCATCGTTAAATATGGTTCTGCAGAAGTTAATTGGGCCAAAAAAATGTGTATGTCGGTTTTACTCGTGTGTTATATATTATTACTCTGACGTGTAGAGTGGGTGAAAAAGTGCCACCTCCTACTGTTTGTGGACCAGGGGTCAACTTTAAGAGGGTCAGTGGTAGCTCTGTGACATACACTTCCATAGGCTGCTCTCAACACAAACGAGTTGCACTTCTCTGAAATTCGGCTGCATATTTCAACTCGTGACCACGCGATGCCGACAACGCGATCGGAATTAATTTTTGAGAAGTGATAACAAATCCGTATGTAAGAACGGTCGCGTTGGCTTCGCTTTGCATTGGTCGTCATCGTCGCTCGGAGCTACTTGGGACTGGTCTCGGCCGCCCGATCTCTAACGTTCGACCGTCGGTGCCGCCTCCCCAGGAGGTCTTTGTCCACCGGGCCAAGTTGTACCGCTACGACCGCGAGGCGGCGCAGTGGAAGGAGCGTGGGGTGGGCGATGTGAAGCTGCTGCAGCGGCTGGAGGACGGTCGCGGGCGGCTGCTCATGCGGCGCGAGCAGGTGCTCAAGATCTGCGCCAACCACTGGCTCACGGCCGACACGCGGCTCGAGCCCATGCGCGGCTCCGACAGGTACGGCCGCTGACTTGTCGTCATCTGCACCTCGTCCGCACGGCTGTCACCGCCCACGCCTCATCCACACATTGTTCCCACAAGCTCTCACCAGCGTGTGTAGTGGTGTGTGCAGTGGTGGTTATGGGGTAGCAGTAATATGGCCGTCTGGAGCGCTGTGCTACTAACCCGGCGACCAGCACCAATCACAATTAATTGAACCGGTCCTGGGCCTCCCCTAGATGGACTTGGCCTCAAATTAGTACCTGGTGTGTTCTGGATAACATCGCCAGCACAACCCCCAGGCGGCTGGGTGTGGTGCTGGCCATTTACCCCCCTCGTGCGCCATGCCAGCCTTCATAGGCCCTCGCTAACATCAATTGCCCCAACAGTCTGTTCGGGCAATACGGGCGGTAGTGTGGTGAGGGGGGTCTTTGTCGTGTAGGTAGTTCCGTTGTGAGTACTCGTGCGGGTGCGCGTTCTGCAGGGCGTGGGTGTGGAACGCCCTGGACTCGTCGGACGGCGAGCCGCGGATGGAGCACCTGGCGCTGAGATTCAAGCAGCTGGAGACGGCCGTGGTGTTCCGCCAGGCGGTGCTGGACATACAGGAGGCGCAGGAGACGAGGCAGCTTGTCCCGCCGGTCCAGTTTGCGCCGCCGACCCCCACGCGCGTGCTCTCCGTCTCCGAGTCGGCGGAACCCGCCAAGGGAACAGGGCCCGCCGAGGACAACGAGGGGGACGCCATCACCGAGGTCGATGAGCCGTCGTCGCCACCCCGCCCGGAAATGGGCGGCGGCTCGGAGTCGACGCCCAGCCCGGCCAAGTCGGTGATCTCTCCCGCCAAGTTCTCGTTCGGCTTGGAAGCGCTGCAGAGCCTGTTTACGTCCGACAAGCCAGCCGGTGGTGACGCAGGAAAACCCGTCGCTGGGTTTGACTTCAGCACCAATAAACCAGGGCCTACTCTGGCCACGAAATTCACTTTTGGCTCCTCTGGCATGGCCAACGACGCACCTGGTAGTTCGCCTTTCAGTTTCCTGAATTCTGCAGGTAAGGCGACTTTCAGCTTCGAGCCTCAGCGTTCGTCGAAGGAGCCGACCGCAGCTTCAAGTTTTGACTTCACGGCTTCACCGTTTTCCTTCGCACCTCCCGGCGGCGGCGACGGTAGCGATGCGGGGAGCGATGGCGCTCAGTCCTCGCTGGCCACCAAGATTGTCAGCAAAGGCCTCCGAGGGGCCTCCCCGACCACCGCGACCGGCAGTGGCAGCTGCTTTGCGTTTCACCTCCCGCAGCAAGGTAACTGGCTCGCGGATTTCGGAATGCTCGTTGAAATGCACTGGGTGTTCGCGCTTGCGTGCTTCGTGCTCGTTCGCGTCATGCGCCGCGTCAAGCCGTGACGCCGTGTCAGAGCCCCCGCTGGTCCGCCGTGCGTCGTTGGAGTATGCGGCTGCTACTTTGTTAGCAGGAGACGTGGACATATGTGTAAAGCAAGTGTTTGTAGTTTTCATTGTCACCTGGGGAAAGTATAGGCACGTGCCTATCATTTTACCTCAGCTTGCGTAATTGGGCGACCTATACATTTTGATTGTTTACAGCCATTTGATGTCTATGCATACAAACATAAATTATGCAAAAGGCAGCGTGAAAATTTCAGGCAACGATAAACTGCTGTTTTGTTTACAGGGATGCTGTTTTCTAGGTGCTGTTTACATGGGTGCTGTTTACAAGTGCGGTGTTTACATGGACAGTGTTTACTCGCGTTTACAAGCTTAGCCTTGTGTGTGGGGCAATGAGAGCGAATTCACGCTCGTTGTGCTCACCCTGCCATACTGGCGCAGGGGAGCGTTTCACTCGGGCATGTTTTCATCATCCAGTGGTCGAATGTCGTGAGGTGCGCATCCTACTCGGCACCTCTCCTCCGACCTCGCATCCAGAGACTCCCACAGCCGTGCGCCTCCCTGAGCCTTGGTTGCTTGGGGCGGTAGACTCCTGCAGAGTGGAACCCCAGGTGTATGGTCGGGGTTCAAGTTTATTTTGTTTAACCAAGTGAGAACTCAAGAGACCAGGATGAGTTTCCTTTGCAAGAGTCGCCTGGGTGGCCAAAAATCAGAAGCCAAATAAATAGAATGAAGTGCAGTGACATTTAGATTATAAAAAAAATGTAAATCGATGTTAAATAGAAAAACTCCCATGTAGGATGACCATTACAAAATTACAATTAAGTTACAGGAACATTAAACAGTTACAGGATTACTTTTAAACTAATATGTAAACAAATAAGGATATACGAGTCCAATGCAATTGAAAGTGAAATTATAAACAATCGACAGTTTTGCATCAAATTTTAATTTGATATCGGAGAGTAACCAAGGACACGTTTTTAGCGATTTTTTTTTTTTAAGCAATGAAATTCCAGATGTTTGGGCCATGAACAAATTTGAGGGGGTGCAGTGTCGTTCACCTGAAGGGCTCTGCCCTCTCATGCCACACAAACCTTGTTTTTGTTTTTTCACACGCACACTGACGGTTGGCCGCAACTCCCCTTCTCCATGTGTAGGTGTTGACTTTAGCCTTTTCAAAGCTAATCCTGCGGCCTTCTGGACCACGCCGTTTCCCCTGGCTAGCGCTGCAGGTAGAGTGGTTGCGCCCACACTGCATGGCGTGCCCTCTAACAGCAACGTGTGCCACCACCACGCGGCTTGCCTGCTGGTTTAACCTACGGCCTCTGGCCCCCTTTCTCTGCGAGGAACTAAAATTTCACTGCAGTTTCTGCGCTAACAGCTGCCCTCCTTCCCGCCAGACGCATGATTGCATGCCCTCTATAATTTTTGGGATTTTTGGCTTTGGTTTTTCACACGTGTCCGATTTGTAAAATCCTCACGTTTGCGTCACCCTTGAAGTTCACATCTCTCATAGTTTAATGCCACGGCAATCCGGGGGTCAACAGGGTAGAGGTGCAAGAGGAGGCTTCCGTTTTGTTAGTTGGGCCATGCCTGTCGGGCCGTGTCAGCCCAGGGACGGCACCAGGACTCGGGCCTATGAGCCCCCAAACCACCCGTGAGCCATGAGGCTTAATGGGCTCAGCCCCCACTCCCCTTTCCCTCGACTTCCACGACCAAATGTTGGATGCCCAGGGAATGATTTTAACTCAATTATTTTTAACAGTGTTTACTATAGATATTGGTTATACCTTTAACTGAAAACCAAATGTTTGCTGTGTATCTAACCACTAAAATGGCCAGAGTTCAACTTGGCAGGGTCAATTGCAGTGCAGGTGCATCTCGCTTCCCCGTTGACTCTGTGACATCGTGACTGGTTCTGAGTTCCCCGTGTCCGGGATCGGTTCGGCCATGTCAAGCTGTGAGAACCGAGCCCAAATTGAGCTGGCGCACAGCTGCCACTGGCCGTGGAAGTGAGGCACCGGTGATTTTTCCTGCCATGGCTCCACGCCTCCGTCCAGCCGCCAGGGGTCACACCACGGTAGCGCGGCGACCGTCGTTCGGTGCCGGCAACGGGGAGTGCTGGCGAAGGGGCCGAGCCTGAGAGACGCTGCACCGGCTGCACAGGCTGCACCGGCCGCTCCGGCTGAGAGAAAACGTGGGCGTTTTGTGTGTGCGACACACTAACACCGCCGCCGCCGCAGGACGAAGCGTGAAGCGCACAGCACCTAACCCCCTCCCCACATCCGCCGCTGCCTCCCGCCATGTTTAACTCGGCAAGAAGTGTTTGTGAACCAGCAGCGTGCGCGCTTTCATGAGGGCTGCGTTTGCGGTGCGAGCGACTGCCCCCTCGCACACGGGCCGCGAGCGATGTCCGCTTGCGCCCTCCGCGCGCTGGTTGGAGTCGCCGCTCCGGATTATTAACTCGGGGGGTTGGGGGGGGGGGCGAAATCACAATTTTGTCTAGGCCTGCATAGTCAGTGGGTCAGTGGCCATGTAACCTGTTTCTGAGAGTCTGTACAACTTGTGGTGATTGCATCGCTTCAGAAAATAAACGAGATGCTTTTTGGAAATTGTGGCGTACAATTGAGCATTCCCCGGGACAGCGGCTGTAGCGAACTAGCGTGCGGGATGTGCAGCGCAGATACAATGAGGTTATATCTTGAATGTGTGAATTTGCAGAAATTTTAACTCCAATTTGGTGTGTACATAGAATGTGTGTGTGTTGTATATCGCGTAGCTGAAGGCAGCAAAGTATTAAATGTGGATGTTATGTAGCATCTAAAGACCGCTGTATCTGAAGATGCCATAAACAAGAGGAGGACATGTGTATCATGGGGGGTAGGGGAACCACTGGAAATAGGGAGATGTGTTTAATGTTTAAGACTTCATAGGTATGAGACATGGCACAGCACAGGGGATGTCGAGGCAGCACGGCCCCTGTATGCAAACGGAAGTGCAGAATGATGAAAAAACAAGAATAGGTTTTACCCTTTTTAAATCCTTTATATTAAGTTCACTTGCATGCTTGCTTAGGACCGTGCAAATCTTTAGGTCGTTTTTTAACCCACTTCCCGTGATCCAATCGAGCTGACATTTTCCACACAGACTCGTTGTGCGTGACAATTAATGTTCGTGAAAAAAAATTCCTAAATTTTACACTTTTTAGGACAAAAATATTATATTTAATTACCAATTGCTTAATGCTGCCATGCAATCATCTGACCCATAGGTGGCAGCCATCTCAAGCCAGAGGACGAGAGGACTCTAGCCACCACGCATATAAAGGATTTATAGTGAAAAACTTTGTTTTTACGGGTTATACTTGTTGGCAATTAAACAGGTGTTAAGATGTTCAAACACCAAATATAAACCTTTTGTAAGGGATCAAGTCTGCATTAACCACACATACTTGTGAACATGCGAACAAACATGCTCTGATAATATATGCATAGTCTTTGAAACGGATTGGCCTACACCAGAGACTGCCTTCTTTATGGCCTAGTCTCACCAGTGTCAGACCAGAGAACGCCAAAAGGCGACCAGCACAAAGACAATGCAAGCATCAGAACACTTAGAGCTCGGGTCGAGCAGTTATATCTATTGGACCTTCCATCTATGACGAGAGCAGAACCCGGCAGGAGAAGTGCCCGACAGGCCTACGTAATAATTAACATTTATTTGTAAGGCGCCTTCCAGTAATGTCTCAAGGCGTAGCCGATGGGGAGGATGGATTGATTAGCAGTGTCAAAACCAGCAATGAGACCGAGGAGAACTCTTCTATCTTCAGCAGTTGTATGCCAGTGTTGCGGTCTACTAGCCACAAGAGGGCTTTGGGAGAGTGTTTAGTTTTGCCCTTCCTACGTTTGCAGTGGTTTAGTATATTGCGTACTATTTGTAGTGCTATGAGTGAGGGGGTATCCATAGAGGAGAGAAGCTCTTCCATGACCACACCTGTAGAGCGATGCAACTTGAAATGTATATCTTTATGTAACTAACAACCGAGGTCCGAGTTAATGGACCCAGATGCACATGCGGCACTGTTCCCATGTGTATCTCATCACTTGCATTCCGACACCGGCTAGAATTGGCAAACTTTAAAATTGCTTATAAAACTGATCCTGTTTTTTAATGTCGGCACCTGTTTAGGTAGGCTTACCTTGCAAACGCACACGATGAATGTCACTGGGTTCTCACCTGGGTAAATAAGTTGGTGGGAATGAGGTGGGCTGCGTGGTGCATGGGTGAGTAGCGGAGTTGGGCGAGTTGGCACACATCAGGGAGAGTAGGGGCGTGGGTTGGGATGCTTGCCTTGCGTGCTCTTGAGCCGGAATATTGGACGTTGGCTTTTTAAATACCCATGATATCTGCTTATGTCCCAATGTCGAATGCACGACCCAGGGATATAATTCATGAAATCTGTTTAAATTGTAAAACTGCTTCCCCATTCAACTTGTGGGCATTGTTGTCTGGCTCATGGACGACACCGAATCCGGGTAGCTTCAGCCACAATATTGCGGTGGACCACGCAATTCAACGCCCGGCGCCCATTGTCTGGGACGCGCTGGGTTCTTAACGTTTGTCTCCCTTGTAGCCACGACAAGCAGCGGTGAGGAAGAGCAAACTCGGCAACCCAAGGTGGAAGAGGAGGATGAGGATGAGGGAGGCGAGGTGGAGGTGGTGTGGGAGCTCAGCCCCAAGGAGGAGCAGAGAGTCTTGGCGGAGTTGCTGCTGCTGCCCGCGACGTTCTTCTGCTACAAAAACGAGCCCGGCTACACCAGTGACTCCGACGAGGGTACATGCACCGCGCGTGCGCACCTCGCACACGTTATAACAATAATAATCTTACTGCCGCCAATGGTGGGGGCGGTGCTGCCGCTTTATGTGGGTGGCGATGATGCCGGCTCGTAACGAGGTGGTTTGTGCGTTGCAGAAGATGAGGATTTCGCCACTGCCGTCAGGAACCTGAAGGGGAAGCTCTACCTGGAGATGGACTCTGGTAAGCGAGCACCTGTCATGTCCTCCCGAGGAGCTGTAACTTCCTCCGTGTGCACGGTGGTTTATTTTACAAAAGTTCAGCATTTTTAAATGGAAAATCGCTACAGGTTGAACATTTCGTTTGAAATTGAGTCCAGGTTGCTGATTGGCACAAACGTAACAAGCGCGTGATGACGCGTGTACGCATATTAAATCTAAAACTTATGAGGCGAGCGCTTCATGCGGTGAAAACCACATGGTAAAATGCATGAACAAGTACACAGAGTGAAATGGTGCGCACCGCGGGTTCTTGCCGAGTGGACTGTAGCGGTTGCAGATGTACTGTGCGTCGAGGCTAAACTAGAGAGATGAACCAGATGATACTGGTGGCGCGTTTTGCATGTGCATGGGAGATCGTTCCAAGTGACGCAGCTGCGTGAGCGAGAGGGCACCTGTTCAGGATTTTGTGATAGGAGCAGTCACATTTTGATGATTTTGAGACCAAAGAGAGCAGAGTTATTGTTGGGAGTGAAATAAAAGTTGTTGCATTTGTAGACGATGGATATCCAGTGAGGCAGGTCCTGTTGCCGGGGGTGGGAGCCACGGTGGCGAGATGCTAACTACCTCGCCTGGTATACTGGAGGTCATTAGTTCGATCACGACCCTGGCGCCTGTATACTTGGAGTTCGCATTTTCTCTCCTTGATCGCTACTATGAATTTACACGTGATAAGCCACTTCAATGAGTGATCATTTGTGGCCAGGTGGCTTCTGAAAAAGCAACATAGCTCAGTGGGTTTTACCTGGTAAAATAAAAATAGTTTATAGTTTCATACTCTTTGGTTCTTTCGGTAAAGTCACGTAGGGGTCAGACCCTGGTACGCGTGGCAATGGGCGGTGAGTTGCAGCTGTCATGTTTGCGCCGCTCTAATTTCTGAATTCGCTGGGATGGTGCGGCGGCGGCGGCATCTCTCACAGAGCACAGGAGGCCACGTGTGGAGGCTCCACGCGGCACCACCTGTGGTGGCCACGGCGTTGTCGTTGTCGAGGCAGCCGCCAACGTTCCCGAGCAAGAGCAGCGGCCGGCACAGGTGAGGAGGCGACGCCGTCTTGCAAGGAAGCTGATTTTGTCATCGTCGATGCCGCTGTCCACCGGTTGCAATTCATTACTCTCAGCAATCCCAGTCGGGGCACAGAACGTGGTGCAGAAAGAGAGAGAATTGAGGCGGGGCGCTACGTGCCCGCACCTGCCACCTCACTTCCCCCAGCCTGCTACCCACAATCCTCACCAATTTTTTTTTCTGTCCCAAGAGCAGGTGAACGGATGGCCATCTGAGCTAGAGTTTGTGTCCGTGAGATGTGGTAAAATATGCAATTAGCGTTTGAGCACAGGCGGCACAATGCGAGCGCTCGCGTGAATTTTGTAAGAAGTGAATTGCATATGGTACACGTGGCATCAGGGAGCTGCCACAGTGGTGTAACGGTTAGCAGCGCACTGGACTTGCAATCCAATGGTTGCCAGTTCGCCTCTATCTCCCGGCGCCGCAGTTCAACCACTGGGCTAGGTTCATCAAATCCCCCCCCCCCTCACTTTCTCCGTCCACCCTGCAGTTTATATGGGTATAGCGCTGCATCTTTTTCTTTTGCATGTGACATCGTGCGATGTGGCGGTGCTGTGCGCAGGAGGCGGAATCGGCGAGCCGCCCTGAAGCCTCGACTCCAGCGGAAGCCGACCCCGGCGCACGCTCAGCCACGCCGCCTCACCGGGGTACGTGGCCACGTTGCTCCCGACCACCACCATCTCCCCCTCGGCGGGACGCTTATTTGAGTTGGGAGGTAGACTGGGAGAGGCCTCAGTACTTGGGATTAAAACTCCATCGTCACGGCCCAAGCCGTTGAAGCCACCACCGCACCTCGCTGCCAATGCTGCCTACCCTCCACCAGATCCTGAAACGACACGCATCCACCTCCAACATCTGACAGTCCTCCACAATCTGCTCTTTGATACTCAGGGACGTACAGAGTCACATAGGGACCTATAGACTCGCATATAGACTCTTCGACCTACTCTGACAGCCTCCCACCATCTGCTCCTTGGTTGGTCTCTTCAAGGACTTGCGGAGTCGATTCCAGTGTGTCAAGGCGATCTACCTCCCCCCCCCCACCTTGGGCAACGTATTTACTTTGGCCACAGTAGTGAGGCCGCTGCTGCAGGAGACGATGGTGCAATTGCTGACCCTGGATTTGTTTCCCATTAGCTGCTGTGGGGGCACCCGTGGATGTGAAGATGACCGTGCAGGCTTCACGGCCTGGCCTCCTCCCCACCCCTCCCGCCGGTACTGCTAGCTATTGCGTGATTTATTGTCATTAGTCATTGTGATTACATAGGAAAGCCTCACTTTTAGCCTCAAAACTCTTATTCAAGAGGGTCCTTCCCAGTTCATACAGTAGGGGACAATGTTGCTGTGTGTAATCCGAGTTGAGTGATTTGCAGGTATTTTTTCAGGATTGGGGAATTTTGCCAATACCACTTAACTTGTGTGTTTATAGTTCTGCTTCGAAACTAGAGAAGCTGGAGGAAACCCATGCAGAACAGGGGGAGATTGTAATGTGAACATTTCCTAGCAGCGTGTGGAAAAAGCGTGGTCCCTCCTGCGTAAAGGATGAAACATAAGCAAAAGGGCATCCGAGTCAGGAATAAAACCCAGGCACATGTTGCTGTGAGGCCACAAATGTTAGCACTGCCCGCACCCGCCGCCCACTGTTTAAACTTTTTAAAATGAATTATCTTTTCAGTCCTTTTCACCAAATTCAGTTTAACACGTAGGCTTTCATGACCAACATGATCCATTATACAGGGTTTTTTTGGGTTACAACCCAAAAAAACTTGTATTATTGTTCAATTCCTGTGGCCAGCATGTGGAAAAGTAAACTCCATTCAGGCTCACTGCAGGATTTGGAACAAAATATTCACCACGACGGCAGTGGTGCATGCGTGTGCCCACAGTGGTGCAAACGGCTTGCAGCCTTGCGGCAGGTGGAGGGATGCGTCTTGCAGGATTGTACCGTGACCCAGCTCCTGTAGCTCTTGCCCCCCCCCCAGGTTGCCGGCTCTAGCTGGCTCTGACGCCGTGCCAGGAGGGGCACATTGTGACCTGTTGTTTGTGCCGCTGCTTGCCGACGCTCTCCAGCAGCGGACGTGAAGGGGGATGCTGCTTCGCTGGTGCAGGAGAGCCGCCCCCGCACGTCGGCGGTTGCGGATGAGGAGGTCGTCTTTGCCGGTCAGCTGAGCCCCACGGAGGAGCAGCGAGTCCTGGCGCAGAACCTGCAGCTCCCAGCCACCTTCTTCTGCTTCAAGAACCTGCCCGGATACACCAGCGACTCTGGAGAGGGTAGGGGCAACGGCCAGCGCGCACGAGTTTCACGGCCAGGCCGTGGCGCCATTCCGGTTGCGGCACTGACCAGCGAGAGTTTCGCTCATGCTATCGTTGGGTTGTGCCGCCTCTCCAGATACAGACGACTACGAAGAGGCTGTGAATCGGCTGCGCGGGAAGCTGTACAAGGAGGGCAGCAGATGCCAGGAGCAGCAACAGCAGCAGCAGCAGGATCAGCCGCAGGGTGAGTAGGCTATGCGGCACGGCATGTGAGGCACGGCACGGCCACACGCCCATGTATGTCAGTGTGTCATTGTGGGTTTAGCGGACGGGGGTTTGATTTGACAGCGTCTCGTCTGCAGGACCCGCAGCGCAGATGCCTGGCGTGGGAGAGATGAAGGTGGAGCGTTGTGAAGAGGTGAGCTCTTTTGAGGCCTTCCCTGGTTAAGTCAAATTAAGTTGCAGCAACATCAAAGTATCATGTGCACGACTTTCTCAACGGACAAGGAAATGTATCAAATACTATGTCGCCCAAATGGTGGCCGCCTTCAAGACGTCACTGTGGTTAGTAGATGTGGTTGGTGCACGTGTGGTGGTGGCGTGGCCAGCTCGGTGAGTTTGCTCTTCCGTGGTTTCCGCCCTTGTAGGTCACCACCGTGGACTGCCCCTCGGCGTCCCCCGTTCCAGGCGGAGCCTCCCCCGTTCCAGGCGGAGCCTCCCCCGCTCCCGTCGCTCCGGAAATGTTTGCCACGACACAGGAACCAGACAGGACGTCTCCCCGCCCCTCGTCGCCACGCGCAGCCGACACCCCGGACGCGGGAACCCAGTCGGAGGAGATGGAGGCAACGTCGGGGGCGCTCAAGTTTTCCACGTTGCGGTGGGGCGCCCACATGCGTGACGGCGCGGGGAGCGGAAACTCCTGGGCACTCCCGCCCATCTCCACAGTTGGTGAGTGCAACCGTCTGGCGTCGCCATCCGCATCTCCGTTCCTAGTATTCTCAAGCCTTGATTAATGCAGTTCATGCCAAACCTCCACTCTTGATTCTACATGATAGCAATACAGTCGACTCGATTATCTGCGTTTAATGACGGGGAAGACGGCCGCAGATAATTCAAAATTGCGGATAATCCAAAATTATAACCATTTTACGCGGATTGCTTGCCAATGATAACGGTCCTGCTTCCGCGCAGAAGACTGCCCACTAAGTGGATAGCAGAACCACGCCAATCAAAATTAATTAAACTCCGCCCACTGTTGTAAAGATATGCAACAACTGTACGGTCGGGGTGATCACATGGATTTTTAATGAACCAGAGCACATATTTGTTCGGTTTGAGCACGTGGCTTGTAATAAACATTTCCAAGAATAACCATTGTGTAACTGTTTTCATATTGGGCTTAAGGGAAAATCCATGAGTTATGAATTTGTGTCAAAATCTCAGGTGACCAGTTAATCCGCAAATCGGTAAAACCATGTGCGGATCATCGAGAGTCTACTGTATGTGCAGGAGCTCCAATGGCAATGTGTGCTTGCCACAAGGGGGCTTAAGGAGCGAGTTCGTTTAGTTTTGTTAGTCCTGCATCGAAGGAGCGCAGACTTACAGTGGATTTACTATACGGTGCATTGTTTGGGTTGCGTTGCCCCTCTTGGTTATAAACCAGAAAGAGTAGTGTCATTCCCTGGCGCTGCTTGTGAGGTGTTACATTTCTAATTTCGTGTGGTAGGGAGTTGATATGGCAGCCAGGGTGGTGTTTGTGTCGAGGTTGGCGAGTGAGCTTAGACGGCTTTGGAAAAATCCTCCGGGTGAATGTCTGACATGGCTGCCAGCCAAAGTTGGAAGCGGCCAGTGGTGTTACTATGCGGCCCATGGTTTGAGATTGGTGCCCCAGTCGCACCGTGCGATACTCTTTGTTGTTCATCGGTGTGGGAGGTGATAGCCACAAATGCACTGCGACGAAGTGTTCAATTGACGGTCATTGTAAGTTTAAAGTAACCTTAATTTAATTCCCAAGATGTGCGAGCCCTGCTGCCTCGAGTCGTGTTCCACGCCGTGCGCGACCTTCTGCCGTGTGTTCTCCACAGACACGCCATCATCCTCGTTTGCCTCTCTGGCCTCGCAGGCCGCGACTGAAGCCTTCGTGCACAGTTCTGGAGGTGACTGCCACTGCACCCGTGCATTGCACTCGCACAAAGTTACGGGATTATTGACATCGCGATAATCATCATGTCGTGAAAATCAACATGTTGTTGAATCGTGATATCACGGCGACGCTAACAAGCACTCGTTTTCCCAATAGAAACCCTGCAGTCGTTTGCTTCCCTCGCCACGCAGACGAGCGCGGCGAGCTCGGCGAGCCCGTTCAGCACAACCACAGGTGAGTGGCAGGCAGGGGTGGGGGGGAAGCGAACGCTCATGCGCCGTCGCAGTCGTAGGCTGCGAGCGAGTCCAGGGTGGCCGATGAGACGTGTGTGCCCCCCGTGCCCGTGTGTGCGCCCCCCGTGCCCAGGTGAAGCGCGCTTGCTCTTCGAGTGCCCCAGGGGAAGTGAGCTCAGCTTTTCCGACCTCGCTTCCAAGAGCTCGGACTTTCTCTCCGATAAGAAAGGTAAACCGACGTTGCGTCTGTGCTGCTGGGCACTTGCATGTGGGGGGGGGATTCAGAAAGGCAGCCGAATGAATTGGCCCAATGGGGCGCACCAGTGTAATGACACGTTGCCCATATGCTGCCACCAACACACACACTGGCTTCATTGAAAGCTGATGCTTTCATTTCAAGGCTGTGTTTACCTGTGCGACGTCACGAACACAGATGGAGCTTGAGCCTGCTCTTGGTGTCCATAGTTTGTATTTTTCTCCCGTCTCTTAGAGCGAGATGCTCACAAATCGGAAGGTTGCCAGTTCAAATCCTGGTCGGCTGTTGTCCTCTTTTGTCATCCTTCCCGGGGTCGATCAAGCAAGTGCCATTTTGTGGGGAGGTCTCAACAATGGAATGTATTTCTAATACTGGCTCAGGGCTGCAAACAGGAGGATGAGCACACTGCCCCAATGCTCATTGGAATAGAAAATAACTTTTGGCTTGTTCCCATTTTACAGTTTTGAGCCATTGGCATCAACGCAATACGAGTGACGTTCGACAATAGTTTATTGGGCACGCGACGCAAGTCATCTTGGGTGTGAGAATCGCGTTACTCGATGAGTCGTTGGGGTCTAAAGCGGCCGCAGCGGCGATCGACGCGGGGCTTTGTCTCACCGCAGACGCAAACTTCTCGTGGGTGGGCGCCGGAGCGTCCGTGTTCGGGGCCGCGGGGATCCAGAAGAAGCGCGATGGGAGGAAGGAAGAAGAAGACGCGGACGAGGGGGGCGAGGAGGAGCAAGAGGAGGACGACGCTCGCGAGTCCAGCGATGACATCCACTTTGAGCCACTCGTCTCGCTGCCTGAGGTGTGCGCTGGGGCGATCGCCGCCTGTGGGGGGGGGGGGGGGGGGGATCGGTGCCCGTTAGATTAAACGTGCGGCGTCATACGTACAAAATCTCTGTTGGCCTTGTGCAAACTACAAGCTCAAGGGAAACTGAACTTGTGTGGCCATGTTCTTTACGCCACCGACTCATAAAGGTGGAAAAATGTGGCCGTGTGGATGAGGCCGAGAGTTTTTGTACGTGCAGCGCTGCACACCCACACCTGTGTGTTGTTGACTATATTCAACAACACACAGGTGTTTCTGTTGTGATGGGTTTCTTGGAATCCTTGCAGCTTTACAACCGATCATGTTAATAACGCACGTGCCGTCAGTTATACAATAAACAATGCAACTGACGACAAAGAAGGGCTAGGTCTACGTTACGTTGTGTGTATATGCTTTCTTACATGTTCACTGTGCTTGTGTGTAAAGCGACACCCGTGCTAAGAAGAATCCCACCCCTAGATTATATACATATTAATTTAGAAATGTTATCGCTGTGCATGTTACTTCACAAACCTTTTTGTCAGGATGTAAGGGGAAACGATATTATCAAAACGGCCGATACGGCTATCGTGGTCCCCTGTACCCGCACGAATCATCGTGGTGTTCACGGTATGGCGACGGCCCCCAGACGTGTGGCGCGAGTTGCTTCAGAGCAGTGTGGTGGCCGTGCCCTCTGGGCGCCACCGACGTGTGTGCCCGTTCGTAGGTGGAGGTGCGGTCGGGCGAGGAGGAGGAGACGATCCTCTACAAGGAGCGTGCCAAGCTCTTCCGCTGGGACCGCGATGCCTCCACGTGGAAGGAACGTGGCGTGGGTGACATCAAGGTTGGCTCGGGCACTTTGCCGTCTCCCCTCGCTGAACGAAGTCCGGAGTCGCTGGTCGACTGGAGCAGGTGGCACTTGATTCAGTAGCCACAGCCATAGTGAGATGGTATCCTGGATGTGGTGTGTCGGGTGTGGTCAGTGCTCTGATCTGGGAAAGGTGCGAGAGCCCGTGTCCGACTCCTGGCAGCCACCTGTGATTTTTTTTATCTGGCTTCCCATGTGTCGTGAGTTGGTGGTCTCAGCCTGGTCACCAATGAGTGAATGAAAATAAATCGCATTACATTGGTGCTGCACTTAATTTGGCTAAATTTCACCTGATAATTAAAAATATTAGTTTGACTGTCGTGCAATGAACATGACATTCAGTGGCAGAGTGGTTGGTAAAGTGCCGCCCCCTCCTACTGTGCAGAATTGATTGCGTGAAGGGATCTCGGAGGTAGCTATGCGGTATCTGCTTCCAAGATTCCTTCACGAAGGGCCGTGCGCTCTGCAAAAGACCTGATGGATTCTATTATCACGTGGCGCTGATAGCGCAATGGAAATAATGGTCGAAGAAATAAAAAAAAAAGCAGAGGGGTGTGGGTGGGTGCGTGCGTTGAGGACAACTCACCAAGCGCTGCAATATGACGCCAGGTGCTGCACCACGAAGCTCGGGGCGGCTTCCGGGTGCTGATGCGGCGCGAGCAGGTGTACAAGGTGTGCGTCAACCACGCCATCACGGCCGAGCTGCAGCTCACGCCCATGCAGGCCTCCAACAACGCCTTCGTGTGGATCGCCAACGACTACTCCGGTACGGAGCAGCGCGCGCGCGCGCGCCTCGCCCCCTTGCAGTGACACGCGCAACAGTGACGCGCACTGCCTGCGGCCATTCCGCTGACAGGCCGACGACTCGTTCCCTTCCGTGCCACGTGTGACACAGAGGGCACCGGGAGGATGGAGCAGTTTGCCTGCAGGTTCAAGACTCCGGAGCAAGCGAGAATCTTCCTGGTGACGGTGCACGATTGCCAGGAGCGGCTGAAGGCTCAGTGGCAAGCGGCGGATGCCCCCCCCGGCGCTACAACGGAAGACGCCCCCCTGGAGGTCTCCAGTGAGACCAACCCCACGGTGTTCCTCGACGTGGCGGCCGACGAGGAACCGCTGGGACGGATCTCCATCGAGCTCTTCACCAACGTCGTGCCGCGCACTGCCGAGAACTTCCGAGCGCTGTGCACGCACGAGCACGGCTTCGGATACCGCAACTCCACCATCCACAGGGTCATTCCCGGTTTTGTGTGCCAGGTGAGCATGCTGGGAGATGTGGGTTTGTGCGACAAATGTGATTTCCTGCTCAAATGGCTGATGATGGTGCTCTCATCTCCTGTTTTATGGCCCTGAGCCAGTAGTGGAAGTTCCACATTCCCATGGGAGGGGGTAGGTATCCATCTGCTAACTTTGGGTGCCACCATGGCGAAATGTTAAAACCTCGCCCAGTTACAGGATGTCTCATTAAACTTATCTAATTTTATCGAAAAAAAAACTCAAATCGCTCGCCAGCATTTTTAAGCGTGGCCGCGAGAACCCTCCTTACAAAATGTTTTCGGCCACAAACCCATCCCCCTGCACCTTTTTCTGCCGGCAGGGTGGAGACTTCACGAACCACAACGGCACCGGCGGCCGCTCCATCTACGAGAAGCCGTTCGAGGACGAGAGCTTCAGGATTCTGCACTCGCGCGCCGGCATCCTATCCATGGCCAACTCAGGCCGCAACACCAACACGTCACAGTTCTTTGTCACGCTGCGTGCCACCCCGCACCTCGATCACAAGCACGTGGCTTTCGGCGCCGTGCGGTCCGGCATGAGCATCGTGCGCGCCATGGAGGAGCTCGGCTCTGAGTCGGGCAACACCACCAAGAAGATCGTCGTCACGGACAGCGGGGAGGTCGCGCGTGACCCCTGAGAGTCTCGTCGCGTGACACCCGGTTGACGGCGCGTGAACTTGCTGTCTCGCTCTCCTCTGTAGAACCTCTTATTTAAAATAAGTTTCCTGCAAATGTCGCGGGCTGCACCCCCACCACCCACCACCGTAATGGAACAAGCGAGATCGCTGCGCCTCGTATTTCCTGCTGCTCGTGTGGCGGCAGATGTCTCACTGAAGGCAAACGTGTTATCAGCGCACCAAGTTATATCGTGTTAGTTGGCTACAATATTTCGGGAATCAAAAGGATGCAGAGAATAGGGTTGTGCATAAACGCTATGAAGTTAAATCCACCACTGTGAATTGCCTAGTTTTTTTCGCTGGCGATCAATATTTGAGCAGAGCCAGCTAACCGCCGAGGTAACCATGACCCTGAGAGCCGTTCTTTGAGCAGCAGAGTCACACAGCTCTGTGTGCGGTGGGACATTAAACAAGCTCCCGAGTAAATTTTCTAAAATTCAGAAGTGATCACAAGTAGAAACCTTGAGGAAGCTCCTCATTAACACGAGCAGGGTGCACTGCTGTCACGCTTCCCTTGTCTGCCCTGCAATTCCTGTTGTCCCAAAGTCTTTAGCTCGATTTGTAGCGTTGATTAAAATTGAAATTTAATATTTTGTAAATCAAAAATGAAGTTTGTGTTTCTGGCATGTTCATTGTGGAAAGATGGGAACTGGTTGTGAGCTCCTGAGTGCTTTGTGTGCAATTTACTTCATCGGCTTGGCTACACACATCAGTGGTGAATTGCGCCCTTTGTAGTAATTAGTGGAATCCATGAAAGCACAACCATGTGTTGATGAACATTATTGATTTTCGGTGTACTCGTTTTTTGGCGTTTCGATATGTTTATGTGAAAGCCTTGGTTTTTCTCAATTGTGCCAGAGGTAATGGAGGGAGTAGGTGCCCCCTGTGCTTGTGGTGGTGGCGATGGCGAGAGATTTGGAGCTGCTCTCGCGGCCATGACGCTGCGGGGGCGACGTGGTAGGGCGAGCGTGCCCGGGTCCATCGCCTGTTGTGCCGGCAGCGCCAGCATTGGGCCTGAAACCACGAGGGGTGTCGGCCGTGCGGAGTTTGTCTCTGTGAGGAGTGCGTGCGTGATCCTAGCTCGACGTCGACCCCTCCATGTGGTCCGTGCCTCTGGATATCCGTGGACAAAAATATCGCGTTCCTTCAGCTGTGGCTGCATGTGAATGCCCGGACATCCATTGGTCACGGATGCATGACCTAAACAGAGGAGTGAAAGTCGTCACTGTTGTCACTCCCCAAAGATTGCGCTGCCCGTGCCGGCTCGGCAGTTGTGTCGAGACTTGTGCAAGTTGGGATGAGTTCAAGGCACACGTGCCTGGCAGTGAGCACCCAGTGGTGCTGCGCCCAAGTGGAAATGCACCGAGCAGCGCTCGGTGGAGGAACAAACGCACCCCATCGCACCCTTCAATACGGCGGCACCCTCCATTGAAGCTGCTACGCCTGCTAGATAGCGTAAACCACGTCAGATCCTTTGATGCTGTTAAATTTACACTTGCGTAATTTAATATAACGTAAATGACAATGTAAAATATGCGTGCCCCCCCCCCCCCCATGAGGCTTTGAGTTGTGGGGGTTGAGAGGACACCGATCTGTTTGAATTTGGCAGTGAAGTTGGTGTCGCGCGTGCACCGACATTACCATGCACGCACGGTTTATCTTTATTCACAGACTCTACCTCTCGCTGCGTTCTAGTTGACACGGAACTCCAGTGTGTCCAATGCTAGCAGGTTTGGCGGCTTTGAGCAGAGCGTTCGTACGTCTGCGCATTTGGCTGTTGAGTGTTTTGATATTTAGTAAGGAATAAAGCCGATATTGCTAGTTTGTGTGGATGTGGAGGAGTGTTCAGCCCACGTGGGATACGGTCGAGCAGCATGTAGGGGGGGGGGGGGCGTGAGGTTGGAGAGGGGGTCCTGGTGCCTGCATTCTTTGTTCAGACTCCCTGGTCTGAGGGAAGAGGTGGCCATGCCACAGTTTTGTGGAGGTCCTGGGATATCTTGGGGGTGGGGAGGACCCGGGATTACCTGCGAGGATCCTGGAGAGAACCTAGCCATAACATTCCACATATAACATGTCGATTCGATGCTCCCAATGTCTGTGCTCCATCCCTTCAATCCGCACTCGCCGGCAGAGTGAAGTTTGGTCAAATAAACCCAACTACCCACACGGAATAGGGAGGCCCTCTGCCAGCAGCCACGGAGAAAGATAAAATGGAGAGTTTTGTCTTTCATGGTTCTTATCCATGCAAACTTTTCATTACAAGCGAGTATAACTCATTCTCCCTCGCCTTGTAGCGAGATTTCACTGCATTTGGATGTCTGCCGTGGAGACGGAGCAATGCAATCGGCTGGTGTAAAGGAGCTGGTGGATTTTTTGCATTGCGAGATCGTGAGAGGTTTTAGGTGTTGGGTTTTATTTTGACTCGGGTAAACCCCCATTGGGCAGTATGTGGTCACTTGATGAGAGGGGCCTGATTACCCCTACAACACTGGTTACAGCAACAACTAAAAACATGAAAATAATGCAAAACTACACGGTCAAGTTCTAATTGGCAAGGTCGTGCATCATCAACAGGGTCCAAATAAAAAAACAAGGCTAATAGAACACATACACAAAAAGTGCAACTTCGTCTGCAACACGAGCAATCGAATGCACGCACACCTGAAAGAAAATATTAACATGGTGGCGGGAGACCTTCATCCAGCAGTGGAATGACCAAGGCTGCGGATGTCAAATTTGGGAATTTGATTTGCTAAACATTGTAAAGCGCATTGGATAAAGGCGTTATACAAATACAAGATACTGCAGGAGGAATCCAATGAGCTATAAAGCTAATTTTTCACAAATGTCCAGTAGGGGATCGTGGGAACGTTACAACAACAAACAACACAGAATTCTAGATTTGAAGTTTTCGTGACTGCAAGGATCCATACTCTTTGGTTTTTTCGGTAAAGTCACGTAGGTGAAAACAAAATAAAAACTAAATTAAATCACGTTTCGGAAGCAACACAAGCCTCCGTCATCAGGTGTGACTGCTCCAGCAAAATGTCTGTCGCATATAAAGCGAGCTATTTAGAGACACGTGGTTATATAGAATACTAGGGGGGAGGAGCCAAGGATTCGGGTGGGGGGGGCATGCGGCAGGCCGTGTGGCTTCGCGGGCGGTTGCGCAGTGGATTAGCTGAGATAAGCCGATAGATAAACATTTTTCTTTGTGATGCGGGGGGAGGGTGAGTGGAGTGCCTGTACGATGGGGGGACGGGGGGGGCGAGGGAGAGTGGACCGGGAAGATACATCACTAAAACATTTTCAAATTGTGTAGTGAGCCCAACTGAGACGCAGACGTTATCTTGGTAGCAACACTATTTATTCACATTAACACGCAACACGATGTACACTCGGGTCTCGAATGCCCATCTAGCCACGCTACGGCAGAACTAGACACGGGTCGCTATCCCGCTCCGGACCACGAGCTGGGTCCCGGACCGCGTGGCTCGAGGCTTCTTCTCCCCGACGTGGATCTTCTTCACACCAGCACACGAAGAGCCCCGAGCTCCTCGCGAGGCCCTCGTTATATACCCCGGGCTGGGGCTGGCTCCGCCCTTCGCCCCGCCCACCTTCCAGGTCTCTCGGGCTCCTTCTCGAAGGTTCCCGAGAGCTCCTTTGGACCACGTGACCGCCCCACGGCCCCCGTCCACCGGTGGCTCCCCTCCAATATCATCCGGTCACGTGACAGCAGGTCAAATCAGCGTATCATGCCCAGCGCTAACCCAAGCCCCGCTAGGGCTGGTGGTACTATATCCCGTAACCCGGGCTGCCCGTAATGGCAACACATTACCGGCCGTGGCTTCGCAAGCCCCGGCACAGTGACAAGCACAGTCACTACACAAGTATCATCCCTCTCTCTCTCTCTCTGGAGGTGGATAAAATACATACTATTTTGGGAAGTCAACAAGGGTTGTCATATGGTGAGACTCGCCCCAACCAAATGCCTCGATGCCCCCGTATTTTAAACAGCAGCAACATCGCTGACGAGCCGGCACCATGGAGAGCTAATCGATCGCTCCCCGAGCAACAAAAGGAAGCCAATAATCAATCTCGATTTGAAGTTTTCGTGACAGCAGGGGATCCAATAATCGTTTGGAATCGGGATCGAGTTTAATAAATTTAGACGCTTGGATCGATTCTCGATGTCGTCATCGCTCCCCACAATCCATTGCGCGCTTTTCCCGCCTCCGCCCCCCTCACACCGCGAGGCGACGAAAGGGCCAGGAGGGCGCGCGCGTCTCTCGTCGTCTCTTCTCGCTTCGTCAACTTGCCGCCATCACCACCTCGTCGTCATCGTCGTCGGCCACCGCCACTCCTCCGTCAGCCAGAAGCGAAGCGGTGCCGCTGCGTCGCCCTCGGGCTGCTGCTGCTCGAGGTGAGAGCGGAGGAGGCCGACTCGGCGCGGCGCCATTTTGTTGTTGGGTGTCGAAAGCAGCGGGCGGCCTCCATCTCCTCGTCACGGAGAGAGAGAGAAGCTCACCACCTCGTCACCGATATAGAGGGGCTCACCACCTCGTCACGGGGTGTGTGGTCTCGGGTTGGGTTCGTGTCGCGTCCATACGTCGCGAGGCGCCCGCGTTACCCCCCCTTCAACGTCTCCGCAAGTGCAACGTCACCACCGCCACTCCCAACCTCGTTACCTCCTCGCTCAGATATCACGTTACTTCGTTACCTCCTCGCTCAGTCGTCTCGGTACTTCGTTACCACCTCGCTCAATCATCATTACTTTGTTACCACCTCGGTCAATCATCACGTTACTTCGTTACCACTTCGCTCAGTCATCTTGTTACTTCGTTACCACCTCGCTCAGTCATCACGGTACCTCGCTCATCACGTTGCCTCGCTCAGTCATCTCGTTACTTCTCTCAGATATCACGTTACTTCGTTACCTCTTCGCTCAATCATCACGTTACTTCGTTACCTCCTCGCTCAGTCATCACGTTACTTCGTTACCTCCTCGCTCAGTCATCACGTTAACTCGTTACCACCTCGCTCCGTCATCTCGTTACCGCGCTCCGTAATCACTTTACCGTAATCACGTTACCTCGCTCAGTTATCCCGTCACTCGTTACCTAGCTCATCATCAAGTTAACTCGTTAAATTCTCGCTCCCGTCGCGTTACCTCGCTACAACGTCGCTCCTTAATGGCGTTGCCCCTTACCCCACCATTGTTACGTCGTTACTCAATCTCGTTACGTCCTCGTTAGCCTTGTACAACTCCTTACCTCATTGACTCGTTATCCCTTGTCAACTTAGTGACCACCTCACGCGTCTCGTTAACTCATTACCGCCTAGTTCCTCAACCTCATTACCTCGTTAGCGAGCGCAGGAATGGGGACGGTGGCACATGCTTCCCGAATTGCCGGCTTTGTGAAACATTGGGGTCATTCTTGCGTCATCGTTAGGGTAAGGGCCATTATCGTGGTCAAAGGTTTCTTTAATCTTAGGTTTTGTTACTGTTTTTTCTGCAAACGATTTTTTTAAGTTCGAGTCAACTTTTGTTACGGGATATATTATGGTAAGCCTGGTCACGCAAGAGTGTACATTGGACTAACGTGTACTGTATCCTGGTGCCTTGAGTTCTCACCTTGAACACTGAATTTGGGTCATTATTAGCGCTAGAATCATCGTATTTTGCGTCCAAAAAGTCAATTATTTCTTTTTCCAATGAGAATTGATGGATAATTTTCTATTTACAGCCCTGAAACAGTGGTGATAATTTCCTATGAAAGGGGCAAGTCCGTCAATTCTTGCCTACAAAGTGGAACTTATATTATTGACCCCAGTGGGATGATGGGATGAGTCTACCCCCAACCCGGATTTCAACTCGCAACCTTCCGATTGCGAGCTACTATTCACTCTACTGCCGAGCCACCAGGTCCTGTAGGTCATGAATGTCGTTATGATTACAAGTCGTCACGTAATCTTCATTGGAGTCGTTAATGTAGTTATGAGCCCGGTGATCTGATGAATTTCAGATTGACCGTGCTGGGCTCCATGCTGAATGTGAACCTGGCCGCAGAGAGCTGCGTGTTACAAGACTTGATGCTCCTGGGAAGAAGTCCTGGGTTATCCTTGACCCCGAAAACAGGGACCCTTCAGCGCAATATATGGGATTAACCGCTCTTGCTTAACTCGATGGCTACCATTTTAAGTCAACAATAAATTTGTCCATAAGAGAGCAAATCTACAACATTTACATTCCGAGTACTCAGATGGTTAATGTAGTCGATTTGCTCTCCAATACCACCAGTGTGCTGTACTAGTAACGAATTGGCATGGTCTGTTTACATGACAAACCTTACTACTTTACTAATTGGCTGTGTCGGTTGGAGGTGGTTTTAACGACACATTTATATTTACGCAATCTAACCCAAATAAACTATTATGGATGATATTGGTGTCGAAAGCCTTTGTGTTAAATAAATGTGTTCATTCCCCAAATCATAACAATTTAAGTCTCAGTATAGTATAAATCTGAACAGGCACACTCGCTGAGACTCAAATGTGCCCCCAGTCTCAACGTATTTAAATCTCTCACGCGCACTACATCTATAACTGCTACAGCTTGAACTCGTTCAGTATGTACCGGCAATGTGCACCATATGCATTTGTGTAACTTGGTGTCATGTTCATTGTACTGTGTATGCATTATATGTGTAGTGGCGTGTATAAGTGTCTCTGTGGTATAGTGCCAGTACTGAGAGAAAGGCGGTGTTGGAGGTGTGGAGTCTCAAGCACCGGGATGAGTACGGAGGGGCTCTTAGGGGGCATAGTTTGGATGACAGCGAGAGAGAGGTCGGATGAGGACATGGTAGTCTGGGTGAACCCGGGAAGGCACGTGACCGGATGAGGTAGCAATGAGGGCCAAAGAGGAGGTGAGAGGGACACGTGATGTGGGCCCAGAGTCTCCGAGAAGGATCTGGAAAGGTGCGTGGCCAAGGGTGGAGCCTGGCCACGCCGCAGCCCATAAAGGCCGAGTCCCAAGAGCGATCTTGGCTGTTCGTCTCTTGGAATGGAATCAGCCGGCTAAGTCTTCCGTCTTTGGGCTTCACGCACGGCATCGTGGACCAGGCAGGGATTTAGCTGACCTGGTCCGAGTATATCGTTATCCCGTTGAGTGGTTACGTAGCGAGCCATTGTGGTCACCACCCTAAGTCATTATCCCGTCGAATGGTTATGTAGTTACGCGTGGTGGTTACCACTCTATCGTTATCCTGTCAAGTGGTTATATGGTTACGTGTTTAGTATGTGTCAATCAACACCCTGGACACGCCTGAAAATTAGATGCGCCGCCACAAGATATTAGCCAGGTGAAATATTTTAACAAAGTACTTTTGTTCAGTGTTGTGAACGCACGCTTGAGTAACACTTCCCTGTGTCCCTGCTGTGTGTGCTGCTCATCTGTAGGCCTTCTAAAAACCAGGAATGGGGGAGGCA
This sequence comes from Lampetra fluviatilis, assembly GCF_964198595.1. Classification (NCBI taxonomy): domain Eukaryota; kingdom Metazoa; phylum Chordata; class Hyperoartia; order Petromyzontiformes; family Petromyzontidae; genus Lampetra; species Lampetra fluviatilis. Next base: position 7,674,666 of record NC_136317.1, on the reverse strand, counting down.
GATCCAGGAAAGCTCTTTGTTGGAGGCCTGAACATTGACACCACCGAGAAGGCTTTGGAAGCGACCTTCTCCAAATATGGAAGAGTTGCAGATGGTAGTATTACACCCAGCACGAATAACACTTTTAAGTTGTTTAATAATTATATTGACGGAAACTTTTGCTTGTGGTGCCTTCATTCTCCACTGGAATATAATTTTGAAGACACGCCTGGGTGATCATGCAAAGACCCATCCCTAATGGACCCTTATCAATTATTTTTACATTTACTGTTATATTAAGCAATTAATCTGTATAAAAAGTTGATTCACTTACAAAATAACTTTGTTGCAGCAAACTTCACTTTTGTGACAACACATTCAGGGTGTATACACAACCGAGGGTGAACCTTGGTATCTCTGCTCCCGTTGTCTTTCGCTCAGTTCTGCTGATGAAGGACCGCGAGACGAATTTGTCTCGGGGGTTTGCATTCGTCACCTTCGCCAACCCGGAAGATGCCAAGGAAGCTGAGAGAGACGCCAATGGAAAGGTAGGGGAACACAAGGGAACGATATCATCACCCCTCGCTTCAGTTAAACGAGTTAAGTTCCTGCTCTGATGAGCATTGAGGCGGTGCTAGTCTCCTGTTTGCATCTTTGAGGCAGTGGTGGAAAATTCCTACAGCAGAGATCCCTCCATTTAAAAACCACTGTTGTCTTACCACAAAGTGGTATTTATTTTATCAATCCTTCCCAGATGATGGGTTGAATCAACTTACAACCATAATTTGTATTTACAGCCTGCTTATTGCAGGCCATTCTCTAACCACTGAACCAATGTGCCTCAGTCGGACTCTAAACTACCGTATCAACATTATGCTCGGTACTTGTGAGCAGCACTCGCACACATTTAGTCCGATTTGGAGAGAAAAAACGATGCTGAATGTGTGAGCAGTGGCTTGCCCCTATGTCAGCTGTTTGAGTTGTGCTTTTTAACCAAATCTCTCGGATCTCTTAAGCTTGGTTCCCTGAGGTTGTTGATGCAGTAAAGGTGGTTTGGGTGTGGCTGCAGGTGCTGGAAGGGCGCGCGATGCGGGTGGACCAGGCCACCAAGCCATCGTTTGAAAGCTTCCCGGGCGGAGGACGCTACGGCTTCTCCCGCGGGCCCCCCAGAGGTACGACCACTGAGTGTCCTGCCCAGTTCGTGGTGTCCTGACCACTAACCGTGCACTAAGCAGTACTTTCTGTCGCACTCATGTACAGGAATCGCCCCAAATACATTTCCATGTTTCTGCAACTGAATTTACTGTGAACAAGAATGGTTTAAAAAAAGTTATTTATCTGAACCAACTTTAATTACAGGATTTTCATTTCATGTTCACTCATGTTTGTGTACTGTTTTCGATTTCTTCTGTAATGCAGTTATTTATTATTGGATTTTTGTCCGCTTAATTTCTGCATTTTGATTCATGTTATTGCTTTTGTTATTTTAGTGACCCAGGTCACTTGCAAATGAGACTCTCCTGGTTTCTCGAGTTGTGACCTAATTAAACAAAATTTATTTAAAATCAACTCTCACGGTGCCCACCGCCCCTAACGCAATTACGCTTGCCTCGTGCAGGTGGCTCCTCCAGAGGGCCCCCCATGAAGCGTGGACCCCTGGATCGGGGGGACGGGCCTCCTGCCAAACGGCCGATGACCATGGCTGGTGGACCTCCCCGTGGTGGCGGCCGCGGAGGCTTCAGAGGTAACGCCCTGCTGCCCTCGTCCGTGCGCGTGTGTGAGCGCGGCGGTGGCGATTTGTAATGGAAGTAAAGAGATGTTGGCACCGTGTGAAGATGTGCTATGGCTGGTGATGGATTTTACCGAAAAAACCTGAGAATATAGTTCTCGGGGCAGTTTAATTCGCACCTCCCAATTAGCGCACTTGGCTACGTCCGGTACGAAATAAGTTCTGCGTACATACGTAACCCGACGGGGCCACGACTCGTTTCAGGGCCAGGCCCACGCGACATGGATGGCTACGGTGGGCCTCCGCGCAGAGAGATGATGCCGCGGCGAGATGACTACGTGCCCAGGGATGAATACTACAGCAGCAAAGACAGGTGGGTGCACGCGTCCACCCCACACTCGCAGGGGAGGAATGTTTCTTTGTTATAATAAAAACCGAAGACCTTGCTGACCACTTTTTAAAGGCATATTGTGCATGTTGGAGGAATCCAGAATACCCTGAAGAAAGCTGCAGGCCAGAGTATAACTCTCAAAGTTCATCGACAGCTTCACAAGCCCACATGCTTTACTGCCATCTCCTTGTTACCTTCGAGTCCAATGGGTTTGGAAGTGATCCACCGACCCTTGACGTCACGTTTGTGAATTGAAGTAGGGTCGTGAATCGATTGCAAGGATCGTTTATGAATCCCAAAGTTACACAATAAGTATTGAAATCCAGTAAATTTTTCATAATGATTGAACCGTTTGGCACGCACGAACATTAGAACCATCCGGATCATTAAAATTTGGTCTGTCGCCATCTTCTGCATAGATGCACTCAGGACTGGAATTTTATTGTAATCTTTATTCATTATGATGTGTGCGCTAAAATCGGCCATTCACAACACGAAAGCAAAGTAGAGATCACTCGTTGGCAGTTGCCGCTGCTTCCACCCGTGTCTAAGCGGGGTCCATGTGTGTGCGCAGCTACGCACGCCGAGACTACGGGGGCTCGCGTGACGGGCGCGACTACCCCCCGCCCCCGCCCAAGGAGTACCGTCCGCCCCCGGGCCGCGACGACTACCACGGGCCCAGCTCGCGCGCGTACGGGTACGACCCCGGCTCCCTCCGCACTTCCCGCTCGCCAGGGCCTGCATCCAGGTTAAATTGAGAATTAAGGAGCCGCCTAATTGCGACTGCTGTGAAGTGCATATCACCGCTCGCATCGCTGATCGGTGCCATTGCACAACACAAACTACTCACCGGCATCATTGTGTACAGTACAAGATGCTGTGTGGGCCACAGTGTAGCAATGCACTTGCTGAATTGTTCTATGAAAGACTAGTCCACACTCACTTGTACCGTTATGCCGTGGTGTGGTGACATTGTGTGCTCTGCCATCCCAGGGAGCGAGACATCTACGGCAGCGGTGGCCGAGACCACATGCGCGAATATCCTGGCGAGCGGCCAGGCGCTGGCTCCTACCGCGACGGCTATGCGGGTTACGGTAAGCCTTGTGCAGCGACGGCCGGGTTGCGTTTATGCTGACGTGCTGAACTGTTGAACGAAACCTGAAACTCTTGTGAAGATAATTGAAGACATAATGTGAAATATTCGATACCACGAAACTTTGGCTTGGGCCTTGCAAATTAATTTGAAGCTGACGAGTAAAAACTTGAAAATGAAATTACCCCAGCAAAACCCTGCAATTCATCTGGGTGAATTAAACAACAATGGAAAGTCTTCAGGCCTTGTGAGCTTAAAGGCAGCCATCCAAAACCACTGATTTGACCGACCAGGCATTCTCACAAGCCACGTATCAACAATTGAAACAAATGTTCAACGTGCAAAGTGCCGACGGGTTCATCATAGCACTCAAAGAAAATAGTGCCACGAACGTCCAAGCTAATTGCCAGGTGTGAACATGCTGGTTTACATGCAATGGCTGTTAGTATATAAAGAGAATATTGAGTCTGTAAAAAAACATTACAACACTTTACAGACATTGGGGTTGTAGTGAAAAAATGCAAGAAACCAAAAATACCTCTGAATGAACGTACCTGTGTTGAAGTTTTCTTAACGTGTTGTGACCAAAAATGCCGATGAAACTTGCGAAGATGGAGATGTGGGGAGCAACCCTCTGCTTTTAGTCAAGAGAACATAAGTGGATGATTCTGGCAATTAAGAGTAATCTATGAGCTGTGTGCGATAAACACAGTTTTAATTGTGGAGAAAAAATATTGAAAATGCTGCAGCAAAGAAAAATACGCACAATGGAAATGGAATTTGGAAACCACCTAGTGAATGAAAGAGCCATGCTCGGCTATAATGAGAGATGACCTCTGAAAAAAATGTCAATGAAGCCAACCCGATTCACTTTATCCCAAGTATCTCCTTGTATACCTTACAATTTCCAGCAAACGACAAATTGGAAGAGTGATGACCGCCTGGGATCTGTGCTGATGTCAAGCTGAATTCTGAAGTGATGCTTTAATGTTTCGGTGAGCGGCGCGAGAGCAAGCGCCCGTGCAGTGCAAGTGAATCATTGCTGTGACCTGACGGTTGACCCCACAGGAAGCTCGCGGGGAGGCCCGCCTCCCTCTTACGGGGGCGGCAGTGGAGGGGGCGGCCGATACGACGATTACGGCCCTAGTTCGCGTGACCCCTATGCGCCCGGGAGCACCCGCGAATACCCGGGAGGGCGCGCCACCAGCGACGGATACGGCCTGGGTCGTAGCGGAGATAGGATGGGGCGCGCCGAGCGAGGACCCCCGCCCCCTCCCCCGCCCCCCCCCATGGAAAGAAGCTATGCCCCCCGCGACTCGTACGGAAGCTCTTCCCGCGGCCCCCCACGCGATTCGTTTGGCGGCGGTGGCGGCGTCCCGCCACCCAGAGATTCTTATGGTGCCTCATCCGCGTACCGTGGAGCGCCCCGCGACGCGTACGGTGGATCGGCCCGCGGCCCCCCGCCGCGCGACGTGTACGCCGGCGCGCCCCCCCGTGACATTTATTCCGGCTCCAGCCGAGGGCCCCCTCGCGTCTCCGAACACCGTGGGGAGGGCCGCAACCGATACTGATTACGATTTTAGCGAGGAGTTGGCGCTCGCTGTCAGGTGTCGTGTTAGTATCCCACCCGCTGGCGGCACTCGTGTGAACACCAACGTCTGAACGTTTTGGCAACCATCTGCTATTTGTGCCGTCCCTACTGATCCTACACTTTTCAGAGTTTTACAGAGCCCCCTCGATGTTAAGACTGCATTCGCCTCAGTTTGGTTTGTCCCTTTTAAATTTGTGTACTTAATGTTTTTGAAAAAAAGAAAAAAAATCAGTTTTGCAGCGTTTTCTCCTGTGAAACATTTGGCATATTAATAAGATACAGTTGACTTTGGGAGATGTGAAATGGACATCTTTTATTCATATTGCTAATGACAGACTTTGTTATTTTGTTATTTTTTTTTAGATTGGAGCAGGCACACTCCAAATCTAGACATTTGTGACGATCGTTGTTCGAAACTGCTTCATTGAGAATTTGTATTTTGTTGGTTTCTTTTTAAAGCTCAATAAATATGCATAAAGATAAGCTGTGATTATCGTGAAAAGTGAATCATGACAGTCTGGAAGCGCCAAGTCTCTTTCACAAACCAACAATCTGAAATTGTGCTGAAAAATCTTTGAAATGGGCCCAGTCGGATGCTGCAGTCTGTATCATGGTACCGGGATATAAGCGCCCCACAACGGAGCTGGACCACCTGCAAAGTTAGCATGAAATACACAATGTGAAATTGACAGCTCCACCGAACGGCCAACATGATTCCTGAAGCAGCGGCACCAACACGCCAAGGTTGTAACAGCCGATTCAATGCCGGACAGTCTTGCAGGGCTTGCATTGGTTCACTGTGAAGGGAGTTCAGTCTTCTAAGCAGTTCCCTGGAGTGATTGTAACTCCAAAAATGAGGTGTGCAAACTAAACGCTGAAACCCGAAAATAGACCGCCTCGACATCTCAATTACCTGAATCTGATGATAACAGAAGAACCCGTGATTGATTGATTGATGTGTAACAGGATAGTCGATCATTACAAAGATGCTGAAGAGTCTAATTTGTGTTGCGGAAAATCAGACGTCTGAAATCTGCAGGGCAGCTTGTTTTTTTGTGCATCTGAGTGGAAGGAATTTCAATAACGATGTAGTCGGGGCTCCTCGCGCACGGTGAAGATAACGTGACATGAAGCGTCGCGTGAACAGGGGGCTGGATGGGAAAGGGGACCGCGATCCTCGCAACTCGAAGCTCCTGACAACAACGGTTCACAAAACGCCTCCCTTATAAAGCACGTCGTTGACATTAGCAATTGCTGGCAAGTGAAAACCTGCACACCTTAACGGTTTTTTATACTTACATTTTTCTTGAGTGGCATGTAGGCAAGTCCTGCTCATCACAGCCGTACACTGACACCACTAAACATGTTCAAGTTAATTTCTCAATTGTAATTTTGAAGACAAGATTCCCAAATTAAAATCTATATCAACTAGGTATTTGGATGAATGTCACATTCTCGCAAACATTTTATTTACCGGCATTTGATTATAAATACATTTCTCAATATTCATAAAAGATGACGAAGTGTAAAAACGCTCATTACAAACACATTCTTGAGCGAATCAAAACAACCGAGTTGGAATTCTGAACAACCTTTGAAATGGGGAAACGACAACCTGGAAGGAGGCTCTAATTGCGTACCTTGTGATTTATACGAATGGAATTCATGAAAAAAAAACAACTGAATGTTGAGCCTTTTCCACATTTTCCAAAGATATCGCCGCACGAAGATTTACTAGTGTGGTGCTTGGTGCAGCAGGCTGTGCAAGTTGGACACCTTTAAGACAAGCGGTCAGCATCTGAAAGGGCTGCCTGGCATCACTGCAAACTTAGAGATCCTTGTGTTGAATAATATGAAATAGAACACAAAATGTGCTCTGCAGTCAACAAGCAGCGGTGAGTTCCCGTTAAATGAGAATTGAGATGTTGCTCACCTGTTGACAGCCCTGCAGAATTAGTGGTGGAAATTCCACGTTCCTATGACGGGTCATTCTATCCTTAGCGGACAATCACTCTTGTCTTCCCAACAAAGTAATACTGACTTGACCCTGGAGAGATTAAGGGCCAATTCAATCTGCAACCAGGAACTCGCAAGCCTTCACATTGGGAGCCCACCCACTCTTCATCTGAGCCACCTGGCTGTAATATGAAGGCAAATCAAGAGTGCACTTAAGTCATGTCGAGCAAGAGCAAAATATCGCAGGTGTGTGTGCAAGGGTTCCAAGGAAATGGTTGTCTTTTGTCAGTCTACTCGCATAGTTGCCCATAGGCACCTGATGCGTGCTGCAATGCGCACGTGCCAATGTGCTACGTACCAACGATATCGCTGATGGCTTGTAGGCCTGTCTAATTGACGAATGTGCCGGGAAACAGGACCCTCTGTCATCGTGATGGCAATTGGCTCCGGCAGGTGTATGATTGGTCCAAAAAGTCGAATCTATCCTGATGAGGGCTGCACATGAATAAGGTCCCTGTGCTGTATTATCGATACAGCCAAGCTCTTGCTGCTAGCACCTTTCTAATTAATTCAGTCTAAAACTAAAAATATATCAAAATCAATAAATAATCACAAATCACACAAATAACTGCATTGAAAACTAACCAACGATTAATAGCAATTCACACAACTTAAAAACAGCCTAACCAATAAATAATCATTCACACAACGACTATTTTCATACCAACTCACACCAATACATTCTCCTTGAACTACAGGTTGTAGTATGGGAAGGCTGGCTGCTTGGCCTTTCGTCGTGAGCATCTCTTTTTCAGATGAGCTCCAAATGTTCATAACGCCCTTCTCTCACTCGGCACTAGTTGTCCCCCTCTCGCGCACACGGATTTCTACGCCAGCGCTCCATCAGTTGTGGAATCTTGACGGTCTTCCAAGTTCCAAAAGGGAAGAGGACACACTTTATTCCAAGGTTTGGAATGATCTTGGGTTGGAGTCTACTCTTTCATCCCAAAAATAAAATAGATTCCCAAAACTGAAATGTTGACGAAATCGTGATTAGATTCTTCTGGGATCGACTTCCCATGTAGAATAAAAAAAAAACTCTTTGACTGTTCACCCTATGCCATTTGTGCGGGGATGTATCTCCGTGGGAGTGCTCTAAACCCGCAGTGCATCTCTAATCTCTTTCATTGGCATGGCACACCTGGGACTTGGGCACACTTGTTGTGACGCACTGCTGTGAGGCACAGTTGAAATCGGCCCTCATTGCTGTCTCTCAATAAGTAATCTTCATGGGATGTCTCCAGGATGAAATAAAAGTCATTTCAATTAAATGATGCATCACACATTTCTATTGCATATTTAACAATTGACTTGATTGTTAATTTTTCATTAAGCGGAACATTGGTAGCAACAGCACTACTTGCAGCTCTGCTTGCACCCGAAATTGTTGACCACTGTATTCTTACATATTCTTACATAAGCTGCAGACGATAGGATAAAGAGTCCCTCAAAGAATGAGTGGCTGCAACTAAAATATTTTTTTTTACACCTTGTCACGAGAAGATGTTGAGCTGCCAAACACCTTGAGAGAACAACCATCAATGTTGACAATACAAACAACGCTTAGATCTACTGCCGTGTGTACATCGGCATCTCCGCTACAAACAACACGGCTGATCGACTCAACGCTCACAATACCTATGCTGTCGTCTGGAGTGAAACCTCGACCATCTTGAGGTATGCTAACAGTGGACCGTCTTCAATGTGGCGCCAGCGTCGATGTGGTGAAGTCGGGAAAGTGGCATTGATTTTCAGAGCAGAAGAGGCTGATGTTGAGCGTAGCCCCCCGCGTCTTACCTGGCCGCACAAGTCAACAAAACCGGCGCTTTGAAAAGCTGCAAACGCTGGACTCGACTGACACGACAAGAACGAACAGAGGTTGCGCGGACGTGGCTTGAGCCCTCTAAAGTAAGTGTCTGCGTGTCTGCTGCAAAGAACGACTAAGCAATAGATGGGTGGAATTTCATAGCTTGAGTGCCTAATATATGTCGTTTGCAAGTAGTGATGCTGTGGTACAGATTAGTGTGTTGCATATGAAGATGTGGAACAGAATGTGATACAAGTTATAATTCTTCCAAAGAAACTACTCGTGGTCTGTGATTCAATCTTGTGTTTGTCTGAATGACTGTTGAATAATATTCTGAAGAAAGTTGACCAGATTTAATAGATTGTGCCCCTGACCACAGAAAATCAGAAGACTAGTTCTGAGTTCCATTCCTGAATGTCGGTGTCACCTGCATCTACGAGAACCTTATACAGGAGAAATACATTACTGCTACCTTAAGTATCGATAACTCAACTGGGATAAGTTAAGCTGAAGCACAGAAGGGAGCTGTGGAGCAGGCTTCATACAGTGCCACAGTAGGGAAGTCAAACGAATCAACTGAACCAGTACTAACTACTACCACGTTGTGGCACGTGGCGTAATTTGCTGGTAGCGTTTTGTTGCTCGAGAGGCTGTCGGTCTCGCTGGGTGTAGGTTTGCTATCCTAAGCCACAAATTGTGGATTGCCTAAAAGTTGATGGACAGTTTCTTCAAGTATTGGTTCAGATTACAATTTTTTTAGGTGACAGGTGGCATGGCTGCAACGAAGGCGATAATACAATGATGAAGAGATGAAACGTCTTGTTTTCAATGGAGACCTGGGTAAAGACGAGGGACGGCATAACAGAAATTCAAACGTCAGAACAAATGTGAACAATGGAAGTGCAAATTAACGTTCTAAAATGAGGTACAATGTAAAGATGTATCAAAAGGATTTGAATTAAGAAGACAATTTTAAAGGACAGTATGTTATGGATAAAATGGAACGTGCATTCAAAAGATAACTGAACTTTCAACATGTCCAAGTAAGGAATACAAGAGCTTATCGAAGACTGGGCTGAAATAGATTTTAAAATGAACACATGCATTTTGTTCTGTGTGTAAGGAGCGTCAAGCGTGAAATTGAATCTAGATTTTAGCATTCACTTTATATAGTGGAATACAAATGTTTAATCATGTTTCTAGTCGTATGGGGTTGCTTGCGTTTTTTTTAAATGGGTTAACTGGTTAATAACTTCATTGTGAATGTCTTGAAGGAAATGTTTGATAAATTCCAGCGTTTTGTTTTAGTTCATAATGGTGGACAGCATTTCTCAACAACAGCGCATAAGACTACATGGGGGAAACTGGGTCCAAACTCTATTGCTCAAGTAAAAAATATAGAAATAAAATAATAAATGTATTTTATTTATTTTATTATTTAAAATAAAATGAAAATAGGACTAATAATAGAAATAAAATAAATTTATTTTCTTATTTCTATTTTTATTTATTTTTTACCTACGTGACTTTACCGAAAAAAAACCTAAGAGTATGAATCGTTGCAGTCACGAAAGCTTCAAATCTAGAATCTATTGCTCAATTTGGATTATACGTTGTCAAGCGTTGCTACCCGACTTGAAAACTCAAAACTCATGCCCAATTGCAGGCCAGGTGTCTTCAGTCACTTTTGTGCTGGACAGGAACCGCTTGCCCATGGGGGGAGGTGCCCCTTTCAAATGTGCTGAGATGTGGTATGATGGCAAAGCGCTCTTGAGGAGCCCCAGCGTGAACGGCGCGACGTCGAAAAAACATCGGTATCGCATCTGGAGTTTGTGCTCAATTGTAAACCATATCGAGGGAATTGGCATGAAGGTGATCGTAACATGTGGGCGTTTCGTAATAACAAAATCGTGGATTGTCTATATGAAACGGCAGATTTTGTTTGTAAATGGAAACATCAAGCAGTGGATTGCCCGTGGCTGTAGATAAGTTAACCGTAACCTCAAACGATGTCAACAAGTAGCTTGGTCAAACGGACAACATTGGCCAGATTTGGAGTGGCACACTATAATAATTGGTTTGCCTTGCTTGTCTTTGACGTGCCATGGAGTGTTAATTGGATGTTCTTTTGCAGGTTGAAATGCCGAAAATGATTCCTTTGAATTCAATGTAATTTGGGCAACAATGGATGCTGACAAGCAGGGTTGGCCTCAACGCAGGTAATTTGGTGTCAAACTGCAGTGCATTGAGTTTGAAGCTCAACCTTTTGCCATTTTTGCCTGGTTAATGTTGTTGAATATGCAACACTACATATGTATGTTTAATGTATTTAGCACTGTACGTATCCAACCGTGCTAATCGGAGGTGCGGGGGCAGAACAAACTAAATCGTACGCATCAAATGTGTAGCATTGTAGAATCTAGATTTTATAAATGTGTCACGTGTTGGGGGGATGTAGGATTGCATCAGTTCATCAATTTAAATACATTCTTACACCCAAGATACCGTAGTATACTGTGCATGTAAAAAAAACAAATTTTTGATGTAAATACTGTGAATGAGCATTATAATAAAATTGAGTTGCCAAATATTTTAATGCATGCACTCACCAGGGAGGAGTTAATTGCCCCATGCCTAGTGTCTGGTAAGAATGAACATGTCATTCATTGGTCATGTGAGTGGTTGTGTTTTCTGCTGCAGGATGTTTGGAGAGTTGAAGGACCACAGCCCCGGGATCAACTCCTGGTGATTTGCTCTTCCGGAGGAACGCATGAACAGGGCGGAGTGGCAGACTCCTTCACAACTGTGCTCCTCGCAGAGAGTCAACTAGCGACTTTTCTTGAAAAGTTAAACGTTATACCTGTGTCCTCCATGCATCCACATTGATTGAGAACATGTCTGTGTGCAAATAAACGGTTGCAAATATCAAATGTTGTCGTTGTCCTTGTACAATTGAACTTGCGAGACGTTTGGGCATGCTAAACGGACACGGGGTCACCTGCTGTCGTGTGTGGGAAATCTTCGTCAGCCACGGATTGTCGAGGGGGGGGGGTACAATGTCGGCTTGTCTCTGGAAGAGAGGTGCTACCCAGGGATGCAGTGGAGAGCCAAACTCAAGCCCCATAGACCAGATCCACACTAACGCTGGATCCATATAGACCTGATCAGCACTAACTGCAGCCCTATAGATCAGAGGTAGCAAACGGCTTTTGATTCCTTACCCGTACCCGGCCGCATCAGGGTCGCAAACGGGTACCCGTACCCGGCCGTACCCTACCCGTACCCGGCTGGGTACGGGTATTGGGTACCTGATTGCGATCTCTGGGATAAAGCCATGTTGCAGGCGTGGGTGGGTTGCTTCTAGGAACTTGAATTGTGAGAAGAGACAAAACGTTGGGAAATGAGTGACAAACGGTTACTCACCAGTGACTCATGGTCTACCCGTACCCGGCCGCACCAGGGTAGCAAATGGGTACCCGTACCCGGCTGTACCATACCCGTACCCAGCCGGGTACGGGTATCGAGTACCCAGTTGCGACCTCTGCTATAGATCCGATCTGCACTCACGCTGGAGATTGCTTTAGAATCGACTTTTCTTGCGGTGCGTGACCTGACCTCTGTATGACGGTGTGAATGGCTGCTTGGTGATGGGGTAACTTGCTTGGTGACCACTATTGAGGTGTTAGGTGCCTGATGATTGGCTACTGTGTGATGCAGTCGCTATTTGCTGTATGATTTATTGCATGATGATTGGCTGGGTGATGGGGCAATGGTTGCCATGTGATAAGTGTGACGGGTTGCTAGGGTAACAGTTGCAAGGTGTGGTAACTGGTTGCTATGTGATGGGTGACTGGTTACTACGTGATGGGTTGCTGGTTGCTAGGTGATGGGTGACTGGTTGCTAAGTGATGGGTTGTTGGTTGCTATGTGATGGGTGGCTGGTTGCTAGGTGATGGGTAACTGGTTGCTAGGTGATGGGTTGCTGGTTACTACGTGATGGGTTGCTAGGTGATGGGTGACTAGTTACTATGTGATGGGTAACTGGTTGCTAGGTGATGGGTGACTGGTTGCTAAGTGATGAGTAACTGGTTGCTAAGTGATGGGTTGTTGGTTGCTAGGTGATGGGTTGCTGGTTGCTATGTGATGGGTTGCTGGTTGCTACGTGATAGGTTGCTGGTTGCTATGTGATGGGTGGCTGGTTGCTAGGAGATGGATGACTGGTTACTATGTGATGGGTTGCTGGTTGCTAGGTGATGGGTGACTGGTTGCTAGGTGATGGGTGACTGGTTACTACGTGATGGGTTGCTAGGTGATGGGTGACTGGTTGCTAGGTGATGGGTGACTGGTTGCTAGGCGACAGGATAAGCGGCCATCACATGGCGCTGGAATGTGAATGTGGAGGACGCGAAATCGGAGCCGAGCGCGCGTGGGCGCCAGGAGGCGCCAGGAGGCGCCAGGAGGCGCGAATCTGTCGACAGCGAAACGGAACTCGACTGGCGTCCAGAGCTCGCGAACAACGGCGACTGCCGGGGAAGAGGGAGACGAGGGGAGGAGAGACGAGGTGAGGTGGGTGAGGTGAGGTGAGGTGGATGAGGGGAGGTGAGGAGAGACGTGGGTGAGGGGAGGTGAGGTGGGTGAGGGGAGGTGAGGAGAGACGAGGGGAGGTGGGTGGGTGAGGAGAGGTGAGGTGGGTGAGGAGAGACGAAGTGGGTGAGGGGAGACGAGGTGGGTGAGGTGGGTGAGGTGGATGAGGTGGGTGGGTGAGGGGAGGTGAGGTGGGTGAGGAGAGACGAGCAGAGAGATGAGGTGAGAACATTCGATAGGAAGAGACGAGGGGAGGGAACAGGAGGAAGGGGAGGAGATACGCGGTGACGAGGAGACGAAACGAGGGGAGAGAAAAGCGAAGAGGTGACGTGTAGAGAGGTGAGCAGGGGAAAGAAGAGGTGACAACGAGGTCGGGCATTGAGGACGAGGAGGGGGAGAAGTGAGGAGGAGGAGGGGAGAAGGTGACAAGAGGAACGGTGACGAGTGTAGAAGAGGTGGCTGGTGGAGACGAGACGAGGTGGAGGGGGGAGACAATAGAAATAACAAACCGGGCCACGGAATCGCCTCTCGCCGGGTCCGGGTGAGCTACTTCATTCCCAACAACAACAACCCCCTCCCCCCTCTCTCTCTCTTCTCTCACCATCGTCCTGTCATCGCCATCACGACCCGAGCAAGATTACCACCATCATCACCACCATCACCATCATCATCACCACCATCATCATCATCATCACAATCACCACCATCATCATCATCATCACCACCACCACCATCATCATCACTACCATCATTATCATCATCATCACCATCATCATCACCACCACCATCATCATCACTACCATCATTATCATCATCATCACCACCATCATCATCATCACCACCACCATCATCGCCACCACCATCATCACCACCACCATCATCACCACCCATCATCATCACCACGATCATCATCACCATCATCGCCACCACCATCATCATCACCATCATCACCACCACCATCACCACCACCACCATCACCACCACCATCATCACCATCACCACCATCATCACCATCACCATCACCACCATCATCACCATCACCACCATCATCACCATCACCACCCTCTTCACTCTCGTCTGTGTCCCGTGTGGAATTCGCTGCTTCATGCGGCACAGAGGCGGGCGTGGGTAGTAGATTCACTCCACGCACAGCGTTGGGGGGTTTTTAGTCTTTCTAGACTTGAAGCTTTCGTGACTGCAAGGATTCATACTCTTTGGTTTGTTCGGTAAAGTCGTGTAGGTTAAAAGAAAACAAATTAAATCACGACGTGTCGGAGGCAACACAGAAGACGGAAGCTTGTGGGGCAACACAGAAGACGGGAGCTTGTGTTGCCCCCAAAACGTGATTTAATAGTTTTTTTTGTCACTTTAAGATGTTTTCTTGTTCATGTTGTTGTTTTTTAAATCCTTTATATTAAGTTCACTTGCTTGCTTGCTTGCGCGCTTACGACCGTGCAAATATTTCGGTCGTTTTTTAACCCACTTTCCGTGATCCAATCGAGCTGACATTTTGCACAGACTCGTTGTGCGTGACAATTTCTTTTCGTGAAATTTTTTTTCCAAAATTTTACACTTTTTAGGTAAAAAAAATATGTTTAATTACCAATTGCTTAATGGTGGCAGGCAATCATCTGACCCATAGGTGGCAGCCATCTCAAGCCAGAGGACGAGAGGACTCTAGCCGCCCGTTTCAAAGACCAATGTGGGCTGGGTTGTGGCCCATTAAACACGCATATAAAGGATTTATAGTGAAAAACTTTGTTTTGTTGCGGTTGCACCCGATTCAAGAGCCGAATGGCTCACAAGGCTCTCTACCTAATACATGAAACTGAAAATCCCGCGTGTATCGGCGGCACCGCTCCCGTGTTTATTCTATAGACTTTGCTGTAGATGCGATCGTAGGCAGACGGGAACGTGGCGAGTCTTGATCCTGGGCTTGAACAGGGTGAAGGGGAGCCGACAGCACGAATGGCTTGGGGAAGGGAGCAGAGGAGAACGAGCGACCTCCCACTGAGCGAAGGGTGATCGGGGGAGGGGGGTGGAGAGTGCGTGGAGGGGAGTGAGGTGAGGGGAGAGGGCTGGGAGAGTGCGTGGAGTAGAGTGAGGTAAGTGGGCTGGGAGAGTGCGTGGAGGGGAGTGAGGGGAGAGGGCTGGGAGGGTGCGTGGAGGGGAGTGAGGGGAGAGGGCTGGGAGAGTGCGTGGAGGGGAGTGAGGGGAGAGGGCTGGGAGAGTGCGTGGAGGGGAGTGAGGGGAGAGGGCTGGGAGGGTGCGTGGAGGGGAGTGAGGGGAGAGGGCTGGGAGAGTGCGTGGAGGGGAGTGAGGGGAGAGGGCTGGGAGAGTGCGTGGAGGGGAGTGAGGGGAGAGGGCTGGGAGGTTGCGTGGAGGGGAGTGAGGGGAGTGGGCTGGGAGAGTGCGTGGAGGGGAGTGAGGGGAGAGGGCTGGGAGGTTGCGTGGAGGGGAGTGAGGTGAGAGGGCTGGGAGAGTGCGTGGAGGGGAGTGAGGGGAGAGGGCTGGGAGGTTGCGTGGAGTAGAGTGAGGGGAGAGGGCTGGGAGAGTGCGTGGAGGGGAGTGAGGGGAGAGGGCTGGGAGAGTGCGTGGAGTAGAGTGAGGGGAGAGGGCTGGGAGAGTGCGTGGAGGGGAGTGAGGGGAGAGGGCTGGGAGGGGTGCGTGGAGTAGAGTGAGGGGAGAGGGCTGGGAGGGTGCGTGGAGGGGAGTGAGGGGGAGAGGGCTGGGAGAGTGCGTGGAGGGGAGTGAGGGGAGAGGGCTGGGAGGGTGCGTGGAGGGGAGTGAGGGGAGAGGGCTGGGAGGGTGCGTGGAGGGGAGTGAGGGGAGAGGGCTGGGAGAGTGCGTGGAGGGGAGTGAGGGGAGAGGGCTGGGAGGGTGCGTGGAGGGGAGTGAGGGGAGAGGGCTGGGAGGGTGCGTGGAGGGGAGTGAGGGGAGAGGGCTGGGAGAGTGCGTGGAGGGGAGTGAGGGGAGAGGGCTGGGAGGGTGCGTGGAGGGGAGTGAGGGGAGAGGGCTGGGAGGGTGCGTGGAGTAGAGTGAGGGGAGAGGGCTGGGAGGGTGCGTGGAGGGGAGTGAGGGGAGAGGGCTGGGAGAGTGCGTGGAGGGGAGTGAGGGGAGAGGGCTGGGAGGGTGCGTGGAGGGGAGTGAGGGGAGAGGGCTGGGAGGGTGCGTGGAGGGGAGTGAGGGGAGAGGGCTGGGAGAGTGCGTGGAGGGGAGTGAGGGGAGAGGGCTGGGAGGGTGCGTGGAGGGGAGTGAGGGGAGAGGGCTGGGAGGGTGCGTGGAGGGGAGTGAGGGGAGAGGGCTGGGAGAGTGCGTGGAGGGGAGTGAGGGGAGAGGGCTGGGAGGGTGCGTGGAGGGGAGTGAGGGGAGAGGGCTGGGAGGGTGTGTGGAGTAGAGTGAGGGGAGAGGGCTGGG
The DNA here is from genome assembly GCF_964198595.1 of Lampetra fluviatilis. Lineage (NCBI taxonomy): Eukaryota > Metazoa > Chordata > Hyperoartia > Petromyzontiformes > Petromyzontidae > Lampetra > Lampetra fluviatilis. The sequence continues at coordinate 7,658,059 of NC_136317.1, read as the reverse complement.
AGAGTGCGTGGAGGGGAGTGAGGGGAGAGGGCTGGGAGGGTGCGTGGAGTAGAGTGAGGGGAGAGGGCTGGGAGAGTGCGTGGAGGGGAGTGAGGGGAGAGGGCTGGGAGGGTGCGTGGAGTAGAGTGAGGGGAGAGGGCTGGGAGAGTGCGTGGAGGGGAGTGAGGGGAGAGGGCTGGGAGAGTGCGTGGAGGGGAGTGAGGGGAGAGGGCTGGGAGAGTGCGTGGAGTAGAGTGAGTCGAGAGGGCTGGGAGAGTGCGTGGAGGGGAGTGAGGGGAGAGGGCTGGGAGGGTGCGTGGAGTAGAGTGAGGGGAGAGGGCTGGGAGAGTGCGTGGAGGGGAGTGAGGGGAGAGGGCTGGGAGGGTGCGTGGAGTAGAGTGAGGGGAGAGGGCTGGGAGAGTGCGTGGAGGGGAGTGAGGGGAGAGGGCTGGGAGAGTGCGTGGAGGGGAGTGAGGGGAGAGGGCTGGGAGGGTGCGTGGAGGGGAGTGAGGGGAGAGGGCTGGGAGAGTGCGTGGAGGGGAGTGAGGGGAGAGGGCTGGGAGGGTGCGTGGAGTAGAGTGAGTGGAGAGGGCTGGGAGGGTGCGTGGAGGGGAGTGAGGGGAGAGGGCTGGGAGGGTGCGTGGAGGGGAGTGAGGGGAGAGGGCTGGGAGGGTGCGTGGAGAAGAGTGAGGGGAGAGGACTGGGAGGGTGCGTGGAGGGGAGTGAGGGGAGAGGACTGGGAGGGTGCGTGGAGTAGAGTGAGTGGAGAGGGCTGGGAGGGTGCGTGGAGGGGAGTGAGGGGAGAGGGCTGGGAGGGTGCGTGGAGGGGAGTGAGGGGAGAGGGCTGGGAGGGTGCGTGGAGAAGAGTGAGGGGAGAGGACTGGGAGGGTGCGTGGAGGGGAGTGAGTGGAGAGGACTGGGAGGGTGCGTGGAGTAGAGTGAGTGGAGAGGGCTGGGAGGGTGCGTGGAGAAGAGTGAGGGGAGAGGACTGGGAGGGTGCGTGGAGGGGAGTGAGGGGAGAGGGCTGGGAGGGTGCGTGGAGGGGAGTGAGGGGAGAGGGCTGGGAGGGTGCGTGGAGGGGAGTGAGGGGAGAGGGCTGGGAGGGTGCGTGGAGAAGAGTGAGGGGAGAGGACTGGGAGGGTGCGTGGAGTAGAGTGAGTGGAGAGGGCTGGGAGGGTGCGTGGAGGGGAGTGAGGGGAGAGGGCTGGGAGGGTGCGTGGAGGGGAGTGAGGGGAGAGGGCTGGGAGGGTGCGTGGAGAAGAGTGAGGGGAGAGGACTGGGAGGGTGCGTGGAGGGGAGTGAGGGGAGAGGACTGGGAGGGTGCGTGGAGGGGAGTGAGGGGAGAGGACTGGGAGGGTGCGTGGAGTAGAGTGAGTGGAGAGGGCTGGGAGGGTGCGTGGAGAAGAGTGAGGGGAGAGGACTGGGAGGGTGCGTGGAGGGGAGTGAGGGGAGAGGACTGGGAGGGTGCGTGGAGTAGAGTGAGTGGAGAGGGCTGGGAGGGTGCGTGGAGGGGAGTGAGTGGAGAGGGCTGGGAGGGTGCGTGTAGGGGAGTGAGTGGAGAGGGCTGGGAGGGTGCGTGGAGGGGAGTGAGTGGAGAGGGCTGGGAGGGTGCGTGGAGTAGAGTGAGTGGAGAGGGCTGGGAGGGTGCGTGGAGGGGAGTGAGGGGAGAGGACTGGGAGGGTGCGTGGAGTAGAGTGAGTGGAGAGGGCTGGGAGGGTGCGTGGAGGGGAGTGAGGGGAGAGGGCTGGGAGGGTGCGTGGAGTAGAGTGAGTGGAGAGGGCTGGGAGGGTGCGTGGAGGGGAGTGAGGGGAGAGGGCTGGGAGAGTGCGTGGAGGGGAGTGAGGGGAGAGGGCTGGGAGAGGGCTGGGAGGGTGCGTGGAGGGGAGTGAGGGGAGAGGGCTGGGAAGGTGCGTGGAGGGGAGTGAGGGGAGAGGGCTGGGAGGGTGCGTGGAGGGGAGTGAGGGGAGAGGGCTGGGAGAGTGCGTGGAGGGGAGTGAGGGGAGAGGGCTGGGAGGGTGCGTGGAGGGGAGTGAGGGGAGAGGGCTGGGAGAGGGCTGGGAGAGTGCGTGGAGGGGAGTGAGGGGAGAGGGCTGGGAGAGTGCGTGGAGGGGAGTGAGGGGAGAGGGCTGGGAGGGTGCGTGGAGGGGAGTGAGGGGAGAGGGCTGGGAGAGGGCTGGGAGAGTGCGTGGAGGGGAGTGAGGGGAGAGGGCTGGGAGAGGGCTGGGAGGGTGCGTGGAGGGGAGTGATGGGAGAGGGCTGGGAGGGTGCGTGGAGGGGAGTGAGGGGAGAGGGCTGGGAGAGTGCGTGGAGGGGAGTGAGGGGAGAGGGCTGGGAGGGTGCGTGGAGGGGAGAGGGCTGGGAGAGGGCTGGGAGAGTGCGTGGAGGGGAGTGAGGGGAGAGGGCTGGGAGAGTGCGTGGAGGGGAGTGAGGGGAGAGGGCTGGGAGGGTGCGTGGAGGGGAGTGAGGGGAGAGGGCTGGGAGAGTGCGTGGAGGGGAGTGAGGGGAGAGGGCTGGGAGGGTGCGTGGAGGGGAGTGAGGGGAGAGGGCTGGGAGAGGGCTGGGAGAGTGCGTGGAGGGGAGTGAGGGGAGAGGGCTGGGAGAGGGCTGGGTGGGTGCGTGGAGGGGAGTGAGGGGAGAGGGCTGGGAGGGTGCGTGGAGGGGAGTGAGGGGAGAGGGCTGGGAGGGTGCGTGGAGCGGAGTGAGGGGAGAGGGCTGGTAGAGGGCTGGGAGAGTGCGTGGAGGGGAGTGAGGGGAGAGGGCTGGGAGAGGGCTGGGAGGGTGCGTGGAGTGGAGTGAGATGAGAGGGCTGGGGGAGTGCGTGGAGGGGAGTGAGGAGAGAGGGCTGGGAGGGTGCGTGGAGAAGAGTGAGGGGAGAGGGCTGGGAGGGTGCGTGAGTTGGCTTACGTGCAATGCCGAGAATGCTCTGCCAACCTTCCTTTGCGGGCACCTGAAGGCAATGCCTGCACCGACATGCCCCCCCTGCCCCCCCCTGCCCTCCCCCTGCCCTCCCTGCCCCATTGTACGGTTATATGACTGGCATTGCCAACCGTGGGAAGAAGAGGGACGTGGGTATCTGATGGGATGCAGTATTATTGGATTTAGATGGCGGATGAATGAAAGCGAGGCCCCATCTCAAGGCACTGCGCATATACAGCGGGTGTATTTATTATGGAGGAGACTTCTAAGAGAGAAGTGGATGACTAAGTGGGCTTTACCTGGTAAGATAAAACATTGTTTAGTTTTACAGTATTTGTATATTTTAAAGTTATTTGTGGACCATTCCTATACTTTGCACTCCTATCGTGTTTGTGTTTTGCTTGTTGTAATGTTCTGACATGGGTGGAAAAGAGCTTTTTAGCTCATCGGATTCCTCCTGTAGAATAAATACATTGATTGTGATTCTGAACTAGGAAGGTCTTGAGCCTGGACATGGGCAGAGAGTCAATTGCACAGACTGCTGGGGGAAGGAGAATGAGCGACCTGCCACTGGCCAAAGATTAAAGGCTTCAAAATAAAATCATGGGTGTCTGAAGTGGAGAGTACTTGCAGGGGAGTATAGTGAGATGAAAGCGGAGAGGGTCCCCTATTTAGAAAGGGGGGCTCCACTGATTGCAACAACTACCGGAGCATCTCCCTCCTAAATGTGTGCTTAGAAAGTTCCTGGCACGGATTATTCAACATCGCCGTGCTAGACGGCACACTGAGGAGAGGCTTGCGAATCCCCAACTTGTCTACAGACCGGGGCAGTTTTGCACATATGCCATATTCTCTCAATCTGCTACATCAGAGATGTAAGGAATTATCAACTTTGCCTATTTCTCTGCTTCATTCAACTGGTCAATGCCCATAATGCCATCAATACGCCTGGCCTGGGTTATTCTTCATGCTTTAATGATCCCTGACCCTCTGCTCACAATCATGAATGACCCTCATGCTGGTAGCTAGGCCTTGACAAAGCGGCAATGGCCTGGAGTCATTTCCTGTTCACCTTGGATAAGTGCAACAGAGATGTCATTTGGTCCCTACACTTGTTTTTTTTTACATAGTTTGAATAACTGTCTTTGGCTGTACCCGAGGAATATTCGTCTGGTACAGATACAATGGGAGGCCAATTTATGTTCGGGTGCAGTGAAGGGATTGCTTGCTTTTGGTCAACCATGTTATGTATACTGTTGACGTGTTCACTCTGAAGAGTCTAGTGCTGAACCTGGAGCATGCCACTAAGAGATGAGGCTTTATCAGCAGCCCCACCAAAACAAAGACAATTGCCTGGGTATTTTATGTCATCAAATATTATACCCCCTTTAACTCCTCATGAGTTATGGGGCAGTTGTGGAGAGAGTTGAGAATTTTCCATAGTTGGGCAGTATGCATATGACCAGCTCCGGTTTACCATCGGAGGTCTCACTGCGAATCAGTTGAGCAGCATTATGCTTTCATTAGCTGGGCAACGCTGTGGGGAAGCTACCTGGCCTTTCACTCCATACAAAGCTCTGCATCTTCTCGGCCAGGTGTGTCGTCCCTTCTCCACGCTTGTGAAACGTGGACCCATTTATAGGAACATCTGAGCCAGTTTGAAACATTCAATTAATCAGTCTAAGATTTCTAATGTGCCATATTCAACAGAAAGCTGATACAGATGCTGGCTGCCTACTGTCTGTCCTGGGATTAATCAGGCTGGATTGTGTGAGAAGCTCACAGATCCTCGAAAGAAATAGACATAGTCCCCTCAGTGAGCTTCTCCAGCAGATGAGGCTGCGTTGGCCAGGTCATGTAGCTCAAATGCCCAGCCACCGAATTCCCAAGCAGACGGGGTATGGGCTATAGAAGAAATGTGTTTATGTGGTACAGGAGCATGTTATTGAACTTGCCAAATACTGTTACCAGCAGTGTCAGATTTGAAGGATTTTCGTGAAGGACTCTACTGGGCAGTTGGAGACGCTCGCCCTCCAACGCTCGCCCTCCATCAATAGCGGAGAGGATTGACACAACAATACACAGGGTATCGGGCGCATGAAACACAGCAAGTTGACACAGTGGGGAGAACAGGTGGTGCATATGCCAGTCATCTCAGCCAGTTAACCTGTAACCACTAGGTCTGACCTGTCACCTCCTGTCAGAAGGTTTTCTATGCTTCATGTGGTCTCAAAGTGCATCAAGCCTGGCATCAGCGCAATGGTGACATCACCGCCACTTCGCGAATGGCGGCTGTTGTTTAGGTAGGAGGGTGTGTGGAGGGGAGTAGAGTGAGATGAGAGGTAGCAGAATGCGTGGAGGGGAGTAGCGAGAGATGAGAGGGGATCGTTAGGTATTGACGAGGACCAGAGCACGAAAATACTTGTTCTGTGTACCTACCTGTTCATGATGCCATTCACTAGAAATAACTTTTCCACTTTACGTCTTTTAGTTTTCCAACCGTGATGAGTGGGGGATGTATGTACTGTATGTACGTTGAACTTCTTTCACACCGTACGTAGACAACCGTGATAATCGGAGGTGCGGGGTTCTTGCGGTCAGTGCAAATCTCTGACGTTCGGATGCTTTATGGGGATGTGCAGTATTTCACAGTGTGTTTAGGCTTAATAATGTATAAGTAATCCCTTGCAAAGGAAGACAGCTGTGTTTTCTCACATGGTGATAATTACAACGTGTATGCTCTTGGTAACTCAGATGGTAACTGGAAGCAGTGGTAACTGCCAGAGGTGAGATGATGAGCGGCGCACTCCCTCCTCGCGTACACACGCGCGTGTGTGCACCCAGGCAGCAGACTCACAGCGATGCCTGCGTGCACGCACGAATCACACCTCCGATTTGCCCGGTTGGCTATGTACGGTGCGAAAGAAGTTCAACGTACATACAGACTCGTGTGCTTGGCTCGTGCGCGCTGCTACATTCGGCTGCCAAGGCTTCGGAGCGAAGCACGTCCCTGACATGACATCATCACTGTGTGACTGCTGATTGTATTTTAGATTCGATGAATGGGGTTGCTGTTGCTTCACCAAATGCCAGAGGCGCACACTGAATTTCCCAACGCGCTCTGCTTGCGGTTGCCGTTTTCTCACCAGTGATGTTTACATATGGCACCAGGTACTCGTTTACGGCTTCGATGTCTCAGCAGAGGCTCAAAACCGCTTCAGATATCCTTAACTCATGTTGGCCGTGGCCGGGAATCGAACTCGGGTCGCTAACCATTATTGAGCAGTCGCTGTTTCACACACACGGACACTCTTGCAGGTGGTAGTTGCTTCCCAGCAGAGGCACGCTTCTCCTGATTAGCAACAGGCCAGCTGCCGAACAGCCACCAGCCTCAACAGTATAATACCACTGAGATCAGGCCGCTATGGCCATGTGTGCGGCGGCACAGACTGATGGTGGTAGCGGCATGCTTTTGCGTTGGGACTTTCCACGGCCGAGGGTGTTTTCACATCTGCAGTCAAGACATACACTTGCATGCTCCTAAACTCATGAGATCTCAGAAGCCAAGGAAGAATGAGCCTGGTTAATTCGTAGATAGATTCCCTGGGAATACCAGGTGGTCCAGGAGGTGGTCGTATACAGCAGTGGATTGTTACATCTAAAAGCTTTGCTATGCAGCGCAGTATTAGCACAGTCACAGTAGGTGCCGGGGGGTGACGGGCAATGTGGGCAGATGTGGTGATGGAGAGCCCTTAGGCCAGTCTTGTGCAGTTGTTTTACCATCAGCCTTATTATCGCACTTGTTTACCCAGGAAAGCCTCGCTGGATCTCGAGACTTCTTCAGGAGGGTCCTTCCAAGTTGGGAGCATTGTTGCAGTGTGTGTAATGCCAATGAGTAATCTGCAGTGTAATTTTTAAGCATTATTAAAATATATTGCATGTTTTTTCCGCTGCGGTTGGAAATTAAGCGAACCCGGACGGAAAACCCATGCAGAACAGGGGGGAGGCATACAAATGTCGCGCAGAAAGGCGCCCGATTCGATAATCGAACCGAGGGCCTTCTTGTTTGTGAGGCGAAAGTGCTATGACTGCGCCGCCACCCTCCCGCTGTCATTTTATAATGTAATAGAATCACACCCTGGTGATCGTTATGTCAATCACAGCAGTCCACGGTGTGTTAGCTGGATCTTTGTTGGAGTTTGAGTCGTATATTTCGGATCGTTTTGGCCGCTTTCTCTTGTGTTAGAGTTGAGTCTAGGTTTAGAATTGGGGGTTGAGGCAGGGTCTGAATAGACATTTGTTTTACGTTCTGGACTGAGGTGACTGTACAAGTCATGAACATGTTTGAAAGAGCATTACTCTTTGTCTAAGCAGGGTTATACAGTATTTACCATAATTTGAAAGGATGAAATCCCCTGCCTACGATTTCACACATTATCACATTTGCACAATGTGTCTTTGCGAGTGCGATATTAATGTGATCCATCACAGGCGCTCTATTTATTACGGACTATCACGTTGTGCAGCAGCGCCCGCATGGAAGGAAGGTGACAATTACGGCAGTATTCGTCTCTCGCTGACTTATCGCCTGGAGGAGGGTGCCTTCTCCGCTGGGGCGTATGATGTCGACTCCGATCAACCCTCCTAGGCGGTCAGGCGACTCGGTGATATCATTGGTCATCGCTAACAATGCAGTGCCCCCTTAGGTGGCGGTAATATGTGTGCCGACATTAAGCGGTTCAGGTGCCACCTCGGTTGCACGCGCGTGGACACAGAGCAGGCTGGAGTGCGTTGAGCCTGACTTGCTGCCCCACAGGCGCAGAGACGTGGACAGAGGAGTGCAGGGTTGTGAGCGAGCAAGCAGGGAGGCTGGGTGAGCGGCTCTTGTGTTGAAATGTCACCCGCTTCCGTTTGGCTGCCCCCACCGCGGTGAGCGGAGCATGCTAATTCTCTTCCGTGGCACCGGACCTCACAGGCATTGTCTCCTGGGTTCATTTAAATGTGATGCAGGGTCTGCTGCATGCATCCACCTGGACGGTGGTCGTGAATGCTGGACGCCGTTTCAATTCAAGTTGCCAATTCGTGCATTGGTTCGGTCAGGCATTTATTTAGCGGCAGATACTGCGCAGGCTTCCAGAGAGAATAGCGCTCGCGTGCAAAAACCCGGCATCCCCTACACGTCACCACGAGCGGTGCAGGAGCACCCGAGACGAAGTGGGTTATCCGAGGCTGTATCGACAGCGCGCGCGTGCACACACACACACCCCGTGCCGTGACCGGAATGCGTAATCATTGTTTTCCGTACACAGTGCTCGCTCGCTGTCGCGTTTATTTCTATGCCGCGTCTCGGGAACGCTCTGCCCGCCGCTTGCTCGCTCTGCACACGGCGCTTCCTGCATAGCAGCAGCAGCAGCTTTGTCCGCATTCCCGGCCGCCTGTCGCCTGCCCGGGCAGCGTGAGCGCTGCAGCTCCCGCCGCCCCTGTTGCCTGCATCTCCGGATCGGCCAGTGGACTTGGCACTCGTCCATCGGCTTCACAGTGCCTGTTTTGTGCAGGTCGGGTGGTGAGCTCGGGCAAGCACACTGTGCTCTTGTGAGACGATGGTAATTTGTGTAATGTTCATCACGGAAGAATGCAACGTGTGTAATTCGTGCAGCAGAATGCGTATCGTGTGCAGCGTTCGATGGGTGCAGTGCCAAGGATTCGATCCGCGTTAACTCCTGAAATGTAATATTTGCGAGCCAAGATTGAATGTGAAATCGCCATGGTTCTCTGGGTACGCTTCCAGGGCTTAATTGGTGCTGCGTGGCAGGGGGTCGCGGCGTGCGCCCAGCCCTTGTTTAATTGGCCACGTGCAGGTTGAGGTGCGTCGTGTAACAGTGTCAATCCCCACTCGTCGTCCTGGCCCGCTCGAGTCGTGGAGCAGGTGGGGGCGATGTCTATTTCACTCATGTTATTGCCTAGGTCAGGGGTCGGCAACCTACGGCTCTGGAGCCGCATGCGGCTCTTTACGGGCTGCTTCTTGACGATATGTACGTATGTACATAGATGCATTGCGGCTCTTGAAATACTGAATTTTGTACCGAATTGGAAAGAAATGGCTCTTCTTGTTATTTTGGTTGCCGACCCCTGGCCTAGGTAAACCGGTGCTGCTGTGGCCTCAGTGTGGCTTCCCCTCGTGCAGGGATTTCGCCGTGCGTCACGCTCCGGTACCGACGATGTGCATGCAGGTGCCGAGGCAGCCTGGCCCGCGTCCTCTCTGACGCTCGATCGTGGTCCTGTGATGATGCTGCAAGTGGCAGTTGCGTCACACCCGGGCTTAATGAATGGCGTGAGGGCCCCCTCGCTGAGCGTGCACGCGCGTCGCGGGCGCTCACCTAACCCTATGGATCTGGCTCAAGCCCAGGTCTGCCTGGCAGGGAGCCAAGCTCCATTACACCTAATGGGGCATAACTATCCTGGGTTCGTGCTAGAGCCGGTCGAGCGGGTTACATCCCCACCACGCCCGTGCTCGCTCGCTCGCTCACTCACTCGCTCCACACCCTCGCAAGCATGGATGACGGGCGGCAGACGAGGAGCGCTAAACTAAAGTCGCACAAGTCTGTTGGTACGGCCCCCTTCTCCCCGCGCGTCTCTCTTGGCTGTGGGCTCGGAACCCAGCCCAGGTACCAGTCGGTGGCGACGGCCGAAGGGACGCGGTGGTGCCGATCGTTTGGGAGGACGCTGTCCCAAGAGGTCGCCGCCTCGTCCCCCGTGTCTTGTCGCCGCGTTTGCTTCGGATGTCATCGTGGCAGCGCCAGTGTCCGGCCAGAAAACCCCACGGTAGAGTTCATTTTTTAAAGCCGTTCTCGTTTTAAACAGCTCCAGAGCGTGTCCACACCTGGAACCATTTTGTTGTCATTGGTGGTTTGCAAGTGTGAAAATTTAGTTCATGACGAACACGATTTGAAACCAACGTTATTAAGGAAGTAAAAATGTGACGCAACCTGGAAATTTCTTTCCACCTCCTCTAGCCGGGGGAATCTGTTTTTTGAGGGAGGTATTGTGGGTGCTATGGGTGCTGTTCTACTCGAGTTATGGTGTGTGGATGTAGGGACACGTGCTTGGGGTTCGGTTGTGTTGGTGTGTGGGTAGGTACGTGGTTGGGTCTCGGTTGTGTTGGTTTGTGTGGGTGTCGGGACTCGTGGTTGGGTCTCGGTTGTGTTGGTGTGTGTGGGTATAGGGACTCGTGGTTGGGTCTCGGTTGTGTTGGTGTGTGGGTACAGGGACACGTGGTTGGGGTTCAGATGTGTTGGTGCTTGTGGGTATAGGGCCAGTTGTAATGTGGATGCTGGGGTTGTCGTTCCGGGCTACGATTAGAGTGGACGGGCATTCAGGACGCTTGGGGTCAGTGCCCGGTGCCAACCACGTTACTTGCGAGCGGCTTCGCCTCTGCGATTGCGAGAAGTGGGAGCTGAGAGCTGCGTTGACGTTGCTGCCCTCACCGTGTCACCCTGTGTGGCTCCCACCCAGACCTTCACCTCGTGTCTCATCCCAGTATAGCTGAGATCCAGTCTGGGGTAGCAGGGAGGTATCTATCTTCTATTGCCACTTTCTTTTCTCGTGCACAGGAAAGCCACAAAATCACTCTCGTTGTGTCTCAGCGTGCCATGTAAACAGTTGTTTGGCTGCTGAGTGTCATTTACACATTTCAATTTCAAGATTCATATTCCCTTGTATTGGGGGGTGACATGGCTGAGCGGGCGCGTGTTTGCCGCTTGCTGCAGAGCTTCGCGGTTCGCATGGCAGGCTGTCCAGGTTAGTAGTGGGTGTATTTACTGTAAAGCACTCCCCCCCCCCCCAGCCAACTGCTTCACGGTGGATATTAAAGATCCCGGAGTCACGGCACAACCTGCTGAAATTTGAAAACTTGCATGCAAATTACTCGATTGGGAATGGCAATCGTCATCACTTGGCAGGACCCTCGTGAAAAAGAATCATGAGACTTAGCACGCCGTAAATAAGCACAATAGTTAAGAATGATGACAACTATTCCCAGAATGGTGAGTCTGTGTACTTGCGAGTGATGTGAGCTGCTCGTTTGGTGAGCGAAGCCAGGCGTGCCCGTGTGGCCACACCTGGCAAAGCCTGCGTGCGCACTGCGTGCCAGCGCCCTTTGGCTTTGCCGACAACTTCCTCATTCAGCAATGTTCCATTTTTAGATCGACAGTTTTGCATCATAAAGGGAAGTGTGGCACCTGAATATTTTCTTTCCTCGGGAGAAGCTACAAGCCGAGCGCCGCCTGGGCAGTGGAGCGTCCGCTGCGGAGTGGACTCTCCCTTGTGCGTCGTGCCGCCTAGTCGTTTCCTCGCAATACCGACGTCTGTGGGAAGTGCGGGGCTGTGATCGTTGCCATGCTCTGTCCTCCAGCAGGAGCAGCGGCGAGGGCGAGCTGGGTCGTGCGAGGGGCGAGCGCACGCCGAGACGCAGCAGCTGCCACAACCCAGCCGCCCACCACCACCGCACCCTTGTCTCACGGGCACCACCAACATTTGGTCAGTGTCAACGACAACACCGTCACTCTCTCAGTGTCAACCACAGCACCACCATTTTCTCAGTGTCAACCACAACACCACCACTCAGTGTCAACCACAACACCACCACTCCCTCAGTGTCAACCACAGCACCACCACTCTCTCAGTGACAACAACAGCACCACCACTCAGTGTCAACCACAACACCACCACTTTCTCAGTGTCAACCACAACACCACCACTCAGTGTCAACCACAGCACCACCACTTTCTCAGTGTCAACCACAACACCGCCACTCTCTCAGTGTCAACCACAGCACCACCACTTTCTCAGTGTCAACCACAGCACCACCACTCTCTCAGTGTCAACCACAACACCACCACTCAGTGTCAACCACAACACCACCACTCTCTCAGTGTCAACCACAGCACCACCACTCTCTTAGTGTCAACCACAGCACCACCACTCACTCAGTGTCAACCACAGCACCACCACTTTCTCAGTGACAACCACAACACCACCACTCAGTGTCAACCACAGCACCACCACTTTCTCAGTGGGAACCACAACACCACCATCACTCTGCAGGTGTGACCTGCAACACAATCACGCTACTTCTTGTCAACCACCATTACTCATATCGTGGCCGGGCTGAGACTCTTAACTCTCCGCACTTGAGTATTCAGCTTTCTCATGGCCGGCTGCTCGGATTTGATCTCAGCAGTGCCAGCTCTATCCCTCTTCATTCTGAGCCGCCCTACCACCCCCACTGGTGGTGAGTTTTTTAATGTATGATGCTCGTACATCACTGACGCTGCAGACCCCAACATATTTTGATAACGTACAATAACGTTCAAAATTTGGGTTTTATTCATCATCTAGAAGCAACAGCAAAGGTTGATGATGGGCTTCGATTAGATAATGCGTGGAGGAGATTGCTTTGGGGGGGGGGGGGAGAGTGCGTGGAGGGGAGTAGACTTCTTTTCATCATTATTATTACTACGCTTGTTTATCTAGCAAAGCCTCACTTAAGTTTTGAGACTGAATGAGGGTACTGCTAAGTTTTACAAGGTTTGGGGGGGTGTCAATTTCAATGCGTTTTCCAGTTAAGTCATTTGCTAGTAATTTTCAAGTTTGAACCGTGACACCGACGCACAGTGGCCTCCTACTCTTCTTCAAACGACATCGTGGGATCCTGAACGTCCACTGTGAAGCGGATGGTGCGTAACAGTTTGCGAGTAATACACCCACAAGATTAGCCGGCCCGGTGGCTCCGTGCTAAAGTTGAGCAGCTCGCAATCAGAAGGTTGCGAGTTCAAACACTGGTCATAGGTTGATTTGAGCTCATCGTCCCTCCCGGGGTGGATAAAAAAAGAATAAATACTCTTTGAGGAAGTGAACAGTGGTTTGCCTATGGATAGACTGGTCCCTGCCATATGAATGAGGAATATTCACGACTGGCTCAGGGCTGAATTTCGCGTGCCAACATCGCCCTCAATAAAGTAGTGCATCAGTGCAACATTGCGAATAGCATGATAAAAAAAGTAGCGAATAAATAATAAGTAAAGAAACAGTATTGAGAATAGGTTTTCTCCTTTTTTTGGCAACAAAACAGGTGTTAAGATGTTAAAACACCAAACTGAAACCTTTTACAAGGAATCATGTCTGCATTAACCACGATACTTGTAGTCAGAATGCAAACAAAAAACGTACTCTGATAATATGTGCATTGTCCTTGAAACTGATTGGTCCACACCAGGGACAGCTTTCTTTTGAGCCTAGTCTTAAAACGGTGTTAGACTAGAGGACGCCTTTTGGCCCCAAGTATTGTGGTTAATGGGACATGATTTCTTGTAAAAGGTTTCAGTTTGGTGTTTTAACATCTCAACACGGCTGTTTTGTTGCCAGAAAAAAGGGGAAAACATATTCTCTTATTTTGGTACTGGCAAAGGAGGTCCCATGATGTCGAAACAGTATTGTTTTTTCCCCTTCTTACATTTTTTATTTTATGAGAAGGCGAGTCTGAACAGGTGTGTCTTGCACAGACCCCTGAATTGAGAGACTCGGTGCGTTTCAAATGTCCGGTGGCAGGCCGGGTGGTGTTCCAGATTTTTTGGGGCTGCGCCCCAGAAGGCTCATCCATCCTGAGCTGATGAATATGTGCTCATTTGAGCGAGCGAATCACTTTGACTTTGAGCATCAATCGGAGCGGCCATCCAGCTTTGAACCGCAAACCTCTGCAACGAGCGGCGAACACGCTACCACTGAGCCATGCCACCACCCCTTGTGAGTTTGCGCAGCCCGGTTATTGCTGCTGCGGTGGTTGCCGCACTTCCGCGTTCGATTGTAACTCCGCGGCACTACCGGGCCGGGCACCAACAGGACATGACGGAGAGCGGCGGGCACACAGCGGTGGTGCGTGCGCGCTTCGACTTCCAACGCAACAACGAGGATGAACTGTCGTTCAGCAAGGGCGACGTCATCACGGTGACGCGTCCCGAGGACGGGGGCTGGTGGGAGGGCACGCTCGCCGGCCGCACCGGCTGGTTCCCCAGCAACTACGTGCGTGAGCTCAAGGGCAACGGTGAGCGGCGCCGTCCGCACGTTGCGTGCGGGGGCCAAGTCCTCGTGTGCCCTGAGTGGTGGCGCCGATTTCGCACGCATCGTCTGCCCGGTGGCTCGGCCGTAGGGTGGGCAGCTCGCGGTCGAGTTCAAATCCTGGTTGAGGGGTTGAATCGGCATATCGTCATCATCCTGCTGGGACAGATAAAATGAGTCCAACTTTGTGGAAAACAGTGGTTGTTCTATAGATGCACTTTCCCCCTGCCATAGAAATATTCACTTTAACCACTGGCTCAGTACTATTAACGAGAGATGGAACACCACCTCAATGCTCATTTGAATCGGAAATAACTTCGATTTTGCACTGCTGCGAGATTGATATACTCGTGTGAGTTTGATCAGAGGAATAAGCCTAATGATGTTTGAGATCCTTGGTCACAAATGGTGCTGCCTTGTTCTCGTGCATTACAAACTCACATTTTTTACACAAAATTAAGTAATTTAACCAGGAAGTCCTCACTGAGTCCCAAGACGTTTTCAGAAGGACTCTGTGTAGGATGTTTGTCCGGTTGCATTTAGTAAATAGACACAAGAGCTCATTACCTGATTCATATTTTTGTCACGTTTATTAGAAAAGTAAAAAATGATAAAATTTGAAAGCAAAACACCACGTTTGATTTGATGTTTTCTGGCTGCCTTAAGCTAAATCGTTTATACTTTGACATTTCATGCAATCTTCCCAATTCCCTCTCCTTATCTGATGGAGTCGCCTTTCTTTTCAGAAATCACATTATATCTCTGGCATACTTAAAAAAGACGATAATTTGCGGGTGTAATTTACCTTGTTACTTTTCCTTTTTATTAAAATATTGTTACATTTTTCTCTTTGTTACAAAAGAGCACACAATGCGACTCTTTCATGTGTCTGTCTCTACATATAATAAATGAAAATATCCTTTCAAAGACCCATTCGCCCCACAACTTCCTGGGAGTGCATAACTTCAGCGGCATTGATCCAGTATGAGCATTTATACGGTTGGTAGATGTAACCTAGGTCACCCTTGCAAAAGAGGCAGCGGAATTTCGTATATCTCAGTGGATTTATATAATCTCTGAGCTCATTAAAGGAGACCGACATGGCCTAAAACATTTCCTCGAAAACTTGACTTTCAGAAAGACCTACGTCGCCCAAATCGAAAAGTACTGGCAAGAGCGTGGACAGCCCGATCTCCAACAAGGGCTACTACAATGTGGTACGTCTCTCGTCCCTCCTGGACACTTTAATCCAGCAGCCAGGGCTGAAGGTCCGCAGAGATACAACAACAGCTGAGTGGAGCGCGTGCCCCCATTCCACAGGTGCTGCAGAATATCGTGGAGACGGAGCGCGAGTACTGCCGAGAGCTGCAGCACCTCCTCGGCACCTTCTTGAGGCCGCTGCACAACTCCGACAAGTAACTCGCACCTTGTTGCTGAGCGTGCCCTGCGTGCGAGAGCGCGTGAGCGTGGGAGGGTGACAGATGCAGACGTGCTCTGTGCCAACCTTCATAGGCGCTCACTAACAGTGCCTTGCCTAACAGTCCGTTTAGGCCACGTGAGGACCTTTAACCTGATCGAGCGGCCCTCACGTGCCGGGTGCAGGCTCTCTGCCACGGATGTGTCCACGCTGATGGGAAACCTGGAGGACGTGTGTGCCTTCCAGCAGGGCCTGGTGCAGGCCCTTGAGGACTGTACAAAGTGAGTCTTTCTTACACGTGGCATTTAAAAGCAGTGGGCTTGGTTTATAGCTTTGTGAGTCGAGTTTGGAGGAGCCATTAAGTTGCGTCTGATGTTGCCAAATGAATTCCGTTTGGTGTACCTTAGTGGGTGTAGATCTGTGTGTGTATCTCCTCGTGTATGTATCTCCACAGGGTGCCAGAGTCCCAGCAGACAGTGGGCGGCTGCTTCATGTCCCTAATGAATCAGATGCATGGCCTCTACCTGGCGTACTGCTGCAACCACCCCTGGGCCGTGCGCACCCTCCAGGAGCACAGGTGGACCTGCCATCAACCCAGTCCCTATCACAGTCACTATCACAGCCCCTGTCCCTATCCCAGCCCCCTATCCCTAAGTCAGCTCCTATCACTATCCCAGCCCTTATCACTATCCCAGCCTCTATCACTAACTCAGCTCTTATCCCTATTCCAGTCCCTATCACTATCCCAACCTCTATCACTATTGCAGCCGTAACCTCAGGCCCTATTCGTAACACATCCCCTATCCCTAACTCAGCTCCTATCCCTAACCCATATTGAACACCCACGTTCCTGATGGCCCACACTGACTGCTACGGTGCATGTGCCGTGTCCGTATGTGACAGTGAGATGCTGGGAGAGTTCATGGAGAGCAAAGGTGTGAGCAGCCCTGGCCTGCTCATGCTCACCACCAGCCTGAGCAAGCCCTTCATGCGCCTCGACAAGTACCCGACCCTGCTGAAGGAGTTGGAAAGGCACATGGAGGTGGTGATGAGGATGATGATGATGATGATTTTATATGGCCAGTGAATATCAACGATTTTAGATTAAGTGTTTATTCTTTGGGTCTTTCGGTAAAGCCACGTAGATAGAAAACATTATAAAAAAATATCACGACGTTTCGATCGCAACGCAACCAATTGTCATCGGGTGAAAAAATAGCAAGAGCGCTGCTGAGGCAGAATGTTATAAAGGTTTGAGATGGGTGTAGCCCAAGGGTCATAAGCGAAGTGGGTGGGGCTAATGATGAAATTTGCTTGTAAATGTAAGATCGGAGAGAGCTGGGCAACCTCCACGACGACGAAGCTGCGGGGGTGGCCCTTGTATTGTGAGAGATTAGCATGTCAATGTAAGATCGGAGAGCCACCGCCACATCAAGGAAAACGAGCAACGGTGGCTGTGTTAGTGAGACATTTAACCTGTTAATGTAACACCAGAGAGTCGAAAATAACTACTAAACATCACAGCCAGTTATTACTAAAACTGGTTAATAACGTCCTTCCAATGATTGCTCAATTTGTACCCATCTTCTCGGTTGAAATTGTGTCTGTGTTTATATATCTGGATAGCTTCATGAACGAATCTTTACTGATAGCCAGTGGGCTTGCAGAGTACCTTCGTCTTGGAAAAATCAATTTCGAGTGTGCCCACAGCGTTAAAACAATGATCAGCCACGGCTGAGGTATTGGTCCTTCCGTGTTTCAGATCTGCCTTATGTTCACGAACACAGTCCGAGACATGTCGCTTAGTTTCCCCAATGTAACTGCTGCCGCAGACACAGCTTAGTTTGTAGACGCCGGGGTATTGCATGTCAGGGATCACATCCTTCACAGATGGGATCAGATCACAAATTTTATGTACTGTGTTGAATCGAACCTGGATCTTCTGTTTGCACATGATCGTAGATATATTTTTGGTGACCCCTGCTATGTATGGCAAGGTGAGATGGTTTTGATTGGTTCCTCAGATGGTTCTTTCCCAACGGTTGGGGTGATGGTAGCTTTACGGATTGTGTAGTCTGAATATCCATTCATCTTGAGGGCTTGGTGTACGTGTTCCAGTTCACTGGCTAGGTGATGATGGTCAGAAATACATCGAGCTCTATGGTGTAGAGTTTTGATGAGGGAATTCTTCTGGGATGGATGGTGGTGGGAGTCAGGTTTTAGGTAGGCATCCGTATGGGTGGCTTTCCTGTAGACAGTGTGCCATTGAGCCACCTGGTCTCTTTTCGATTTAAACATCCAATACTTATTCTCTTGTTCTTTCGGTAAAGTCACATAGAAATAAATAAAATAAAATAATAATACAATACGACGTTTCTATTGCAACACAAGCAACCATCATCAGGTACAAATGAATGAGAAAACAAACAAACAAACAAACCGAAAGAACTAAAGAATTATTCGTGAACTTGGCAATCAGGTTTCCTGTGCATTTAGCTGATATTGAGGCGGCTGACGAGGCAGTCATGTTATCTACATGTTCCCAATCAGATATAGACATTTTTTTCTGTCAAGTTCAACCTCCTGTCCAAGAAGAAGCCAGATCCACACTTTAAAAAGTTAGATGGTGACAAGATTGTTATCAATCAGCTAAAGGGTTGAATTTCGCAGTCACCCCTAAACACATCCCAGTTGATGATATCATTGCCCAGATTGACATAGCCCTTAAGGGTTTGGGACACATTCCTGCAGATGTGGCAAAATCGGAAATCGCTGCAATCCTCAAAAACGCTAAGACACCTATTAGCAACATCAGTAAGGATGAGCGCTTTGAGCTGTCTCAACTAAAAATAGAGAGATGACATAGTCATCCTCTCAGCCGACAAGGGCGTGATCAAGTCTGTAAATGACGAAGAAATCCCATTCTAACAAAATAATAACCGCATGTTTCAAACACCCCGCACCAACGTGCAAACACTACTAAGCCTTTGTGAATTATGCAAAAAAAAATGTGACTCACTGACAGGGAGCAAGCAGTTCTTCAGGACATGTATTTTGATGGTAGCCTGAAGACAAGAGGAGCACAATGCTCTTTTGGTCCGGAACTGCTTGTGGTGTTTTGCATGGCGCACCAAACGTTAGCGTCGTTGTTAATGTACACGACACGAGCAGGCACCAAGGTAGCTCGTCGCTAATGTGGCGGCTCTGTTTACAGGACATTCACCCGGACAGAAACGACATCCATGGGGGCATGACGGCATTCAAGACCCTGGCGGTGAGAAGCCGACCCCCACGCTGAGCGGAAACTCGGCCCAGAGCAACTGTGACATTCGCTCATCGGTCGCATGGGTCACTCGCAGCGTCTCAATGGGTCACGTCATCACTACTCAACTCGTAGGTTTTCGCAGCCAGTGTTATAATTCTAGCTTTTACCCTTTCTGGCAATAAAACTGGAGGTGTTAAGATGCTCAAACACCAATTAGATACCTTTTGCAAGACATCAAGTCTGCATTAACCACACATAATTGTGGCATTGTCCTTGAAACTGATTGGCCTAATCCAGAGACAGCCTTTTTTATGGCCATGTCTCACCAGTGGTAGACCAGAGAATATCAAAAGGTCGAACAGTACAAAGACAATGCAATTATGATTAAGCAGTTATAAAAAGGTCCCATAGATAGTATTCTAATTCGTAGTTGCATTTTAGGTTAGGCCACATAATGATCTCGCCATATCTATGTAATTAGAAACCCTCCACAACTCATTGCAGCCAAACAAATGAATTGTTGCATGGTGTACAAGCATTAAACGTGTCAATTACTATTGTTTCAGCTCACCGGTAAGTTGTAGAACAATTCTCACAACCAAACTTAGCATATATACACGTGACATTTCGCTTAAGTCACTGTCACGCATGATCAGGAATATCTAGGAAGTCATGATACAGATTTGGGCACTTCCTTACACGTCCAACCCCCAAAAATCAATTACGAATGATCACTACTTGGTGACGCGATCTCTCACGATGGCTCATTAAATCCTGAGTTCACTTAGGTCCCATGACACACACGCGCTGCAGGTGACCCAGACCACCGTAACGACCTCGTCCACTATGCTGCTCGCAGACGCAGTGCCGCGAGATGAGGAAACGCAAGGAGCTGGAGCTACAGATGATGACGGAGCCGATCCGCGGCTGGGAGGGCGAGGACATGAAGGCGCTGGGCAGCATCGTGTACATGAGCCAGGCCGTGGTGCAGGCGACTGGCAGCGAGGTGGGCATTGCCACCGTCATGGCAGGAAGTTGTGCACTCGCGAGAGTGACCCGTGTCTCAGCAGCAGGGTGTGGAGCGGAGGGGGCCACAATTGAAGCGATAAACGCTGAGCATCGCACGAAATCAAGAAATTTGCTTTGCGTGAAATTGTCTCGCGCACATGTGCTCGGTGAATTGTGAAATCATGGTAAAATCGCGAGAGGTGGCGGCGGGATGAGAGGTCTTTCTTCCAGAAATGGATTAATCACAGCTGATGATTGCGATGATGCATCCACAAAGCCACAATGATGGTCATCGAGCAGCTTCCACGGTGTTTAGGCAGCATGTGTGCCGTTTACAACTATACATGTTTATTTTATCTAAAAAAGAGAGTTATGAACCACAAAATGTCTAACCGCTATCTCTGTTTGCACTATGTTCATCCCAGTGATACCTGGCCTGCACATTCTGAATGATGCAATACTCCAACAGTAACTCTGCTCTTCTGTCCAAAAACCATCAAAATGTGACTGCCCCTTCAGTAAAACTTTGAACAGGCACACTCTCGCTCAGACAGCCGCTTCACTTGGAACGATCTCCCACCCACCCACCCACACGCGCTGGAAGTCTCACTTTGTTGAACTCTCTAGTTTAGCCTCACTGCGCACTACATCTGCAGCCGCTACAGCTCGAGCACACTCAGTAAGAACCCGCGGCGTGCACCATTTCACTCCGTGTACTTGTTTGTGTGTTTGACCGAGTGCGACGTCCATTGTATAAACACGCACTGTACATGTAAACGATGTAATGTGAGTACACGCATCGTCACGTGTTTGCTATTTGAGTGTCACTCAACACCCTGGAGATAAACGCCAAACAATGTTAACGCTAATTGTGCGCTGGGATGCTGCTGAGCAGGACCGGACGGAGCGCTTCCTGCTGCTCTTCCCGAGTGTGCTGGTGCTGCTGTCGGCGAGCCCACGCATGAGCGGCTTCATCTTCCAGGTGACCTCCACGTCCCGCTCTCCCCCCCCCTCCTCTCCCTCACACCCCTCCTCCCTTATTCCCTACCTGCACCCCTTCTCCATCATGTCACCTCCCCTCCCAATTCCTCCTCCTTCCTCCTCTGCCTCTACCCTCTACTTCTCACCTCCCCTCTGCTTCCCCCATGATTTCTATGTTTTCTATTCTCCTTCGTGTAATCTTTGATCCGTCCTGCTCCTTCCCTCATCCTTTCCGCCTCCTGGACTTGTCAATACCACCACCTAAAGTCTTGAGGTCTGATGCTCTTCTTCCACGCGGGTGAGGGTTATCGATGCCACGTGTCGTGAGTCAGATTCCGCGCTCTTGGTTTGCAGGGAAAGTTCCCGCTCAGTGGCATGTCCTTCACCAAGATGGAGGACGGGGATGTCTACCGCAACGCATTTGAAATTAACGGTAAACTGCTCGACACCTGTCAATAACATCGAGACAATCACACGAGCATCGTCTCCCATACGGGAACTGTTAGGCACGGAACGATGCATTGATTAATGAATTAACACCAATTCTCATGCGTTTTAAGATTTACGTTTTCGCAGTTGCTTATAATTAATGCGTGGTTTTCCGGGTTGGGCTGCGTGTTCAGTATTCTTCCCTCAAGCGTTTGCCACGCACTACTGCGGCAGATGTGTCTTCCTAACTCGTTGATAAATATGGCCACACATTCAGTTCCTTTTAACACGTGGCCTGGATAAAGTTGAGGGCTTTTGTACATGCAGTGCTGTACGCACACACACACCTCTGCGCTGTTAAATCAAAATATCACGCTTGAAATAACGCAAGCGGTTCATCATGCACAGTCGCACGTGCGCTGCCGACGCGATTGTGTGCGAGTCGCTGCCGTGCACGCCGCCCACAGGGAACACGATGGACCGCATGCTGGTCTGGTGCCAGGGCCCACAGGAGGTGCAGGCCTGGCTCGAGCACCTCCACCGGCAGAGCCGCACCACTCCGCATGGCGGCGCCAGCATCCTCAAGTCCACACAGTCGCACTCGGTGCGGTACCATGGCCACACATGCCTGGGGGAAACCCACCTTGTCTGTCTAACACAAAGCTATTAGTATTATGAATATTTTTATTATTATGCCACTTGTTGAGTCAGACTTGGTTTTCGCAGTAGCGTGCGACGATCGAATATCTGTTTTTTACTGAACTGAAGTAGTTTGCAAATCATTTTTTTAATATGGCAACCTTGCACCGTGATGCCGGCACGATGGCATACCCTTCTTTGAATGACATCACGGTATCTTTAACGACCGCTGTGAAGGAAAACGGCACCATTATTTTATGGTTGTTGCATGGCGGCAAAGGCGCTATTGCTGAGCCGTTTGCTCACGGGTTCACAGAACAAAAAGACACGAAAAAATTTGGTTCTGCACTTAAATGTGGCAAAATTCCAGCTCTGAGGTTTAAAAAATAGTTTTTACTATCATGCGACGAACGTTACTCTCGGTTGCTACGTCGTCCAAAAAGTCGCTCAATAATTCCACGTATATAGCGCTTTTCATCAAGGATCTCAAAGCGTTGTACAGGACACAGTACCACAGCAGCAGACACTTGGCACTTGAGACCTCGAAGGTGGTTCTTGACTGTCGTGTGACAAACTGCCTCATACAAGAGTGTGTGTGAAAGTCACATTTTGTGACGTGATGCCGGTTGCACTATTGAGACTAAATTATAATGGTTTATATGGAGAGACAAAAAAATCTATAAGAATCTGTCGAAAGCTAATGTGTCCTTTCAGCTCCCGGCGCCCGTCTTAGCCAGCGCGACAGGGAAGCACGCTGACGGGGCTTCCAAGCCGCTGCCGGTGAACCCGGGCTACCGCACGCTACCACTTGCGGGCAGCCACGGGAGTCACGGCGCACACCACGTCCACCTGCAGACCTGGGGGCTCCTGGAGCCGCCTAAGACGGCCAAGCCCTGGAGCCTGAGCTGCCTTCGCCCGGCACCGCCGCTCCGCCCCTCCGCCGCGCTCATTTACAAGGAGGTGGGGCGTCACGGCGGTAGCACACGCGCTTCGCGGCAAAAAAAGTGTTTGAGTTCGATTCCTGACTTGGTCGTTTTTCTACGTGGAGTTTGTATGTCCTTCCCTTGATCTGCGTGGGCTTCCTCCGGGTTCAATTTCCTTCCACATGAAGGTAACTGGTATTGGTCAAATATCCCAGTGCTGAAAATTGTCTTGGAAATTAATCAATTGGGATCACACACAGCAGTGACATCGCCCCCGACTGAAAACTTGACAGGACCCTTCAGAAAAAGAGTCAAGAGACTCAGTGAGGCTTTCTTGGGTAAATAGTGTAAATAAATCAATTATATTCTAACAAATCGGAACTTCAACATGGTCAGATTGTGACAAAAATCTATGGTAAATGTTCCCCTAGAATTGTTTATTTTAAAATAAACTTGCTGACATTATGAAAAAATATCTGTCATTCAAGTAATGTATGCTGCATCTGGAGACACAGTTTGCATTAGATGTTCCGTAAGTTTAAATTGTAAGATGTGCTTATGCACACACACACACACCGTGCAAAATAATGCCGTCATACAATCCTGTACCTTTGTCAAACACCTGCAGGAGCTGAGCAGGAGCCCGAAAACCATGAAGAAGCTGCTGCCATCTCGCAAGACACGGAAACCGTCAGACGAGGACTTTGTGAGGAAGAGTACGCAAGTCCCACACGCTCCACCATCACTGCACCCTCCACCCTCGCACCACCCCTCACTCACTCCACCCTCACTCCACCCTCACTCCACCCTCGCCCTCATTCCACCCTCACTCCACCCTCACTCCACTCTCACTCCACTCTCACTCCACCCTCACTCTCACTCCACCCTCACTCCACACTCATTCCACCCTCACTCCACCCTCACTCCACCCTCGTTCCACCCTTGCTCTCGCGACAAGGTATGTTCTCCCCCTCTTCTGCATGGGTGCCCTCCATGTTCTCAGGTTTCCTCCCATAGCTAAAGAAACGCACAATGTAACTGGTATTGGCCAAATACCCTGATGCTAAAAGATGTACATGTAAATTACTCAACTGGGGTTTTTGAGATACGTTAAAAACGGATTCACATGACCCCTCCACCCATTGGCCGTCGCTACATTCCGTACAATATTGGAGAAATAAATATATTGTATCGAATCTAGACGTGAAATATAAACAATTCTTGAAATCACCAGGGAGGTGAATTGATGCAGATCTGTCTACAAAGCAAGATAGACTACATTCACAAATGTTACTGCTTTACTGTGGTAACATCCGCAATGCGGGGCTTTGTGAAAATTTCGTCAGAAGGTATGTTGCTTTTGCAGGGCATGTGTTGATGGGCCACGGAGACCATTTTGCAAGAGAAGAGAGATGAATCTGTAATGTAACGAAGGGAATTTGAGGTGGGAGTGTTCGCTGGATTACTGTGCAGACCAGAGAGAGCTTGGACCCTAGGCAGCTTAAAGAGAGAGGCTGTTGGCGTTTTGAGCTGCTGTGTCCGAGACGGATTCTGGTAATGCAGAAGTCTGGAAGAGAAGAAGGCGGCTGGTAAGTGTTGTAGCTTTGACGAGGAGAAAGAAACTGCTGCGCTTGGTGGCACCTGTTGCTGTGCAGGATTGGAGGGGTCTCCACAAGTCCGGAGATCAAGGGGAAGCCCAAGAAGCAGTCGGTGGGATACTGTGACGGTAGATCTTGGAGGTCGCGTGTCGACTGTGCAGCAGCTGCGGGATCTGACAGAGTGGTAGAAAGCCTTGGCAATGAGGTGCGGTGGCATCAGTGGCTTTGGCCGTGGCAACATCTTGTGCTTGATCTTTATAAATCCACTGCTCAAGTGGTAATGCTGTGTGTTCTGTGTGCAGGTTCCGCAGCTGCGCTTGAGGAAGATACGCAGATTCTGAAGGTGATCGAGGCGTACTGTACCAGCGGCAAGACCCGGCAGACACTCAACTCCAGTGGGTCCCAAGCCACAACATGCACAGCGCACACACATAGCTCACACACAGCGCACACACACAGCGCTCGCACACAGCGCATGCACACAGTGCACACACACAGCTCACACACACAGTGCACACACACAGCTCACACACACAGTTCACACACATAGCCCACACACAGCGAACACACACAGCTCACACACAGCGCACACACAGCCCACACACAGCGCCCGCACACAGCGCCCCCACACAGTGCACGCACACAGCTCACACACACAGCGCACACACACAGCTCACACACACAGTTCACACACACAGCGAACACACATAGCACACACATAGCGAACACACACAGCTCACACACATAGCCCACACACAGCACACATGACACACAGAGCATTGCTCATATCGCACACACAAGGCTCATACACAGCACGGCTCCTGTTCACGCATCAAGATCTCTCATTGGGCCATTCAGTCTGCTTTTGAATCTGTCGTGCCACTTTGAGATTCTTAAATGAGTGTGGTTGTTAAACTCCCCCATGGTGTTTGCCAACGTACCCACCTCAGGGACCTCTCCTTTCAGCTTCCCATATCAGCTATGATCTCCCAGATTCTCAGTCATGTCGTTAATCGGTGCATTCAAAATGATGTGGGATTTATGTAATTGTATTTTTTGCTCGGCTGTGTCCCATGCTGTAGAACAAAGATGAGTCAGAGTTTCAATGTTCACACCTCCGATTAGCATGGTTGGCTACGTACGGTGCGAAAGAAGTTCAGCATACATACGTACAATGTGGCTTGGTGTACGTGATGACCGAGCGTGGGTTACCTGAGGACTGGGGTCGATGTTCTGGGGCTCGGCGTTTGTCTTGACAGCTTAGAGGTCGGTGCGTCAGTGAAGGAGGCTCAGCGGGTGCCTGTGGACTAACGTGTCTCTTTTGTCTCTGTCCTGTCTGTGGTCATTTTCTTGATCTTTTTTTGTTGTCTTCCCTGCATTTTGTTTCATTTTACTTTGAGCATGAACCCCAATACGTTTAGCCACACCTGCCCTTCCCTGTCGCGCATTTTTTCGTGGCCGCTCTGTCTTAATCTGTCTCGTTTCGCATGCAAATTGCACGTGTGGTGCATCACGTTGTATTAATTTTGTGTTTTTCAATCAGCCTCCTTCTCGTCCCCATCACCGCCCCGCGTGACATCCCACCGACCCCTTTGTCTCGTCTCCTGTCAATCCCCTCTCGCTCCCACTCTTGACCTTCCTGTGTTTGTTTGTTTTGCATTCCACGTGTCTCTCAACGTATGAACCCCTCGCACTCCCTTCCCCATGTGTTTCTTGACTCGCTGCCGCGGACCTCCCGTCCCGGGTAACCGCGGCTCCTCCCGGCAGCCTGGCAGGCGACTGACCTGATGCACAACCACGTTCTGTCTGACTGTGAGCTGGCAGGGCCAGAGGGGATGGCCAGGCACGCCAGCCTGTCTCGCTGGGACTCTGCTGACCTCCGTATTGCCTCTGCTTAGCTTCATGCACACACACACACGTGCACACACACACGTGCACACACCCGTTCACACACCCGTTCAAATATGTAAATGATGAGAAAACCCATCACAACAGACACATCAATACAGGCTGGCAACAAAGAGATTTAATAACACTCAAGAGGTGTGCTTTCATGTCCAAAAACGCTCAGCCTTATCTGAGACCACCTGCTGGAAAGAACCGAGTGTGTGGCCATTTTGTCACTTCTGTGAACAGTGCTGACTGTCCTTATGAGTCTTATTCAGGACGAAACCAGTCTACAGTTGATAATTGTTTTTTTACCCTTCTATCTGGCAACAAAACTGACACTTTTTTTTTACAAGGAGTCATGTTTGCATAGACCACAATACCTGCAGTCATAATGCAAACAAAAAACATAACTCTGATAATGTGCACTGTCCTTGAAGTTGATTGGTCCACACCCAAGGCAGCTTTCCTTAGAGCCTAGTCTCACATGGGTTGGACCAGATGACGCCAAAAGGCGCACAACTCAAACACAATGCACCATCAGAGTATGAGAGCTCGGGGTAAGCATTTACACCATTGGAACCTCATTTGCCAGTAAAAAATATGATAGAAGGGTAAAAAAAACTATTATATTTTTTACTGGCAAATGAGGTTCCAATGGTCAGTCTACAGTTCTCTATTCTTCTCATAGCTGCCTCCATTGGGATGGCCATATTTTCCTCAACTCTTGAAATTTGTGGTATAAACAACATGGCCACAGGTCAGTTCTTTTGAGATGGTGGTCTGTATAAGGCTGAGAGCCTTTCTCCATGCATGCAGACCTTTGTGTGATGTTAAATACACACATACGTGATCGCACATTCGCATGTTCCATACACCCGGGGCTCATATGGCAATTTAAGAATAACTGAAAATTAAAAGAGCAATTCTCCTGGAAACTTATGCTTTAAGCTATGCTTTGACTTTTAATCGATGCTTTGATGAACGTTAATGTAACTTATACAGTTTCTGTCCTTGAGTGGTTGTTGCTATCTGGCTGTGGTCAGCTCTGCTGGCAAGTCCAGACGCCTTGGTGACTGCCCAGTGCTTTGAGCGAGTGTCTTCTTGCTGCCCTCAGTTTGTAACAAGGACGTGGCCCCCCAAGTGCTGCTTCCTGAAGAAGAGAAGATGATTGTCGAGGAGAGGAAGAGCAATGGGCAGACGGTCACGGAGGAGAAGTGAGTGGCGCTGCTCCACCAAACACTGAGGGCGAAGAGAAGCAGAGGCAGAAACAGTTGGTCCTCACGCGCTCAGTGGGATCCCGAGACTCGGAAATATTCCAATTATCAACTCCTTTCCTGTCAAGACAATGGGATTTCCTGCTCATGTCCTGTTTATAGGCCTTATCCTAATGGCGAAAATTCCACATTCCTCTGGCGTGAGTCTTCCCATAGGATATCCACTGTTGATCTTCCTACAATGCGGTAATCATTTAATTGACTCTTGAGGGACGATCAGCTGAGTCAACCCCCAACCAGGTGTTACCTACCAGTCACAGCCCCTGACACAACATGTGTGGGACCTCACCTGAAGTCCATCGCCTCTTAGAGAGGAGCCTGCTTTTAATCACGTGTGTTCCCTGTCACCTGCAGGAGCCTGGTCGACACTGTGTATGCCCTGAAGGACCAAATACAAGAGCTGAGACAGGTACCACTTCGTGCTCCACACGGTGACGCGACCCAGTGCTTTTTTGCCTTCACCACTCGTTGCAGACGTTCACAGTTCAAATCCAGCAGCTGCCCTGATTCATACCGTCGGTGTGTCAACCATAGAAATGTGCGCCGCCTGCTTCTTCGCAATCTACAATAAAGATCCTGTGATGTCATTCGAAATAGTAGGCCGTTGTGTGCTGACTTCATGGTCCAAATTTGCTGAATAAAAAAAAAAATATGCCCACAAATTCCAATTGGGAATGTAAATAGCAATCATCAGCCACTCTTGAAAAGAAAATCGGTATAAAGTCAATGAAACTCAGTGCGGCTTTCCTGGGTAAACAATCATAGTTAGAATCATAATACAACTCCCAAACTTTAACCGGTTAATCTGGCTCCAAACTTGATCTCAACTCGGGCTTAACCCCATCGTCTATTTTGGCCACATTCACCGTGGTTATTGAAATGTGCATTTAATCCACACGGATTTTCCTCTGGCTGCTGCCCCTCTCCCAGGAGACTCGGCGGTTGAGACATGGCCTGGAAGAAGAGGCCAAGTCCCGGAAGGAGTTGGAAAAGATCCTCAAGCGGTGCCTCAAGGTCCCGAATGACGCCTCGTGGGACGAAACGAACCTTTAGCGGAGTAGATCTGGGACCAGAGACTTGTACATATGCACTTGTGTGCGCCAACTCCACCACGGTCATGTTTACGGAAAGCGGCGGCGTGTTCCCGGGGAGCGCCTCGCCGCTCGTCCTGGAGACGCGCGAGGGGACGTAAGCCATGGGTGGTGTTGTGGCGTCGGGCTCCGTGGTGCCAGACCACCCGAAGTCGAGCTACCCTCCGCCAGGGAGGCGTTAGCCGCGATCGCAGGTGAAGACAGGCCCCCCCTCGTTTACCCCAGGCACTCCCCCGCCACCCCTGCCCCCCCCCGCGTGGATAAGCCACTGCATGGGTCGTTTCATTTGGCGAGTGTTCATGATGGGGTGTCTTGCATGAGAGGAGCTCCCCCCATGGACGCCCAACAGCACTGCACGCTACACCACGGTGCAGCCTGGGAAAACTGCAGAAGCCTTTCACTTTTTTTTATTAGCAAGTGTTACATTTAATTTGTTGTCTTTGGTGTCAGGAATTGACGATCATTTCACCAGTGTTGTTACCTCCGATTACATAATGTTACTGCATTTTTGTACTTATGTTGGTGTAAGTTATCGCCGATGGGTTGTGCACAGAGCCAGAAGTACGAGTGTGCTTTGCGATGCAAGTATCGTTAAGGAATCGTAAAGATTGCCAATTAGTGTTCAGGAAATATATCCAAAGGGCCTCAAGCCTCTCGGAGAGTACCGTGTGGTGTGTGTCTCGGATAATTGTACCAGACTGACATTTTATCAAGAGGAGGAGTGTTTTAAGATGTCGTTTTACAGGATACCTTTGGACGGGGCGGTGGTTGTGTGTGAGAAGCAAGAGCATGGATAACGTCAATTTCAATTGAGATGATTCATTTGTTTGTATTCGGTCACAGGAGTTTGACGTTTGAAGTGTGGTGCTGTCTGACACGGGGGTTTTTAAGGCCGTCTTCTCTGTCAGCATCACATCGGATTCTGCTGCTGTGGCAAATTCACTTGTGTCCCACTGAGGTCGTCACCACAACAAGTCACTGCAGGAGAAACCTATCACTTCCAGCACAATGGTTCTGCGTTTTACAGAGATTACATCACTTTTGCTTTGTCTTGCAAATTCCACAATGCTAAATTCACGTTACATCGGCATCTGGTCCTGGAAGATCAATTTGGAGCTGAGCTTTGTGGCCTAGTGTGCTTTCTTGTGGTTTTCTTGCCACTGTTGTGGAGGTGGCTTGCTACATGACGTGTTCTGAACTCTATGATGGTTGTGGAGGCCGCTCCCACAATCGGTCTGTCGCCACGCACAAGCACATGCTAATACGCAGCCGTTACACTCGTGGCTGCCTGTTGGTAATGAGAGTTTTTCTTCTTGTGGGAGGAAACTGGAGCCCAGAGAAAAAAACACCACGCATAGGGGGGAGGGGTTGACACTCAAAGCTCTGCACAGATATCAAGAATCCATTGCTGTACTTCCATCTTTTCATCTCCAGGCCACCTCGCAGCCAACGGCAACTCTACGCCACCTAAATATTCCCAAGCAGTCTATCTTTCGAGTACTACCCAGGCTGCACTATGGCATTGGACATTCTTTTATTTGGGGGGGGTGGAGAGGGGATGCATATCCCCCGGGAATGAAGAATGAAAGTGCAGGCACAGTGATTAAAATAATCTGCGCCAGGGAAATCTTTCCATCAACTTGCACTCTGGTATCATGCTGGATGCTGCAGGGCTGCTTGCCACTTGATCACTTTCCTGGTGGCACACTCCACTGAATACTCGTGTGAGCCTAGTACGAGCTGCCTGGACATTGGTGCTGGTGTTTTTCTTTTGGCAGCCAGACATTTTTGTAGGTTTTGCCTTGGCATAGAACTGTGATGGAACAAGGGTTTGTGCAAAGAGTACACAACCTTGGATAGTCTTGTGACCCCGAATCTGATTCTAAGTTGTAACGGCAATCAGATTCCGGCAACTTCTTTTTCTACAATGGTATGGCAATCATTGCCGGTAACGTTTTCCCGGCAATAATTTGCATTAAAACCGCCCCTGATTCATCATGACTTTCACGATGCAAGGTGACCACGTCAGCCAGTAGAGCATTCACCTGGTTTGATTCACAAAATTCGTTCCGAGTAGCACCCCATCTCTTCTAGGCAATTCGGCTGCCTTGCTTTGCTTTTTTGGAGACATTCTGGTGTGGGAAGAGAGATGTCCTTGCAGGGATGTTGAGAGGCGCTGGGGCTGGTTGCATCAAACACCCTGGGTAAGCCCCCCCCTCCACCCTCCACGTGCTGCTTTACATGAGAAGTGGGAACTTACAGTTGTGTGTTTTATGCGACTGGGCCACTGCCCCAACCACTTTGCCGTGCCACTGAGGCCCCCAGGTTGTGGTAGGGTGACATGGGTGCTTTGCGGTGATGAGGTCCGAAGCTGTGGCTTTAAACCAATCGCGCGAAAGTGATGAAAAGGCACAGACTTTGTGCATTTCGCAAAAAGAAACATCAGTTCTTGAACTGCGCTGTGGTACTCTTGTCTTAGGGGCCGTCCATAAATGACGTCACGCACCTGGGGGGGGGATGGGGTCAGACATTTGTGATGAGGGGGGTTTGAGAAATGTGACGTTACATCAAAATGCGCAACTTTAAATCAATATAGACAACACGTTCTACTAAATTAAATAGACTTTTTAATACATGTTTTCTCCTACAACATCAGAGTGCAGCGCCACATTAAATACGCACTACAATGACAATAGTTTGAAGCGATTTGAAGCATGTTTTATATATTTGGGGGGAGGGGGGGCAGAGCTTTGTGACGTCATATTTGAGGGGGGGGGGTCTGACTTTGTGACGCCGTGTGACGAAGGGGGGGGGGTCAAAAATCGTCCAAAATCGCGTGACGTCATTTATGGACGGCCCGTTAGACCACCATCGAAATAAATTCGAGTAAATGTGACCGGCTGCGAGCAGCAGTGATGCACTGATGGGGGACAACTGGGGACCCGCACCGTCGTTACTCTCCCGTGATGAGATTGTCTCATCGTTTACAGATTTGATGGTGTCCGCTTGTTGATTCACCTCGTCATTGTCATCGCGACTCAGATGCTGTCACGACAAGTCGCCCTTCCAGAATTTGTATATTCCTCTGGGTCTTGTGTTTTTAACGCTTTGCTTGCATGTATAAAGGCACCCGTTGGTGTATTTTTGTATGTTTTATGAAGCAAGGTCAGAGTTTGAACAAAGTCTGAAATGCAGTTAAACATGTACGCCGTGCGGAAACCGTTCGGAATCGTCACTTTAACAGCGAGGGAATCCGTCGCGTTGTAAATACGCCCCGCATCCGCTGAGCATCTCGTGTTTTTTATGTACACGTCCAAGTTTGTAATGAATTTTATCAGTATCAATGTTTTAATGTATCTCCCTACTGCCGATGCTTAATCTCAATGCTATAAATTAAAGTCGAACGAGGTGAATCGTCGGATTCCCGTTGTTTTTTTTTTCTTGGGATTCGGTGCCGCACCGCCTTGATCCCCGTCTCTTGCTTTGGACGCGGGGAACGAAGTGGAATGGGGAGCGCCAGGCGCGCGGGACGAACACAAACTGCGAGCGAGGGGCGAGGGGGCGAGGGGAAAAAACGACAAAGGTCGTGGTCAGAGGAGTATCGGTGAGAGGAATGGTGGCTGGGGTTAGGGGTGAGTGAGGGGGGTGGGGGTTAGAGGTGAGTGAGGGGGGTGGGGGTTAGAGGTGAGTGAGGGGGGTGGGGGTTAGGGGTGAGTGAGGGGGTGGGGGCTGGGGTTAGGGGTGAGTGAGGGGGGTGGGGGTTAGAGGTGAGTGAGGGGGGTGGGGGTTAGGGGTGAGTGAGGGGGTGGGGGCTGGGGTTAGGGGTGAGTGAGGGGGTTGGGGGCTAGGGTTAGGTGTGAGTGAGGGGGGTGGGGGTTAGAGGTGAGTGAGGGGGGTGGGGGTTAGAGGTGAGTGAGGGGGGTGGGGGTTAGGGGTGAGTGAGGGGGTGGGGGCTGGGGTTAGAGGTGAGTGAGGTGGGGTGGTGGTTAGGGTTAGGGGTGAGTGAGGGGGGTGGTGGTTAGGGGTGAGCGAGGGGGGTGGGGGTTAGAGGTGAGTGAGGGGGGTGGGGGTTAGGGGGTGAGTGAGGGGGGTGGGGCTAGGGGTGAGTGAGGGGGGAGGGCTAGGGGTGAGTGAGGGGGGTGGGGGCTAGGGTTAGGGGTGAGTGAGGGGGGTGGGGGCTAGGGGTGAGTGAGGGGGGGAGGGGTGAGGGGGGGGGCTAGGGGTGAGTGAGGGGGGTGGGGGCTAGGGGTGAGGGGGGTGGGGGCTAGGGTTAGGGGTGAGTGAGGGGGGTGGGGGCTAGGGTTAGGGGTGAGTGAGAGGGGTGGGGGCTAGGGTTAGGGGTGAGTGAGGGGGATGGGGGCTAGGGTTGGGGGTGAGTGAGGGGGGTGGGGGCTAGGGTTAGGGGTGAGTGAGGGGGGTGGGGGGCTAGGTTTAGGGGTGAGTGAGGGGGGTGGGGGGCTAGGGTTAGGGGTGAGTGAGGGGGGTGGGGGCTAGGTTTAGGGGTGAGTGAGGGGGGTGGGGGGCTAGGGTTAGGGGTGAGTGAGGGGGGTGGGGGCTAGGGTTAGGGGTGAGTGAGGGGGGTGGGGGCTAGGGTTGGGGGTGAGTGAGGGGGGTGGGGGCTAGGGTTAGGGGTGAGTGAGGGGGTGGGGGCTAGGGTTAGGGGTGAGTGAGGGGGGTGGGGGCTAGGGTTAGGGGTGAGTGAGGGGGGTGGGGGCTAGGGTTAGGGGTGAGTGAGGGGGTTGGGGGCTAGGGTTAGGGGTGAGTGAGGGGGGTGGGGGGCTAGGTTTAGGGGTGAGTGAGGGGGTTGGGGGCTAGGGTTAGGGGTGAGTGAGGGGGGTGGGGGTTAGAGGTGAGTGAGGGGGGTGGGGGTTAGGGGTGAGTGAGGGGGGTGGGGGCTGGGGTTAGAGGTGAGTGAGGGGGGTGGTGGTTAGGGTTAGGGGTGAGTGAGGGGGGTGGGGGTTAGAGGTGAGTGAGGGGGGTGGGGGTTAGGGGTGAGTGAGGGGGGTGGGGGCTAGGGGTGAGAGAGGGGGGTGGGGGCTAGGGTTAGGGGTGAGGGGGGTGGTGGCTAGGGGTGAGTGAGGGGGGAGTGAGGGGGGTGGGGGCTAGGGTTAGAGGTGAGTGAGGGGGGTGGTGGTTAGGGTTAGGGGTGAGTGAGGGGGGTGGGGGCTAGGAGTGAGTGAGGGGGTGGGGGCTAGGGGTGAGTGAGGGGGGTGGGGGCTAGGACTAGGGGTGAGTGAGGGGGGTGGGGGCTAGGAGTGAGTGAGGGGGTGGGGGCTAGGGGTGAGTGAGGGGGGTGGGGGCTAGGACTAGGGGTGAGTGAGGGGGGTGGGGGCTAGGGGTGAGTGAGGGGGGTGGGGCTAGGGTTAGGGGTGAGTGAGGGGGGTGGGGGCTAGGGGTGAGTGAGGTGGGTGGGGGCTAGGGGTGAGTGAGGGGGGTGGGGGCTAGGGGAGAGTGAGGGGGGTGGGGGCTAGGGGTGAGTGAGGGGGGTGGGGGCTAGGGGTGAGTGAGGTGGGTGGGGGCTAGGGGTGAGTGAGGGGGGTGGGGGCTAGGGGTGAGTGAGGGGGGTGAGTGAGGGGGGTGGGGGCTAGGGTTAGGGGTGAGTGAGGGGGGTGGGGGCTAGGGGTGAGTGAGGTGGGTGGGGGCTAGGGGTGAGTGAGGGGGGTGGGGGCTAGGGGTGAGTGAGGGGGGTGGGGGCTAGGGGTGAGTGAGGGGGGTGGGGGCTGGGGGTGAGTGAGGTGGGTGGGGGCTAGGGGTGAGTGAGGGGGGTGGGGGCTAGGGGTGAGTGAGGGGGGTGAGTGAGGGGGGTGGGGGCTAGGGTTAGGGGTGAGTGAGGGGGGTGGTATTAGTGGATGGTGTATAGTCAACTCAGGTTAAGGCAATGGGTTTGTCTGCTCCCAAGTTGTTTACCTCTACACATATCAATGTGTCTGTGTCTCAGTAGTAGAGGGAGCAGTACAACACGCACCCTGCTGGCGTGAAAGAGTGCTCAGTCTCTGTTTACACTGCGAACACGTGCGGTGACATTCCTGAGCCAGCGGTGGAAATTCCACATTCGTATGGCGGGGGCGAGGCCACCAGTAAGACAACCCACGTTTGACGTCCCCATGGAGTAGTGCTTGCGAGCCGCTAGCTCTGCCGCTGAGCATCCGCAGAGAGTGTGGATTCATGCGCACGGAGCCTGAGAGCAAATGGGGACCTCCTCCCTGTTGAGCACCAAGTCCCCGTCCATGTTAAACCTCCCTCCCCGCCGCTCTCCTCGCTCGGGTTGGCATACACATGACGTCATTGACGGTAAAAAAATGACGTCACGCGAGGCGCGCGGTGCGACTACTCCCGCGAAGACGTCACAACAACGGCGCCTCACAGCGGTGCGCGGAACGTCACTCCGCGACGCGATGGCGTCACGTCACGGTCAGGCTGAACTTGGGGCGCGATGACGTCACGGTGCGACGCGATGGCGTTCACCCCGCGACGCGAGGGCGTCATCCTGCGACGCGATGGCGTCACGCCGTCACGGTCCGGCTTAACTGGTGCGTGATGGCGTCACGAACACGGGGCGTGATGACGTCACGGCGCGACGCGATGGCGTCACGACGGCGTTAAAACAAAATCGTCTTGCGGGAGGCGCCTTCCCAGAGTCCCGCGCGCGCGAACATGGAGGAGCTGGTGGTGGAGGTGCGCGGCTCGAACGGCGCCTTCTACAAGGTATGGCGGCCCTCGTCCCCCACCCCTCGCCTGGCCCTCCTCACCTGCTCCCCAACCCCCCTAGACCACCCCGGGGCTTCCTCCCAGTGCGGCCTGCGGCTCGTGGCGGCCCACGGGCGATCGGCGCTCGCACTCGCGGGGCGGCCGTGGTTGAGGCGGCCGCGACGCAGAGAGAGTCCGAGGCCTTCAGGTGCGACGGTGGTGGCGGGGGAGCGAGGAGACGCGGGGAGAGACACAGAGAGACGCGGGGAGACAGAGAGACGCGGGGAGAGACACGGGGAGACGCGGGGAGAGACACGGGGAGACGCGGGGAGATACGCGGGGAGATGGGGTGGGAGAGACGCGGGATGTGGTAAAAACAGGGGTGACATGGTGACATGAGGGGATTTGGAGACGCGTGGACATGCAGAGTTTGGGAGGCACAGGGGTCAGAGACATGCAACGGAGACGTGGTGAGGGCCGCTGGAGACACGCTGACCACCGGATACGCTCAACATTGGATACGAAGAGAGACGGAGACACGAGTGAAGGGAGACTGGAGTTCCGAGGGAGATACGGCGAACAATACACATGGAGACGCTCGAGGTGTGGGGACACAAGTGGGGGGGAGACGTGAGGAGAGACATTGACACAAGATTCACGGGAGAGACGGCGAGGCCACCGCTGGACAGGAGGCGAGAAACGTGGGAGACACGGGGGGGGGGGACAGGCACAAGCAGAGATGACACGGCTGGTGGAGGGAGAGTTGACAGTGGAGCCATCGTGGGTTGCGAAACCAGGGAGCCATTGGGTCCACAAAGTAATAGAAGCAGGGAAGCTGTAAGTCACACAGGCATGAGGACAGGCAGGCAGAGACGTAGTTTGACAGATGTGAAGACGAGAAGTAGTGGCCTCATGTTACCACATAGGTTGTGCTGTAGTTTGACAACTAAGTTACAACATTGACCAGCCCCCTTTCCATACATTTGTGTTGTCATAGCTACCATGAACAGAAGTGTGCCCTCCTGGCCTCGAAATTAAGATTGATTTTGATTATTATGTTAGACAGTGCATGGCTTTAACACTTGTGGGTTTTTATCGAGACCCTTCGCTGATTTTTGTCGATTTTGAGAGAGGAATTAATCTGGTGCTAAACTCTTCCGTCAGAGACCGAGTGCCAGATAGGAGGTGGAAAACCATGGGGTGGTTTGGGCTCCTGAGAAGATGCAGTTCTCACGCACACCGCATCTAATATCGAAATGGTGGCAGCGCACTCCGATGGGGTTTTGTTAGGGTAGAAAATTTATAAATTGTCAGGTTTCAAGCGGTCGTATGACAACACTAACGTACTCCACCACTTACATGGCCAAAGTGAAAACTCCGAAGATCGCAGGTCGCCGAACATGTGCGGCAGCTAAAATAAGTTCTCCACGTGGCCGGTGTGAAAAGCTTGCTCACAAATGGAGACACTTGTGGGTTGGTTGATACGGAATGGAGTTTGCAGACTATTTTTGGTGGACACAGTCACACATCGCAGCACCCTACCAATCGGCTATAAATACAGCGAGGATGGAGGAGGGGAGGGGGGGGCATTCCATGGCGTGTGTGTGGGCTTGTTCGCCAGCCTCTTGTGGGACCGTCAGCTGTCGCGCCCGTCAACCGATTGAATGGCGACCAGAGGCCCCTTCCTTGGGTCCTTACGGGTACCCCTTCGCAAAGAGAGCGAGAGAGAGAGCAGCCCCCTGCGTGGGGAAGAGAAAACGCTCCCGTGACAGAATGATGGCTGTGTGGCCCGTTGAGGCTCTATTGCGCACGACGGCTGACGATGATTGACAGGGAGGCAGGAGTTTTCCGCTATCGCGTCCGGGTGGGCTGTCCGTGCGGGGGACAAGGTTTCAGACACCGTAACTGGTCAAGGCGATTTTGGCGGAATCCCTCGAGCGTTCTCCACTTTTTGGGATTTGGCCTCTCTTGGTATTTTTGTTTTGCGCGCGTACGAGCCGAGATGGTTCAGGGAGGCCTTTCTTCGCGTGGGTCTTAAGTGTCTGTTGGCTGCTTTTTTCCTTGAAAAAAAAGCCAAGTCTGATGAATGGCACCCATTTAGATTTTTTCGTCTGGTTATTGGGACAAACTAAAGAGGGAGAAGATAGTGGCTTTTGTGGAGTTGACTGCTGCCCCCCCAGTGTGTGTGTTCTCTCATGGGGAGCGGTGGTGCAGCGGTTGGCGCGCTGCGCTACGAACCCGGCATCCCGAGTTCGATTCCCGCTCATGGCCAACACCAGTCGCAATTATCTGAACCGGTCCTGGGCCTCCCCTAGGTCGACTCAGCCTCTGATAAGTACCTGGTTCTCTGTAAACATCGCCACTAGGGAGACAAAGGCGGTCTGGAATGGTGTTGGCCACCCACCCCCTCGTGTGTGGTGCTGGCCTTCATAGGTGCTCGCTAACAGCACTTGCCCCAACAGTCTGCTCAGGCTATACAGGGGATCTTTGTCTCACGGTCATCCACCCTGTCATCTCTCCACTCTTGTCATCTCTCTCCGTACCTGCAAGGCAAGCTGTTTACACGCTTATTGTGTAAATTGTCTTGTAATGTTATAAGAGCTTTTTTGTATAAGAATTTTCTTTTGTGTACATATAAAGTAGCTCTTTGTAATGTCGAAGTTGGGTTATTTTCGCTTCACTATTATTGTAGTGACATTCTTCTAGCCACTCAACCGTTTAAACAATCAACGATGACCGTTTTTATGCCAGGAATTGCCAGCTAAGTTCAACCAGAATCGTGATGGATATTTTGACCAGAGATCACTCGCGCTGTGAATAATGCAGTTTGTAATATCTTTGTTGGGTCATTATCTCACTATGAACAGTATAATTACATTTTGTTTGTTTGTTGTCTTTCCCCCACACCTCCGATTAGCACGGTTTGCTACGTACAGTATGAAAGAAGTTCAACATGCATTGTTTGTATTATTGTTATGCTTGTTTACCCAGGAAAGTTTCATGGTGTCTCAAGACTTTTTTTCATGACATTGCTTTGCCAAACATCCCAATGCAGGACTCTCCTGAAAAAGTGGCGTGAGACTTGGTGAAGCTTTCTTAGATGAATAAATTACATGTTCAGGAATGTTTTTTTTGCAAATGTGAGGAAGGAGTACCTGGAGAAAACCCCATTCATATGACGGAAATGATACTCAAAAGGTCCACACAAATAAATCCCAAGATCCCATTTTTTTGTCCTGTCAGCTTCTTGTCACCCGACAGCTTAAACCCGTTTATGGAACTTCACAAATCTGCGGGCTTCACCAGCCCCTTGTTTCCAAAGTGCGGGATCATAGGCGTAGGCCACCTGGCACAACTCTTTACGTGACACGTGTTTGGGTTCGTAGGGTTCACAAATGGCAACAGGGTTTCATGTGGAAGAAAACAGGTGTTTAGCTGCTTTGAATTTGGATCGTGTGTGAAATGCTAAATTTTTATATTGAGGTTCATGAACCACCAGGTGTGGTTGTGAGGCGACACCTGATTCTTCTTGTGAAGTGTCACTCAGGGCATGAGTTGGTTATGTGTCCCATTCTCTGGTTACCGTCTCCGCAGCCACATTGTGGGGACTATCTTTGGTCTTCAGTATGGAGCAATAATTTCTCTGAAAATGTTGCATGTCTGAACATTTCAATGTCCATGAGTTTCATGACATGGGCCAAAGATGAGCGATGCTGTATCTCGTGTTTATTCATTTGTGAGATCTGACTTGCTTGGAACTGCTGTAAATCATTATGACGGAATGGTTCATCGCAGTTCAGTAACGTGTAAAATAAAGCTTGTAGGTTTGACTTGAATCATCTGTCTGTCAGTCACACAACCATCATCCTTGCCTTGTTCTCTTTTGCTCTACCAGGCTTTTGTGAAGGACATTCTGGAGGACTCTCTATTAGTGGCATTTGAAAACAAGTGAGTTCTTACACATTGGTTAAATGCTGCCACAAAACATGTTCAGAAAATGTACCCGTACACATGGGCTACGTGATGCTTTCCAACCCGCGCTTGTCATCAGAACTATATAATTAACGGTACGGAAACTGAAAGGCGGATGTCAGGGCCAAACTCGTATGCGGTTTTGCAAATAGTATTTTTTTGCTCTGGCTAGGTTCTCAGTTTTCGGCAGTACTTTGATCAATGAGGCCAGTGTTCAATCGTGTGAGTCCCTAACAGCAACACAATCTTTTCAAGGTTTGCAGTGCCACTCCCACCCCCATTATGGACGAATGGACAGAGCTACCTGAATTGGAAAGCATTAAAAAGCACGGTTACTTCACACGTGTGCATGACTGTCGGTGATGCCTGTGCTTTAATTGATTAGCAATGTCTTGTGACAGCTGGCAGCCCGAGCGTCAGATCCCATTCCACGACATCCGACTGCCTCCTCCGGATGACTTCAACAAGGAGATTGGCGAGGGCGACGAGGTGGAGGTGAGCTCCACAACACACAAGGCTGTGCTCTCCTCCGAACAAACTCCCGTCGGACCTATGATGACCTGAATCGCGGTCTACGGTGCAATCTGGTTAAATTATACAATGCCGATGTGAGTTTTAACATGCGCATAGCAGGTGAGCTTAAGATGTAACGGCTGGTAATTGCGTTTTAACAAATTGCAGTTCATTTTAGTGATAATATTTACTCGGTAAAAACATTGCTTGGTCTCAAGACTACAGGGTGTTTTAAAAAGATGGACCCAATTTCAAAGCAGTATATTTCACGATGGCAACATGTTACAATCACACAAAGTTACAAACGGTTTAATGAGTTATCAAGTTTTACTAACCATTTTATAAATGCTCTATGTACCCTCCACCTGCTGTACGGACAACATCGAGACGATAGTTGAATTCGTCCCAAACGCCTCTCAAAGTATCTTCTTTCACTGAAGTCACCACTGCCGTGATTCTGTTTTTGAGGTCATCCAGATTAGTCGCTAATGGTGGCACAAAAACACGGTCTTTGACCTATCCCCACAAGAAAAAGTCGCAGGCTGTGATTTCTGGGGATCTTGGGGGCCAAGAGTGTAGCGCCAAGTCTTGGGGTCCCGTGCGACCTATCCAACGTTGAGGCAGTGTGTCTTGCGAATGACTGAGGCTAGGGGGTTGTTTGTGCGCTGGGAGAGGCATATAGCGGTAATCATTTTAATCTCTATGCCCAGCCCATTCAAGTAGTAAGAGTTTCATTCATGGGCGGTTAGTGGTTGCAGAGATATAGCGATTTCAAATCAGGTCCATCTCTTTGAAACACCCTGTATTTCAGTCGGTTCCGGCATTGGAAAGTTTGACCCGGTTGCACGTTCAATCGGGATCGAGATGTCATCACAGCCAAAACCGTTGATGCCACCACTGCACCTCATCACCAACGCTTTCTACCCTCCACCAGATCCCGCAGCTACTGCACAGTAACCATACAACGACCTCCAAGATGTATCCTCAAGAATATTCCATCATCTGCTCTCGACTAGTGAAGACCCATTCCAGTGCTTGTCTTGGCACTCGACCCTCACCCATATAATTGTTGAGTGCGTTTTGTGTGGGACAAAGCAGAGTACCCCAAAAAACCTACACACGTGGGGCAAAATACTTGTGGCCCACACAGACATGCTTACAAACCCACTTCGTGTACTGTCTTCTCGTTGCCATCTCTGCATGATTCACCAACCCTTTCCTTTCAAAGCACTCGATTCCAGAGTACACCGATGCATCCAGATGAAGCTGTTAACCCTTTATATCATTTACCCATACATTGTGTGTTTTCGCACTGTTACACAGTGGTGTTTGTTCATACGGTTATATGGTGATGTGTGTGTGTGTTCACTTTGTTACGCGGTGGTGTGTGTGTGCATGTATTCACACGGTTATACGGTGGTGTGTGTGTGTGGGCAGGTATTCTCTCGGGCCAATGACAATGAGCCGTGCGGCTGGTGGCTGGCGCGGGTCCGCATGATGAAGGGAGAGGTGAGCTTTCCCACACACACCCGTTTTCAATGAAACGTCTAAGCACATTGACGTGCCCGTGCCAGGCTGTCGGTGTATTGCTCTGCGATTGGCTACTTTGTAGTGGTTTTGCGAAGGTCAGATCGTCTCGTTCCATACTGATCAGACCAATCCCGCATTCTGCTTCTGTAATAGAACTGTGAACAGGGCTGGAGCCCTGACCCTAATGAGATCCTGGATGTGAATCGATGTTATCAAGTGATGGTCACAGCCCGATCACCAGTGACCATAAGAATTTGTTTAATATTAAATTTGCGTTTTTCACTTAATTTTGAAAAAAACGTCTTGCTGAGAAATAAAAACAATGATTGGTCTACCTGCCTTGTGATGAGCACCTCTTTGTAGCAGGACAATGCTGCCAAGTACTCGTCCCTTAGCCATGAATGAGAGGTCCAATGTAAGGACATCGGAAGTAGTTTTGTGATCTACCCTTTCACGACCGTCGTCGAATATGGGGAGACACAGTCGTCTTTGAGAATTCCGATGGAACGCGTCACATGACGGGCGAGAGCACAATGGGAATAAACTTGCGTAAAAAAGAGAATGAGCTGGTGAAGTGCTTTGCTGCTGCTGCGTGATTGTAAATGCTCTCCGTTTTTTCAGTTCTATGTGATCGAGTACGCGGCATGTGATGCAACGTACAACGAGATCGTGACGATAGAGCGTCTACGACCCACCAACCCCAACAAGG
This sequence comes from Lampetra fluviatilis, assembly GCF_964198595.1. Taxonomy (NCBI): domain Eukaryota; kingdom Metazoa; phylum Chordata; class Hyperoartia; order Petromyzontiformes; family Petromyzontidae; genus Lampetra; species Lampetra fluviatilis. Next base: position 7,616,126 of record NC_136317.1, on the reverse strand, counting down.
CGATTGGAAAGAACGCGTTCCACAAATTCTCCATCCCTGTGCCCGAGGACCTCAAGCCACAGTGAGTTCCGCATTGACGGATGTGGGGATACGCGTGGGTTGTGAAAAGGCTCCCGGATGCATCTTTGGACAACACCGCGCGGGGCTGAGAGACGGAATCAGAATCTTTATTTATACTCGAGGAATCCGATGAGCTATGAAGCTCTTTTTCACATGTCCAGTAGGGACGGCTCAGAACGTTACAACAACAGAAAACGATAGGAGTGCAAAGTAGAGAGAAGACAAGAAAGTCAAATTAAATGAAGTATAAAAATACGTAAATTCCTGCCGATTTTTTTACACTAAATGCAAGCTTGGGCAAGGCAGCAAATCAACATCAAAAACAGTCCCAGGACCCACCACGACAACCTCCGATTAGCACGGTTGTCTACGTACTGTGCGAAAGAAGTTCAACATGCGCGCAACACATGGTCCCTCAATAAAATTGCATATTGAAATGGTACTATCCAGCACTAATCTTCTGCTTCAGGATATTTTTAGAAGGAAGATTTACGATGTTAAGGCAGGAAACGAGTGACGCATAAAACACCGCGATAGGAGAGATGGCAGGGAACTGCAGCGCTAATTCCTGGCCGTTTGTGTTCCCCCTCCAGCTGTGCGAGTGATGCTGTTCACAGGGACTTTAAGAAAGCAATTGGTGCCACATCCATACAGTTTGATGCCGAGAACAGTCGGTTGGTAGTGGTGGTAAGTGAGCACCGGGCTGGAGCATGTTTTTAAGTGCATGTACATTCAATCCATTCCCCTGTCGAGGCCAGTGTGTTTTGTACACAACTGAAAGTTTCTAGATTTGAAGTTTACGTGACTGCAAAGATCCATACTCTTTGGTTTTTTCAGTAAAGTCACGTAGGTTAAAAAAGAAAACAAATAAATTAAATGACGACGGGTGGAACCGTCACAGCAAAATTGCTGCCTCCGAAACGTCGTGATTTAATTCATTTGTTTTCTTTTTTAACCTACGTGACTTTACTGACTAAACCAAAGAGTAACTGAAAGTTTGTCATCGTTTCTTATTTACTCTTCGCTTTGCCTTGGGAGTCTTTGTCGAGTGCCGTGTTATATAGCGCGCGTGCCTGCGTTTTACGGCGGTGTTCCTGTTCGTCCCGTTTCCTCCCCCAAGTCTACGAGCGACACAACCGTAAAGCGTGCCGGACTGCTGAGCGACATGCACTTCCGGAGCATCCGTACCAAGCTGCTGCTCCGCACGCGCAACGAGGAGGCCACCAAGCAGCTAGAGGTGGGTCCCCCCGGCTGTGCTGCTGCAATGTTGCCGTGTGGTGCGTGGCTTTAATGGCCGGGGTTGAAGGAAGTTTCTCCGTTCATTTAATTGACTTTGTTCCCTTTATTGAAGGCCAGGTTTAAGCACCTGTTGGTGATTCCAGCCGGATGGGTCGGCAGTCGAGTGAGCAGCCGACAATCAGAACGTTGCGAGTTAAAATGTTTGGGTAGGGTGTTGGCATCATCTCTCTGGGGTATATTTAAAATTAGTCGCCTCTTTTTTTGAAGAAGTCAACAATTGTTTTCCTGGTTATGTCCTTTCCCACCATACCATAGGATTGCAGGATTTCCACCACTGGCTGAGGGCTGTAAAAGGAGATGGAGACACCACCTACGTGTTCATATGAACAGGAAAACACTTGGACTTGCTTTAACATTTTCCCCTGCACTGTGATCGCGAATGTGGCGCAGCCCCTCCGGTTACCGTGTGTGCGGGGCCGTGGCTGGCGTGCACTCCCCTGAATTCCCAGCATCTTCCCTCCTGTTGGCAAGGAGGGTAGTGGCGGGCGGTGCGTGCGTGTTTCAGGAGGCTCGGAGTTGAGCCGATCGCACGTTTGTGTGCAGAACACCAAGCAGCTGCAGTCAGGTTTCCATGAGGAGTTCAGTGTGCGTCCGGAGCTCATGGGGCTGGCGATCGGCACGCACGGCGCGAACATCCAGCAGGCGCGCAAGGTGCCCGGCGTGACCGCCATCGAGCTGGACGAGGACACCAGCACCTTCCGCATCTATGGGGAGGTGCGATGGAAAACTCGCACGCACGCACGTATACATCACACGTACGCACGCAGGCATGCACGTGCATAGAAAGCACCATCACACGTATGCAAGCAGGGCAGGTATGCGTGGCGACCTGAAGTCTTGGCTTCGGTGGCAAACTCACTCTTTTCACAGCATTCTATCTTACATTGCCAATCTTAAACATATTCACGCGATGATTTCTTGCACGAACGTCTCCATTGCCAAAATTGCGGCGCGCTAAATTGCAGTGCTCCGGTTGCAACGCCTCACACCAGCTGGCTTTTCTGGTAGTCGGGAGTCTTCGTCAGCGTGTCGCTCACCTCCCCGCGTGTGGCCTGGCTTCTCGAGGCAGACTGCCGAGGCTGTGAAGGCTGCTCGCAGTTTCCTGGAGTTCATGGAGAAGCCCATGCAAGTCCCGCGCGACCTCGTCGGTACGGATACACGCGCGCGGTGCATTCCCTGTTTTTGCCGGGGCTGCACATTGTGTTTGCCTCGCCCGGCTGTGGGACCTTGTGCCAGAATCGTCGGCATGTGGAGCAGCTGTTACCTGTACGTAGCGAGTCGATGACTCTATTTCGCGATTTGATGTCATGATCTAATTCAACCACCGATAATTTTTCGCTCATCACCTCGTTTGTAAGGTTTCTATTCTCCACGTTTCCCAGTTTTTTTACCTCAATGTAACTTTCGGAATATTTCGAGGAATAATCGATATTTATGAATAATTATTGATTTTTACATGCACGAGTCGATGCACATCGAGTCGATGCAAACTCATTTATCTTTCACTACTTTTGTGCGTTTCGTCTGTTGTCCTTCCCCCCCCCCGCACCTCCGTTTAGCGCGGTTGACTACATACAGTACAAAAGAAGTTCGACATTCATAGACACGGAATACGAAGCTTAAGAATTAATTGTAATTGATGCATTGTTACCTGCCTACCTAATAGACTGTCCTGTGTTTTAGATTGATTAAGTTTGCATATCCAAGAGCGGTTTTCACTTCTGATGGTGGTGTGTCAGCAGTGCGTTGTCAGTGCCATTGAACCACCCGATCCTGGGAAGCCATGCTCATTGCGGAGGAGCCGTGCGATTTTACGTAGGGCTGTGCAGCCCCTGTCTGGGTGTGCTTCTGGGAGAGTGGATTTGTAACCGTGCCGTGTCATACCAGTTGGCTGTGCATGCATTTGCAAGCGCACGCACACTCTGTCACTGAGGGGTGAATGGCGGCTGTTGTTTGCTGGTCCGCGCGTGTGCAGGGAAGGTGATTGGGAAGAGTGGGAAGGTGATCCAGGAGATCGTGGACAAGTCTGGGGTGGTACGCGTACGCATCGAAGGAGACAATGACAAAAAGCTGCCGCGTGAAGAGGTGACGCCTTGTCTTAGACGTGACCGTGTCACTCTTATCTCCCTCGCCACCAATCGCCACCATCGCTATTCTCGCCACCCTCGCCATCTCATCATCGCCACATATCACCCTCGCCACCATCACCACCATCATCACTATCCTCACCACCCTCTGCCATCATCCTGCTCGGGCACATTTTAAAAAATGCATGACAGTTCAAGTTCAAGTTAATTTATTAGGTATAGCCCTGTGAGCCATTCGGCTCTTGAATCGGGTGCAACCGCAACAAACAAAAAACAAAAACATGACCAAGAAAACATCTTAAAGTGACTAAGTGCAAACAGAAAATCCAAGAAAAGACAGCAAAATATTGCAGAAAAAGCACCGTACACCAACACTGTGTGCAAAAATCCCAGTGGGATGCAAGTCAAACAACAACAACCACAAGACAACTTAGATTAAGGCCATCAGTCTAACTCTGTACTACAACAAACTAAAATGGCCAAACAAAAAAACTTTTCGAAAATCACCAAAATAAAGCCATAAAATCAATGAAACAGTGATCATAGGAACTGTGACCGAATTTTCACAATAAACAACGTAAACAACATGTACTACCAAACTCTGCAGCCATAGCTGGCTGCATGAGTCACTCCACAACAGCAGGAGCATCAGTCGGAGTATCAACATTTTTCGATGCACCTTTCAGATCCGCACACTAAATCAAAACACCGATCATACTTTGCAGCGACAATAGTCCCTCGCTTAACCAGTGACATCAGTTAACGGTTTTTTGGTTAACGTTTCTCCTCCCATAGGACCCCATGTTTTCGACTAAAGTAAAAATGTTGACGAATGTTATGTTTACTTTATGCATGCGGGGCGCCAAATTTTGGCCAATCGGAGCACTCGTAAGTGGGCTGAGCCACACCTTCAGCCAATCAGCGACGCCCATTTATGAGCGTTTAAACCTCGACTGGCTTTGTTTACATTGTGGCAGTGGAAACAGCTCTCTTGCAGACTCGGTGATTTATACTTATAAGTGAATAAATAGTTATTGCAATGGCCCCTAAAGTGAATTCGCAAGAAGGAAAAGAGGAGTAGGAAAGTAATTAGCCTTAAAACAAATCATGAAATTACTGCATGAGTGTTTAAATGTTCTAAACTATGTTTTTAGGCTCAAAAAGGTCAACTTCCGATTGTCTTGGAATGCATGAATGCTTTTAACATGTAATTCCTATATTTGATTAACAGTTATTTCGGTTAACAGTAGTTTCTGTGGAACGGATTAAAAACGTTAACCGAGGGACAAATGTGTTTAGATCTAAACGAGGTAGCTGTTTTGATTTAATTGTAACCACAGACGTGCAATCAACTGATAACTTATGAGTGTTTAATCGACCATGCACACTTTTAAATAAAGAAAGTGGAAATAAGTAAATTATCAATGAATACAATATTTATCATTTATTTTAATTTCTGTCATTAATGGGCGATGTCTTGAATTTTAAAACAGTTTATTTAATCTTTGTCAGTAACCCAGGGCAATACGCTGCAGCAAAGTCCCAGCAGCCAATTGGCCCAGGGGTTGAGCGTGCGGCTTGCAATTTGGAGAGGTCATGAGTTTCGAATTTTGGCTGGAATTTAACTCGGCCCATCATTACCTCCGGGGTCGATAAAACGAGTACCGCTTAATGAGGAAGTCAACAGATGCTGTGCTATGGATAGACTCGCCCCCTGCCATAGGAATGTGTAATTTCCACCACTGCCTTAGAGCTGCAAGCAGGTGATGAGCACTGCCTCAATGATCATTTGAGCAGCAAATCGCTGACTCGCTGATATGAAATGAGTGAAGTGACGCGGATGTTGTTTGCCATTGTCCGGGTTTCAAATGTGACCCTCGTGCATCTGTGTGCCTTGCCTTGACATCTCACCTACCAGGGCATGGTTCCCTTCATCTTTGTGGGTACTAAAGAGAACATCAGCAATGCCCAAGTCCTGCTTGAGTACCACCTGGCCTACCTGAAGGTACATGTGTGTGTCCTATCAGCACAGTCATATTCTCAAAATCACAATGGTAATGACGTTTGTCATTTCTGGAGTTGATCATTGTTTACATTTTATGACAGTCTCAATTTTATATATAAAACTAGCTTTACTACCCGGCTTTGCCCGAGACTTGGATTCTTGTCTTGGATTAATACACGGCCTACGCGGAGGGTGGGGGGGGGGTGCGTGACTTCAGGCACTGACATCACAGATGTAACGTCACCGTTCACTTGCCGTGCAAAATATATCCATTATTGCGCCCCCCCCCCCCCCCCCAAATACAAAAGTCTATTTTTATACTTTTTGCATTGTGTACAGTCTGGAAACTACCCACATGCCAAATTTCAAGTTTGTTGCATGTCGGGAAGTATGCTGAACATTTCAAACAGACACAGATAATAACAACTTTGCCTTTTATATATATAGATTACAGCAAGTCTGTGTCCATGTGTGGTCATGCATGTGCACTACTATGCCCGTGTGCATGCATATGGGCAGCGCATAGCGTGCTCCCCTAAGCACCCAGCGACCCGTGTTCAATTCCCACTCAGGGCCAGCACCAGTGACGATAATCTTAACCGGTCCTGGGCCTCCCCTAGGTCGACTCGGCCTCAAACGAGTACCTTGTGCCGTGTGTAAACACCGTCACTGGGGAGACAAAGGCTCCTGGGCATGGTGCTGGCCACCCACCTCCTCGTGTGCCGTGCTGGCCTTCATATCTGCTGCTACTCACGATCAGCACTTGCCCCAAAAGTCTGTCGAGGCTACACGGGGGGACCTTTGTCTTTTTGCAGGAGGTGGAGGAGCTACGACTCGAGCGCCTCCAGATTGATGAACAGTTGCGGCAGATCCGGCTGGGCCCACGCGCCGGTGGACCCGGTCGCCCCGACCGGGACAAGGGCTACCTGACCGACGACAGCACTGCTGCCGCCTCCCAACAGCAGCAGCAGCAGCAGCAACGCAATGCTCGCTCCTATAATGGCCGGGGTCGGGGCGGGCGCCGTGGATACACGTCTGGATACAGTACGTGACCGCGAGCTTTGACCACGTCCCACCACCTGTCATGTTGACAAGGGTTACGGTGGCACCAGAGTGGCAGCGTGGTGGTAACACCCGTGCCTCGCAGCAAGAAAGGCCCTGAGTTCGACTCCTGACTGTGGCATCATTTTTTGTGTGGAATTCGTTTTTCCCTGTGTTCTGCACGGACTTCCTCTGGACTGCTTGTGCTCCTCTCATAGCTAGAAAAGAACCACACACAACGTAACTGGTATTGACCAAAGCATACGAATGGTAACAAAAATACCTGCAAATTATTCAAATGGGATTACACACAGTGGCAACGTCACCCCCTGCTGCAAAAACTTGGCAGGACTCTCCTGAAAAAGTCTTGAGACCTGATGAGACTTCCCACGTAAGCAAGTGTAAATGATATGGATAATTACTCAGAAGTGTAACTTTGTGTGCCGTAAGTCAAAAAGTTGTGCGTCACCGTGTTGTGATAAAACCAGTGTTTTGAAAGAAGTAACAGCGGTGGTGCACAAGCGTGCAACGCGCTCCATCATTGGTGAATGGTGAATTGATGACCGCTGCAAAGAAGTCTGGAGAGTTTTAAATCTGTACTCCAGACCCACCACCTTCTCTTCACCTTGATTTCTTCATGAGTTTAAATTCGTGTTGGCTAAGCAGAGACATTTCAATACCGATGAGAGTTTCATTCTGGTCTTATTTTTTGTGTGCAGTCACTTGGATATACCCTCTTTGAATTATACTTATTCATAATTAACAAAAAGATAAAAAGAAAAGGTTTTTGATCCTGGTGGCCTCCATAGACGAACATCGCACAGCATCCATGCACAGACATCCATGCAGGCACACGTCAGTACTGAGCCTTTGGTGCTGAGGAGCCTGAGTTGAAATCGGAGTGAACACCTTTGGTAAAACTGGGTTCTCAAATGTTCACGGTCACGAACGAATACACAAAACACTTTGATGAGTTTTTTTTTTACTTAGATATATTATTTAGTTTTGAGAACTAAACAATGTTTTGGTGGTGGGTCACATGGCGAACACTTTCAGCTGAATAGGAACGAGGAGGAGCGTTTCAAGGGACCTCTGCATTGTTGCTGCTGTTCGTAAGAGCTCCGACTGCGTTGCCTCGCGCGTGACGTGGTGCAGAGAGCACGGCTCTACTACTACAGCTGGGGCGTAAAAGACAAACGGAAGAAAGCGGCCGAGTGCGAACGTGTGAGAGAGGCCGCGCTAATTCCCGTGTGCTCCGTTGAAGGCACGAACTCTGAGCTGTCGAACGCATCCGAGACGGAGTCGGAGCGACGGGAGGATCGGCGTGGCCGGGGCGGCGGAGGCGGCTCTGGAGGCGGCGGCGTGGCCGGGGACACCGCCGAGCGCAAGGAGGAGACGCGCAGCCGTCGGGGTGGCAGTAGCGGTGGAGCCAGCGCCGCGCGGGGCCGCGGGGGAACCTCTGCAGCAGCCGGGCCAGTCAAGGGCGGCGGAGGCGGCGGAGGAGGTGGCGGCAGCGGCAGCAGCAAGCCCGGGGCGACCAGCATCAGCTCCGGTGAGGTGGGCGTGTCGCATGGCCGACACAGTTGTAGCCATGAGACAACGCCACGACGCGTCACTCCGGCTCCTGAATGGCCACTTTGTCTCCCTGCTGAATTCAAGATTGATCTTAAAATTCGGAATCTACTTATGAAGCCATTTGCTCTATTAGAAAAAAAATTGCCTGGATTCCTGGCTGGCTGGCTGGCACGCAAGTGGCAGTGCGCGGTGGTGATGTCACAGCGCACATCCCTCCACCACCGTCCACCCCGGAAGTGGATCCCGTACAAATGCGCCACTGCAGGCAGACTAATGCCGGCCAGGCGTTGAGTCCCCTCGTACCGATGGAGACAGCTGCCGTCGGGGGTGCCCATTTAAATTGTGTTGAGATGTGAAGTGCTCTCGAGTGTGTATAAATAACACCCACCACCCGCCGCCGCAAGCACAGCCCCGGGTGGCCACTGCGGCGTCTCTTGCGAGCGCGCCGTTGCCTTTGTCTTTGCAGTGCTGCGCGACCCGGACAGCAATCCCTTCCGGCTGCTCGGGGAGCAGCAGGCGGAGGCGGAGCTCGCAGCCGACACGGACGGCAGCGAGACCCAGCTGAGGCCTCGGCGCCGGCGTTCGCGCCGCCGCCGCGCCGACGAGGAGCCCTCGCTGATGGACACCGTGAGCGAGTCGGACAGCGCGTCCGTCAACGGCGCCGGTGAGTCGGCTCCCTCCGGGGGCAAGTCTGGCGGACCGCCCATGGCGCCCGGGTGGCTTCGAGGTCGGAGCTCGGAAAAGGCGCTGCCGAGATCGCGGTGTCCCCCCCCCCCTCGTAGCCTGGCTCTCGAGTCGAGCGAGTTCACGGTCTGAGCATGGTCACGAACGACTGCGCAAAAAACCCATCGCGTTACATTTGCTTCTACGCTTAATGTGGTTCATTACAGTTATGTGGGCCCTGCAGAGAGTGGGACAGTTGTTGCGATTCTCGTGCCGGTGTTTACGTGCGAGCTAACTGCGAGTGAGCGAGGGTCTTGTGGTGCTGGGTGTGCGCGCGAACTCGCTGACTCGACTGTGGCCTATGGCTGTCTCATCAGAAGAGAGTGACGAGCCCAGGCCCCAACGGCGAAACCGGAGTCGGCGCCGGCGCCGGGCCCCGGCCTCCGGCTCGCTCAGCTGTGACCGGCAGATCCCAGGTGTCGTCTCCCAGGAGCCGGATGCGTTTGCATTGCATGCCTCTAACTCGCCCCTAACCCGTACCATATCTTGCACTCGTGGTCCCACCTTTGCTACTGGACAGGACTGGCCCTGTTCAGGGTGTAGCTCCACCGTGTGCTGTGCGCCACTGCCCTGCGTTGGTTGGAGATTGGAGTCAATGGAAGGGCACGGGGATGGAATTGTTTCACGCTTGACGTGCAGGTTCGTAGTCATCGGTGCGAATGGCCACTGACGCTGCCGGAAATCTCTTCGGAAACCAGAGGAAACCTCTTCCGCTTTAATCCACATCTCGGCGCAACGCCGGTCACAGCGGTGTGACTTGTGCCAAGCAGTTCGGCATGCGTCGGTGGAAGTGTCGTGCCTACGGCGCACGGTGTGAAATGCTGCTTCTGTTCTCAGGTTGCTGTATATACTTTAAAACGTGTTACCAAACGAACTGCCCGAATGTACAATGAGGGTGACGATCCTCTTTTAGTTGCTTAGAAATTTGAGACGCCTCTGCTAACGCAGCTAAGGTGATCGGATATTGATTGTCTCCCGTGCTCCGCTACGATCCACATGCAGCATCGGAGGAATGAGGATTAATTTCTCGTTTAAAAGTCAAGGAAGTTTATATCCAGTTCGGACAAGCGGTGCTCATCTCCATTGGAGGCACTGAGACCGCAAGTGTTGGAAATTCCACATCCCCACGTGAGGAAGGCAGTTTCTTTCCAGGGCAATCCACTGCTCATTGCATCAACCATGGAAGGATAACACTGGTCAACACACTTTTTCTGGCATAAGGTATTCCAACGGTTTTAATGTAATTTTGGGGTGCTGATTCCAAATCTGACACCAGTTTTTGTATATCACATCAGGTTTTTGAGATATCAAATATTGCATTTTCAATAAAAACTGCAGAAGAAAAATATTAAATAAATGTGGATATCTACATAAAATGATATTATAAACACACTATCCTAAAAATACAGCACCATATTTTAACACTAAAGCAGTAACTGACTCGCAACAACTTGCAATCATCAGTGACAGAGTTAATTTCGGGTAAAATCAATGAAAATGGGGTATGCCGATAGCATAAAAATGAGATGTGATAGAGCAAATCTGAGCTCAGATTTGGAATCGGCACCCTGAAGTTAGTCTAAAACAGCTGCAAAAGTCCAGGCCAGAAAAAAATGTTTTTTTTGTTGACCAGTGTAATGACTTGAGTTGAGCCCCGACCTGGAATTGAACTCGCAAATCTTTATTGTGAGCTTGGCACTCTTGACCACAGCTCCACACCCGGCCAGTTACAGACTCGAACTCCGTGGTTCTTAATCTTTTACTGCAGCCTGCACCCCTTTGGTTCTCAATTGTAAAAAAAAAAGATGTAAAAAAATGCATGTTTGATGAAATAAAGTAGTTGTACTTACGTGCCCATGCTTAATTTGTTTTCGATGATTTACCTTAAAAAAAAATCTGGCCGCGTCTCACACCCCCAGAAACGGCATTTCGCATCGACAGGGGGTGCGTGCACCCCAGGTTAAGAGCCACTGCTCGAAATGGTCAATGGAAACAATGCCGCTATAATCCTCCTGTCGGCGTTCTGCTTTTACAATCAACAGAAGTGCGCAACTGTGCATCGGAATGCCAACGATGAGTAAACGAGTGATGTGGGCCTCTTGGTGGATGGAGCTCACTCACTGGTGTTTGAGATCTATGTAGATTTATCAGTATTGTTGACACGGGAGTTTGCATTGGTGATTTTAGAACGTGACTTTGCTGTTCACCATACCTGCGGGTGGGTGTGTTGGTAGGAATGTGGTGTTGCTGTATTCAGAGTCCACCTACGTGTGAAACTTCCTCTGCCCACTGCGGGTCACTCTTTCCCTCGCAGAAACGAGGCGTCTGTTTTCGTTCGGCTCTTGTTCATGATGGCGGTTTATACGTTACCAAAGTTTATCTAACATGTGTTACATGTAAGCATGCACTTATCGAATGATACACACTCATAAAGAGATGTGATTGTTGATTGGGTGTTTCTTTAGCTTTCTGCTAATGTAATGCTCTCTACTAATTCACTCATTTTCAATGAGCTTTGTGTGTCTATTGCAGAGGAATAACCAGCATGTGTTTTTCGTGCAGACTCTGAGCCCTTAGGAGTCCTGCATGAGCGTGAGGGAGTGTGGTGGTGGTATTGGTGGGTTGAATCCATCGTGTGTGTGCTCACTGTGTTGTTTGCAGTGACGGTGGCCGACTACATTTCTCGAGCCGAGTCCCAGAGCCGGCAGCGACCACCCACCAAGGAGCCTCCACATCCGGTAATCAGACGGATTGATCAGTGGCTGTCCTCGCAGCCAGGCGAGCGTAGTCTTGGTAGCAGTACCCCTTAAGTTTACCCAACACCAGTAGGCCCCCTTCAAGGGATGTTGCACCTCGCACCGCAATGCCTCAGGAAGTTGATGTTTGCCGCTGGACTGGTGGTAAATTTCCGATTCTTGGTTGTAATCCCGATTCAAGAATCTTTATCTGTCGATATGTCTCATTTGTGTTGGAATTTGTTTTAGGGTTAATTATATCAGTCTACGGCACACAAGCATATAATTTGCATATCGTGTAAAAAATCAATTAGATGTGCAAATCGGTTCATGTATCATGACGGGCGCAGTTTATTTTCACCGATCGATCCGTTCTACATCTAGAAGTGACCGGGCTTTTGGAAGTGAGCAGCCGGTCCTGGCTGTGGGTCCCTGCAAGAAAATTACTCACCGCCCAATACTTTTTTCCTTCCAGGCACGGGCAGACGGATCCCTGAGTGGGGACAGCCCCGGAGCTCCTTCGAATGGCGGTGATATCGCCGCCGCCGCCACCACCGCTGTTCCCAGTGCCGCTAAACAGCAACGGCCTCCTAAAAAGGGCGACCCCACAGATGGGAAAACTGAAGTGGGTCCGGCTGAGATGCTGCTAAACGGCGAAGCGTAACCGGCACCAGGGCTTGCCCCCACCTCCCGCGCCCTCGGTGCGAGCGCGTGTTTGTGAGTCCGTTCATGCGTGCGTTCATCCATGTGCGTTTGTGCACGCGCGTGTGCGAAACGCGGCGCTCCGTAGTTCGCTGCAAATGTTAACGCGCGCCGAGTCCCACAGGGCAAAGCCAAAAGATAAGCGCTTGCGTTGAGAACCTGTGAATAGCGATGAAGTAAAAAATGGAGCCATTTTCAATTTGAGCCCCACACGAGAGACAGGTGGTGGTGTGCCTTGTTACGATAGCGGTACGGGGCTGCTCTGCATCGGCGTCTTGTCTCCGGCGCAGGGAGAGCGGCGGAGAAATTTGACCACAATTGTAAGACGTAAAATCGCAAATTACAAGAATTGTTCGCCCACAGTATGAACACTTTGTTTACTTTTGGACAAGCACTCTGGCTGGGATTGCTGTGCGCGTGATGCCATCACTCGGGCCGTACACAGAGTTTCTCTTTTCCTGTACGTGTGGTTTGGCGCAAACCCGTAAACCTAATCGTATGTAAGACTACAGACGCGAAACTGTGGAATCTGATCCCATGCTTTCTGGCGTTGCCAAATAAATGCATTTGTTACAACGTTTTCAATTAGTACTTGTTTATTTATTCCAGAGTGCAGTATTTATTATGACTTTCTTTTGCATGTGCTTATTGGGTAATTGTTTTGTCCTTCGTAATTTTTATTGAAGCCAGGTCCACCCATGAACAGTGACGTGGGGCTTGCGTTATCAAGCACTGTTATTCTTGATGATGTGCAATACACTGTATGCAAATAACAAATAAAGCTTGACCTGCCACTCACCCCTCTGCCGTTCAACCTCCAGTTGTGGTTCATAAGAGTTGCAGCCGGCATCAATAAAACATGTCTCGTTGCGAAGAGGGCATGCAACCCGTTTGTGAATGCTGTTTATTGCTGGAGGTGTGTGGCGTTTTTACGTTCAGCCTCCGAGACTTGAATCTTTTAGAGTGCAACCACCGCCCTCTTTGCCGCGGCGCTTCAGTCACGGAACCTAGCGCTGCTCGCTGATGATCCGATCTGTGCGTCTGCAGCAGCCACCGTGGGTCTGAAACTATGTTCAAGAGCCCACTTGCAGTGTGCAGGAGTCTGACAGCTCAAACTACATCTGTTATTCACAGCCTGAGATATCCAGGCTTGAAATACGCAGGCTGGGCTACCCATGCCGTGGCCCCCCGTGTCATCTTAACGGATTGTTGGGGCAAGTGCTGTTCGCCATCACCTATTAAGGCCAGCTGGGAAGGGCACCAGCATGCCAGGGCTGTCTTTGTCACCCTAATGCTGATTTCACACTGCACTAGGTGCTGTCAAACTCAGAGGCCCAGATCTCTATTCATCACTGAATTTTGTTGTGAAATTGAACCCTGGTCACTGAGTTTGTAGTGTATTGTGCCAACTACTGTGCCACCACTCACCCCCACCAACCTTGGTGAAAAAGCACCGGAGTGCATCATTACGGAGGACAACTCGCATGGTTCACTCGTTGTTACTGCCCCAAACACCTATAATTCCATTGCTTCAAACATGCATCCTCCATTAGCCTTGCATCGAAAATACAATGTGATGTTGAACTGTGGATTCTTTATAACCTCGCTGGCAATTGCATTTTACTTGTATATCCTTGTCGGTTTACATAATTAGTACAATAAGTCTCACCCGAGATGTTTTCCTGTACTCAGTTGTTATCTGCTTAAGCTGACTTGCACTTACAGGGATTGTATTAACATTGACTCCTCACGTGATGCAGTTTTTGTTGCATTTGCTTCATTTGCTGTACTTTATTTTCCTTAGTTTTTGTCGATGTCATTTTTGGTGACCCACGGCACAAGCAAATGACTCATGGTCTCTCGCGCTCTCACCAGGTTCCACAAAAAAACCTTGAAAATTGAACGACCACCGGTTTGAGCTCGCCGCGCCTCCGTCCTCCAACGTGCATTTTAACACTCACCAAAATCACTCACTCGTACACATAAGACAGGCAATACCAGATGCTTTTTTCACTCACGTAACACAAAGATCCATGTTCCAAACTGACACACGAGTATGCACACACATCCACACATAAAGACGTATTTTATTCAACTCCCATCAGTTTGAGAAACCTGAAATCCAGAAAACCCAAAAAAGGATAGCAAACTGCCACACCCAATACTCTTCATTATCATAGAACCCTAAAGAAACAAGAAGCTAGAGCAATTCCCCCAGAAAAATTCAAATTCTGCGTGGAACCGCCACAAAACCAATGGTGGTGGCGCTTGGCCCTGTCCATGAATGCATGAAAACTGTGGAACAAATTCATCCGTTTTAAACTTTTGCTTTCGGAGGTGTTAAAATACATCTTTGTGAATTGTTATGTCTCAATGGAAAAATGACATGGAAAAATAGGCACGCTTACACGTGAAATCTGTACACAAATATAGCACTGACAGTAATTTTTTCCGTTGACTTTTTTTAAAATTTAATTGTATTTGGCAACGTGTGCATGACGAGTGAAAAATCACAACAAAGTGCAATCGGGTTGCCCTCGCCGCCACCAAATCATGACGGCCGAAGGCTCGGATGCCCGCTCCTTCCTCGCAGTAACTCGCCAGCGCTTCACCCGCACGCACAGATCCACACGCATGCGCGCGCGCGCACACAACTCGCGAGTCTAAATGAGAGTGGCGTTAGTTTGCTGACTATGCTGATGACTGAAAGACCGGCGCGCAGAAGACGCCGGCGCAAATAAGTCGGCGCCAAGGGCGTCGGCGCTCAGCCCAAAGGTCCCCCCACCGCCCCCCCCAATGGAATTGGCGGAGACGTTGCCGAGGTCGCGAGCGCCGGGCGCGGAGGGCGCCTCGCTCCGCTCCGCTAGAACTTCGCGCAGGAAGTGCTGGAGCGCGGAGATGTAGCCGCGGCACTGCCACGTGTCGTTGTGCGTCCCCTCACGAAACGTGGCCATTCGTTTGAGGGGGGCGGGCGAGAGGTCATGCAGCCGGCTCATCATGACGGGGGGAACCAGCGAGTCGGCGAGTCCCGAGACGAACAGCGTGGGCACGCGGCAGCTCGCGATGTTCTCGTGCGACGGGAACCGGCTGCGGAAACACCAGGACGGCAGCGGGAACGGCCGACACGACGAGGAGGACGACCCGCTGCCGCCGCGCGAGAACACCGGAAAGAGCGCTTGCGCCATGTGCGGGATGCTCAGAAAGGTGTTCTCCACGATCAGCGCCAGCGCCCCGTGGAGGCGGCGGCGGTGGTGGTGGTGGAGGCGGCCATTTCCGTCGCCGCCGCCGTCGTCTCCGTCCGGCTGCTGCTGCTGGCGGGCGGCGAGGTCGATGGCCACGGCGCCACCGAGCGAGCGGCCAAAGAGGACGACGCAGCTCGGATCCACATCGGGGCGCGCCATCGCGTGCGCCAGCGCGGCCTGGGCGTCGAGGTAGAGGCCGTGCTCACTGGGCTCTCCGTCGCTGTGGCCGTAGCCACGGTAATCGAGCAGCAGGACGTTCACTAAGCGGGGGGGAGGGGGGGCAAAGGGGTGAGACCGGCAGCAGTGACGGAGGAGACAAGAAGGCAAGCAGAGGGCAAGGGAGCAGGAAGCAGCGGAAGAAAACATGAAAGGTGGGATTGGGGAGACACATTGGGGATAAAAATCAAGATATCGTTACAATACCGACTGTAAACGGTAAAAAAACAAGTAAACCATTTCGTATGTAGAACTTATTTTGCACCGTGCGTAGCCAACTGCTAATTCACAAATTTGTGGGGAATAAGCCATTTTCTGTAACTTGAGGCATAAGCAATTAGAAAATAACACTACCCAGGAACAAAAATCGTGTTACGTATAATCGGAGGTGCGGGGGAAGGACAACAAACTAAACACAAACCATGAGACGTGAGACAACGCAAAGAACAGGCAACAGATCTGATATTTCATGGGACCACCATTGCCAGTATCAAAATATGATAATAGGTTTTACCCTTTCTGGCAATATATATTTTGATAGTAGCAAGGGAGGTTCCATGATGTAGCTAGCTGCTCACCCCGAGCTCTCAACGTCCTGATAGTGGTATTGTCTTTCATCTTCTTGGTTCTTTCGGTAAAGTCACGTAGAAGGGAAGTAATAAAATAATAAAAATAAAACATAATAAAATAATTCTCACGACGTTTCGGCCACAACGCAAGCAGCCGTCCTCAGGTGAAGACCAGGTCTGTCGGGGAGACAGCGTCTGAATGTCTTTGTGCTGTTCACCTTTTGGCGTCCTCAGATCTAACACAGTTTGAGACGAGGCTCTAAAGAAAGCTGTCTCTGGTGTGGACCAATCAGTTTCAAAGACAATGCATGTTTTTATTTGTATTTTCACCACAAGTATATGTGGTTAATGCAGACATGATTCCTTGCAAAAGGTTTCAGTTTGGTGTTTTAATATCTTAACACCTGTTTTATTGCCAGAAAGGGGAAAACCTATTCTTATACTTATGGATCTGATATTCATGGGTATTACTATCTGAATTGTATTTTTTTTAAAGGTCTTGAACTAACCTGAAATTAGAATGACCAGGAATGAACCACCCTCAAACCCAAAAACTTAAAAATGTTTGAAAATGTGACATGTGGCAAAACAGTTATTATTCATTTGAAGATACATAACTGGTATAATGAAACTGTGGACAAGTGATCTCAATACAACGAGAAGTGGAACTTGTGAGCGTTTAATCCACGAGTC